>NC_140796.1:45927074-46387074 GCF_037176805.1 Vigna unguiculata
AGTCGCTGAACAGCGTGTATCGCCAGGGTCGTGTCTCGGACAAATCAATAGGACCCCTTGAGATCAAGATTGTGGAACAGGGTACCTTTGACAAACTCATGGACTATGCCATTAGCTTAGGTGCGTCAATTAACCAGTACAAGGCACCAAGGTGTGTCAAGTTTGCTCCTATGGTGGAATTGTTGAACTCAAGGGTAACATCCAACTATTTTAGCCCCAAGTGTCCTAAGTGGGTTCCGGGACACAAACAGTGGATTCATTGTAATTGAAGAATCTAAACGTGAACATTGTGTATGTATTGTTGGTAGCTTTCACGGCCCTTTGCATGCAATGTTTCTGTAGGAGGATGAATAATTCTGTGTTGGATTTTTACTTGATCATATTATGGAAACAAACATTTTGTATTGATCTCTCTTTTTACACAAATTTTTAGTAATCTCGGATGATCCAGTTTTATGAAAAGAGAGGAAGACACAAAACTTTATGTGACATAATAGAAAAATCTGACATGAGAAAGTTAACTATATATTAGGTCAAATATATGTTTTAACTTGCACAATGTACAGTGATGATAATCTGGTCTCAGCCACTGTAAAATTTTATCCACTTGAATAGTGTTTTTAACCATTTTGTTCCCATTTACCTTTTTTCTGTCTTATTACCTTTCTAGCAATGTTTATCATAATAACAACGTTGGGTTGGAAGTGGCTTTTACAATTTTAGACAGCAATCATGGATATGCCCAGTTGCCCCACTTAAGTGGCATGAGGCTTATTTCCCGTAAACAGAAACGAGAAAGGCCTCACTTGTGAACTTTCTTTTTCTATAGTTTTCAGAAAAAGCATGCCAACTTTATACCACTATCAAGACCAACTAACCAATCAATGACACTGAAATAATAAATGGTTGAAAATAATACGCAGAATTAACCTCTTTCACTTTGTTTGCCGGATCATAAGGATAAAGCCTGTTTCTTTTTTACTTCGGAATCAATTTTTAAAACCCATTGTTTTTAGTGTAAAATTCATAATGTATAAAAAAAGAGAAAGGATAAAGATGGTGTAGTTTTTGGAAGAGGGAGAGAGAATATGGGGAAAATGTGACGTTGAGAATGTTGATAAGCTTGGAGGGAATAGCGAAAGTTTGGAATGAGTCCAATGTCTTTATAAGAAATAGTTGTTGTGTCAGATTCTGTCACTGAATCAAGGAACTAAAACCATGTGTGGGTATTAAATGAACAGGGGGGACTTCTGTTCAAGGTTCAACCACCTTTTCCCTAGTAACGTCAAAACCAAACCACACGAATTGTGTCATTGTTACGATTTTCTTTTTGTCTCCACCTTCTTACAAATTTTTAAGTTGCCAACTATTAGCAGATTAATCTATTTGTGAGGTTTTATCAAGGGAAAACATCCTTTGTACCGTCCTTGTATATGCTACTTATTATATAAAATTTCGTTAAGAAAGTTTAAGAAACAAAGTAAGATTTTTGTTTGTGAGGATAATGTCTTGTGCCGTATACGATTGGAATGTCCCACTATGTACCCGACAAGGACGAACCCCATCTCTGATCTGGCCATAAACTGGCCTGAAAATCGCAGTTGTAGTAAGCAGAGGGAAGAAGGTCATGGATTGTAGTGAAAAGCACTCAGAGTTGTGTTTCTTTTCTGTTTCCTATATCCTGTGAAAACAAACAAGAGCAGCTTATGTTTCTCCATGGTCTCTCGGACATAATCATGTACTGTTCCAGACAATTTCTGAAGAAATAGACAATAGTTTTTATTCACAAATTCTCCTATGCTACATACAATGTAAATTCTCAGGATATATTTAATTTCTCTGTCGATCTATAACGATATATAAAAGGAATTCTCCTTTTTTTTATACATTTTAAAATACTAATTTTATTTTTTAAATATAATAATTTATTAAATTTTTAAAAATTGACCGTTATTTTTATAAGTTTTTTATAAAATCGATTATTTCTGTTTTTTCTCTTCTTCTTTATTTATCAATGATTATTCTTTTATTTATTTTGATATATTTCACTTTATTTTTAATAAATATAATTATAGTTTATATTTATATATTAACTTAATAACATTACAATATTATTACCTACTAATATAATATCATACATATTTAAATAATGCATACATAACGCTTGTGTTTATGCTAGTTTACGGTAAAGACTATTACTTTAGAAATCGAGGGATTAATTTTATTAAAATATGAGTTTAAATTTAGTTTATTACAATAGACCGTAAGAATTGAGAGATTAAGTTTTTACTAAAATGTAAGTTTAAATTTAATTTATTATCAAATAATTGGTTTTGTAAGCTAAACTCATCTTATTTATATACTAGCGTAATAACATGTAATCACATATCACAGTCTATATGTGATCTTTAAATATATATGATATTATATTAGTAAATAATGATATTTTAATATTATTAAATTAAATATCTAAAATAAATTTATATTTATTAAAAATAAATATGAATAAATGGAAAAAAATTATTAAATGAAAATGAAAAATAAAATTATAACAATAGTTTTATAAAAAATGTGTAAAAATAACAATTAAGTAATTATAAATACAAAAAGAAAATCTTATAATACATTATTAACCTAAACATAGACACACATTGTTTAAATATATATAATATTATATTAGTAGGTGATGATATTGTAATATCATTTAGTTAATATACAAAGTAAATTTATGTTGACCAAAAATAGTGAAATAAATGAAGAAAAAAAAACTATTAATGAATGATAAAAAAAAAACCATTACAATAGTTTTATAAAAAAAACTTCTAAAAATAACTGTTAGATTTTAAAATATAAATAAATAATTTTATTATAAAAATAAATTAAGAATAAATTATTGTGGATATAAAAGAGGAAATCTTTTTTATATAGTTATAGATTATAGATAAGTTAATTTTATATTTAACTGGATGATCTTTTCAGGATATTAAATATAAAAATCGAAAGGATTTAATAATGGATAACTGGTTTAACACTGAGTAACCCGATATATCTAACCCTCAAATATTATAAAGGTTCAATTATATCTTTAGTTTCTATTTTCATAGCAAAATATCAATTTGGTCCCTCTATTTTTTCTTATCTCAATTTGGTCCCTGTTTTGGAAATGTTAATGCAATAAAGTCATTTCTGTCAGTGGTACAGTAACAGCGTTAGAGGGGATGTCACGTGCCAGTTCCTGAATTTTTCTATTATTATTATTTTTTAATTTAAATATTTACCACGTGTCATGTTGACGTCATGCCACATGACAGTGACAATGTGATGTTGTAGTGACAGTGTCACATGTCACTATTATGCTAGGTGTTATTTCCTCATTCTCAATTTGGTCCTTGTATTTTAATTTTTGTTTTAATTTAGTCCCAATTTTTGTAAAAATGGAACAATTTTGTCCCTCTCTAAATTGAAACTAAATTTAATTTCTATATAAATGTACACACATATTTCTATTCAAAATTGATATTTCAAGTAAATATTTTAAACAAAATTAAGTTTATTTAAATTTATATTTTACATTGAACTTTATTAAAAAAAATTTAAAGTTGTTAATATAAAATAATGCTAATAGAAAAAAAAATGTATAATTAGTCGCAACGTACCCAGTTTCGTCCCAATGTGTCTAAATGGTACATGCTTTTAACTTTGCATCTACTTAGTACCCAAATTAGTTAATTTGCATCAATGTGGTCCATCCCGTTAAGTTATAAGAAACGTCGTTAACAGATCAGTGATATGGCATTGCAGAACAAATACGTGTCAATGAAAATAATTCTACAGTGGCAATTTGTGGATAACTTGTCATGCCCTATTTGAATTAATTGTCCCCATTCAAAAAGCCCTAATTTCCCATTCTCATCTTCATCTTCTTCTTCATTTTTTCGCCGGAAAATTGATTTGTTGCAGGGGTAAGGTGGCGAGTGAAGTGGGAAATGTCGCATGGTTTTAGTCATTCGTGGTCGTCTTGTTCATGTGGGTCACATAACCACAACGTTTCTTCTCCTTGTTCTGTATCTGGGTCATGGGTGGAATACCACATCTCCTTCACACTAGCATAACCCATCTCCTTCAGAATACCCAAAATACCATTAAATTAAACCATGCACAACATTCAACCACTAACCCTAAACCCCACCATCCCAACAACAAATAATGCAATCAACGACAAAAACAAATGGTTTGTGCACCTGCAATCCCAAATAGCTGCCAATTTGATGTCAATTACACCTTCAATTTTGTCCACAACGCATGAAATGGCCCAAATTTCGTAAACCCTAACTCCAGAAAACCCCTATTTTATTATGTTCCCAATTCGTGCCTTTTTTTTCTTTTCAATTTCCACTTACGCTACACTGTTCCACATTACACACTATTCTTGTGCCACGTCATAACATTTTTTCTCACTTAGCTGGTCAACTCAGTCAAACGTTATCTTATTTAACGGAGTTAACGAAAAGGGACCACATTGATGCAAATGAACTAATTTGGGTACTAAGTAGATGCAAAGTTAAAAGCGGGTACCATTTAGACACATTGGGACGAAAATGGGTACGTTGTGACTAATTATACAAAAAAAAATTATAAATTATATTGATCTTTTATTACATCATTCTTTAATATTATCTTTTATTTGAATTTATATTTTAAATAATTGTATATTTTTAAAATGTATAAAGTTCAATAATTTCTATCCAATTTTTTGAGTTGATATAAAAATAACAATTATAAAAAATTTAAAAATAATTTTAACTAGTTTATGTAACAATCAAAAGCAAATAAATTTAAAATTTGAAAATAATTTTAAGTAAAGTTGAATGTTAAACAAAAACTTAAATAAACTTAGTTATGTTAAAAATATATAATAAAAATATTTGTATAAATTTATATAAAAATTAATTTTTGTTTCAATTTGGAGAGGGACGAAATTATACAATTTTTACAAAAATTGGGACTAAATTGAGACAAATATTAAAATACAAGAATCAAATTGAGAATGAGAAAATGACACCTAGCATAATAGTGACGCGTGGCATTGTCACTGTCACATCACTATATCACTGTCATGTGGCTCGACATTAGCATGACACGTGGTAAATTTTTATTTTTATAAACAAGTTCAAAAAAATAAACAAAATAATAAAAATTCAAAAAAATTTAAAAAAATTTAAAAAATTCAGAAACTGACACGTAGCACGTTGTTATTGTACCACTAACGAAAAACACTTGATTGCATCAAATCTCCCAAAACAAAAACCAAATTGGGATAAAAAATTATAGGGACAAAATCAATATTTTGCTACAAAAATGAAAAGTAAAGACATAATTAAACCTTTTATAAATTATTAATGTTTTCATATCAAAATTTAAATATATTTAATATCTTTAAATCGGAGGAGATTTATTACTATATATATATATATATATATTATAGTTTATTTTTATCTTTAATCTATTAGAATCTTTTGAACACATTCACTCACATAAATAATATCATATATTCATATAGATAACATCAAATATAAAAAATCAAGATATGATAGTGAGAGTTACCATAAGTCCAAAATCTTAATTATGATACCATGTTTTTCAATTATATCACCATATATGTAGTATCTATTGGTTTTGTTATTGTCTTTATCTACTACTATGTATTTTATCAATATAAAATTCATGAATAGAATAAATTGCGCAATTAAAATAGTATGAAAAATAATTCATAATTAAAAGTACAATTAAATCTATATTTAGTAAGCACTTGGTAAAAATATTTTCAACCACCTTTTTATAAATACAAATCTAAGTTGTATTTTCTGATGTCATGGTAAATATCTATAAAAAAATAAATAAATTATATATTAAAAAGAAACTACTTTTAAAATTTTATAAATGTAAGTCAATTTCGTACGAAAATGTGTGAGCCTTGCTCGGATTATGGGAAGTGGCAAAGAAGATAAGGTTCACAGCCATACACATTCATGTTTTGTCCTCCTCATGTCGTTTTCAAATTCTCCACTGCTATGCATGTTCATTCTAATTTCTAAGACAAATCTAAAGGGTAAAACATTATCATAAATGTGGGTATTAGATGATAACGGGGCGGGTAGAATTTGGTCAATAATTTCTCATATTTTATTTGTTCGGCAGGTAGAATTTAGTTAATAGTTTCTCGTATTTTATTTGTTACAGATAAAAATCTCGTGTCTATTTTTATGTTTGTGTGAATATTTATTATTCAAGTATTTATATACTTTTTTAATATTTACGAATATGTACGGTATTTACAAATATTTATACATAACAAAATATTTAATAATATATTTTAATCATAAATTTAAATAAAATATAAGTCATAACATTTATAAATTTAAAAAAAAATCTAAATAACTTATTTAAATAGTATTAAATTATAGTTTACAAATAAATAATTTTTTTTTAAAATCAATTGATAAAAAATAACTCATTCAAAATTAATGTGTTAATATTTTAATCTTTTTTTTATTTTTTTTTAATTTAAATTAGAGTATGAGTATATATGGATACAGATTATGATATCTGTACCCGTCCTGTTAACATTCGGTATAAAAAATACTTGTATCTGTTACTCGCGAATATCCATTTCAATATATATTCTTATTTGTTGCAGGTTTTATCCATAAATACATGCGGGTATAAATTTTTTGACATCCCTAATCAATATCCTAAATCTTTCTATAAAATAATATATATTTTTTGAGAAAACTTTTTTTATTATTTTATATACAATTTCGATAACAAGATTTCAGTCTTAAAATATATACAGAAGTCTTACTATTACAAAAGAGATTTTACTTTTTATATTTTTGTTAATAATTTGACATTTATGAGAGTACAGTAAATTTATGTCGGATAAAATTTTTAGTGTAAATTTGTGTTGAACTTTATAATACCCCATATAAATGTGTGTTCAACTTTATAATATTCAATGTAAATTTTTATTTAAAAAAATGGTTTAAAAGGATAACCTGAAATATATAAAAGTATCAATTATAATTATATTATTCTACATATAAATGAAATACAAATACCAATAATAAGTAAAAATGAGAGAGAATTACAATTAGATATTCATGTATTCCCCCGATTAAAAAAAAAATTAATAGATACATAATAGGATGCCATATTCGTGGATAAAACCCGTAACGGGTAAGAAATGGATATTAAAAATGGATATCTGCTACTCGTGGGTACAAGTATTTTGATATCCGCATGTTAACGAGACGGGTACGAGTATCATAGTATTCGTACCCGTGGAGGATACCTGTATCCGCTAAACTTTAATTTATTAAAATACCCTTATATATATATATATATATATATATTAATAAAAAACATTCCGAGTCTTTATTCACTAATGGTGGTCGGATTCTTACCTCACATCGCAATAGATTACTTCCAGATACTGTAGGGGCATTGATGTGTCTCCAATACTGGTTACGGACCAACATAGAAGGTAATAAAATTAACACTTTTACTTAGATATTTTAATTAAGTGATTGTTAGAAATTTTTAATGAACTTTCTATGTTTTCAGGCTCTTCTAGATTAAAATTAGACAACATGAAACTTTGTACAATGTTGCAAGATGTGGACATTGATGAAGTTAGTAATTTCTTTAATATTTCATTCAAAAATAAACTACAATATAAATTGTTAATAATTTTTTATTTGTTTGTTTTTCAAGAATCAATCGAAGAAAGTGGGTTTGTTGATCCAAGCACTAATTAAAAAATGGTTAAATATGTTTTTGGTCCCTCAAGTTTAAGTGAAATTTGGAATTAGTCACTCCTCGAAACTTTATACCAATTTAGTTATTCATCTTTAAAAATGCGTGAATTTAGTCCTTTTAACCAAATTTTGTTAAGTTTATCTGACGTTTCAAATGCATTTCATTATAGTATTTGAATTGTTTATACCGTTTGATACATTTTCGCTTCAATATTAACTCAAATATTATCATAAAATGCGTTTAAAATTTCAAATAAACTTAATAAAAATTGGTAAGAATGACTAAATCCACACATTTCTAAAGATGAAGGACTAAATTGGTATAAAATTTTGAAGAGGGACTAATTCCAAAATTCACTAAAACTTGAGGGACCAAATACATATTTAACCCATTAAAAAATTTCTATCGTGTTGAACGTTATCTTATGTTTACTTTTATAAATATTTGGACTTGTATATTTTATTTGAACTTTATTTCAAATTGATGACAATGGTGTATTTTATTGTATTTTATTTTATTTGAATGTATGGTCAATTTTTTTTTAAATATTTTTGTAAATACCTGCGGGTATCCGTGGATACTTGCGGATATGAAAAAAATAGACAAATACCTGCATAACGGATACCCGACCGATATAGATACGGATACGAGGTAAATATTTATTCAGCAGATAAAATACGGGGAAGCTATTATCCGTACCCTACTCATCCGATTAACATTCCTATATATAACACATACTTCAATGATATACTTTATCCCAAAAACTCCAATACCGAAGCAATTATCACGAAACATCCACAACTACAACAAAGCATCCAACTACAACAAAGTGGGACAATATTAAGTTTCATAAAATAATCATGATTTCAATATGAACAAAGTTTATACGACTAACATCAATGCAAAACACAAATACAATTGAATATAACCATTTCCCACAAGAAATCTCCCGCTAAAGATTAAGAAATGACTTGTTTTTGTCACTAATGGAATCTCACCACACCTAGGATTGTCATCAAAGAAGAGAGAATAAATGTTTATAGATTTCGGTGAAAGATGAGGTAGAGAAAAAAAATTTGTACTTCAACATTTTAAAAAATCGTTTATGTTTAATTTCTTTGTACATAAAAAAAATCCATTTACCTCGAATCCTTAGATTTCCTTAAATAATGCTTTTTACGTTAGACCACAGATAATCAAATATAAAAATAATTGTTATTATTTATCAATTTTTCTTAAAGCCAGATTGTTTGTAGTTAAACATATGACATAATTGACCCATAACATTAATTAAAAATGCAAGATGTTGGAATGATGGTTTGTCAACGTATAAAATTTGTGTTTGTTTGACTAATAACACAAGGATAGTGATTAGCATTCCTTCCATATATACACCAATAAATAGTAAGAAACCTTAAATGTCCAAAGAAAACTTTCTAGGCTTTAATTATAGTAAAGGGAAAGTTATGATGGATTTTCTCAATTTAATGATGAGAATGCATGCATTGGGCACCTAATAAGATTTGTCGATTTGATGCTTGGAAAATTTGGTACTCATTGCACTCAGCAAGCAGATGGCATGTCTCCCAAGTGATTACCAAGCACCAGCTTTTGATATCATGTTTAAATCCAACCAATGCCAAAATTTCCATTCATTTTTTCTTCAATAACTTCGATTTCTTTAATAAAATATGTATTTTAACATAGCTTATACATTTATACATTTTTAATTAAAATATCAACTTAATAAATATTTAAAATATCTTCTTTTTCTTTTTGTGTAAGTAATATGTAGTTAAATGTTCCTTTTGTCTCAACTCGTGTTCTTTTTTCTAAATTTTCCCTACTCATCGGTTTGAAAAGATAAAAAAGAAAAACAAACTAATTAATAGGTTAAGATTACTAAAACAATAACACCAACACTCATCTCATTAAGGGTTAAATATATTTTGATATTTAACTTTAAGTAAAAATTGGAATTAGTCTCTTTTCTTTCGAATCTCTAATATAATTTAGTTTCTAAATTTAAAAACAAGTTAGAATCGTCAAATATACTTAATAAAATTTGATTAAAAAAATTAAATTTACGCATTTTTAAGAATAGATGACTAAATTGGTCAAAAATTTCAAAAAAGAACTAATTTCAATCTTAACTAAAAGTTAAGAGATAAAAACATTTATAATCCTTCATTAATAACACTTAAGTAAAACAAAACATTTACTAAAAATACTTAAATTTATTATATGCTTAAAACTTAATTAAATTAAAAATTAATATTCATTTTAGAATTATTTAGTATTTTTTTTACATAGACTTAGTTTAATCCCCACATTCTTTTATGTTTTTCTTTTAATAACATTTTTAAGCCATTAATAAATATCCTTTAGATATGAGATGTGTGCATAAGTTTTAAAAAATTAAATTAAAAAACAAAAAATCACAGTTTTACTATAAATTATCAACTCCATTTTCTTCAAAGTCGGATTTATTGTCATACTCACATGATGCAGCACTTATATTGAAATAAAAAAAAATATTTATAGTTATTTATTTTTGTCTAATATCACAATATTAAATTTTAATATTTCATTGGATATATGACTTTATGTGTCTCTCCGATAGTGGTATTCCGATTGTAAAACTAATTAAGAATCTTTAAGATTTATAATTCTCACATGATAAATTATAATAGAGCACTAACCTTGATCCATGAGAGATCCTGTGAATATGCGTTCTTTAATTTATAATCTTGTGTGCTTTTCAACCACCGTTTCCCAATCTATCTCTTTGTCTTTCTTTCTCTTCTCACACGTTCTTGATGGGTTACAATGAAAAAACCTTATGGCCAAAGACAGAACCCCTATTCTTTTTATAAACCAACGTCCATCAAGTTGATTTTTATTTTATCTTTATCTTTATTTTATTTTATTATCACTTCCCATAATAATAACCAATAAGTCTTTATATTTTATTAAATCACAATTGGGCTCATCATAATATTTCAAATGAGTCACTAATAGAATTAATTCGTCAATTAATTCTAACATTCTCCCACTTGACTCATATGATGTCATAACATTATGTGATTTAATACATAAACATAATGCGCAATAAAAGACCTTGCATAAATTGGTTCCATCATTATTCATAATTAAAGATACCAATATAATAAGAGTTATGGCGGTCACACATCATTTGATCAACATGATCCCTTCCATGTACTACTATATCATCCCTGTCTCCTTAATATGACCTTAAAAATGAGAAGTCCATAATGGGTTCAAACATAATGTCATTTTACAAAGCAATAACATAACATAATTTGTTTTCTTCATCATAATTTGCATGCATAAACATAAAGAAGAAAACACAGATTTCAGAAATTTATACATTAGGGAGCTCAGAGTGTCACATAAACATTAAAAAACATTAACATTTAACATTCACTAGTAGACATAATGCTCATATTCTTTACATGACCAGCATACAATTAGGCGGTAACCCTTTTGTTAAAGGGTCAACAATAATAAGATTTGTGCTAATATGTTCTATTGACACTTTACATTTCTGAACTTCTTCTTTAACGGCAAAGTATTTCAACTTCATATGTTTAGCACCTTTAGAATACTTGTCGTTTTTAGAAAAGAAGACTGATGCGGAATTATCACAATAAATTTTCAGCGGCTTGGAAATACTGTCGACTACTCCAAGTCCTGAAATAAAGTTCTGCAACCAATTAGCCTGAACTGTGGCCTCAAAGCATGCCACAAATTCAGCTTCCATGGTGGATGCAGCAATGACAGACTGGTTCGCACTTTTCCATGAAATTGCTTCTCCGGCTAAAACATACACATAACCAAATGTAGAATTTCTTGTATCCACACAGCCGGCAAAGACTGAATCTGTATAACCTATCACCTCAAGGTGATCAGATTTTCTATAAGTAAGCATGTGATTCTTTGTTCCTTGTAGGTATCTTAAAACTTTCTTTGCAGTTTTCCAATGCTCCAGACCTGGATTACTTTGGTATCTACCAAGCATACCAACTGCAAAGTTAATATCTGGCCTCGTACAGGTTTGAGCATACATCAAACTCCCAACAACAGATGCATAAGGGATATTTTCCATCTGTTTCCGTTCCAAATCATTCTTTGGACATTGCATGAGACTAAACTTGTCTCCTTTCTGTATTGGAACAGGAGATGCTGAACATTTATCCATTCTGAATCTCTCTAAAACTTTATTAATATATGCATTCTGAGACAAACCTAACAGTCCTTGTGATCTGTCACGAAATATTTCTATTCCTATCACATAGTATGCCTCACCCATATCTTTCATTTCAAAGTTATTAAAGAGAAACCTCTTAGTCTCACTTAATAGACCAAGATCATTAGTCGCAAGCAAGATATCATCAACATACAGAATCAGAAATATAAACTTACTCCCACTAACCTTCAGATATATACACCGATCAACGGTATTTTCCTTAAATCCAAAGGACACAATAGTATCATTGAACTTAAGATACCATTGCCGAGAAGCTTGTTTAAGTCCATATATCGATCTCTTAAGTTTACACACCATGTGCTCCTTTCCTTCTTCAGCGAACCCCACCGGTTGGTCCATATAGACATCCTCTTCTAAATCCCCATTCAGAAAAGTAGTTTTAACATCCATTTGATGCAACTCAAGATCATAATGAGCTACTAATGCCATGATAATTCTAAAAGAATCTTTCTTAGAAACAGGCGAAAATGTTTCCTTATAGTCAATGCCATCCTTCTGAGTAAAACCTTTGGCAACAAGACGGACCTTGTAACGTTCAATATTGCCTTGAGAGTCACGCTTAGTCTTAAAGACCCATTTACACCCAACTCTCTTGCATCCTTCTGGCAATTTCACAAGGTCCCATACGTCATTATGTGCCATTGATTTAAGCTCATCTTTCATGGCATCTAACCACTTATCAGAATTATCACCATTAATGGTTTCTGAAAAAGAAATTGGATCATTATCAATGCTTAAGTCATTTTTTGACTCTTATAGATAAACCACATAATCATTCGAAATAGCAGACTTTCTATCTCTGTGAGATCTTCTTAATACTATTTCTTGTGGTTGTTCTACTATCGATTCATTATTAACCTCGACATCATTAATTTGTTGTTCTTCTTGATTGTTGTGAGTTTCTACAACATGTGGAACAACAACTCTTGATAAAGAAGTACTAGTTATAGGAACTTGTACTCTAACTTCCTTAATCTCCACATTTCGTGAAGCTTCACTCCCACTGGTTTCACCATTTTCAATGAACCGAGCATTTCCAGTTTCAACGATTCTTGTATTATGGGTAAGATAGTAAAACATATACCCCTTTGATTTTTCTGGATAACCAATGAAAAATCCACTGATTCTTCTTTCATCCAGTTTCTTTTCTTGCGGATTATATATTCTTACTTCTGCCTGACAACCCCAAACATGCAGGTGTCTCAAACTGGGTTTCCTATTCGTCCATAACTCAAAAGGAGTCTTTTGAACAGCTTTACTAGGAACCATGTTCAACAAATACATGGCAGTCTTTAAAGCATACATCCACAATGATATAGGTAAACATGAATTACTTAACATATTCCTAACCATATCCATTAAGGTTAGATTACGCCTTTCTGATACACCATTTTGTTGTGGTGTGCCTGGCATTGTGTATTGAGCACAAATACCACGTTTCTCAAGGAACTTAGCAAACGGACCAGGGTGTTGTCCACTTTCATCATATCTTCCATAATACTCACCACCTCTATCAGACCTTACGATTTTCACCTTTCTGTCTAATTGCCTTTTCACTTCATTTATATAAACTTCCAAGGCATTTACTGACTGAGATTTCTCATGCAGTAGATAGACATGTCCATAACGCGACAAATCATCAATAAAGGTGATGAAGTACTTCTCTTTATTGAAAGAATTTACATCAAACGGACCACATATATCGGTGTGTATGATTTCAAGAAGCTGAGTGCTTCTCGTGGCTCCTTTCTTTGTGTGTTTAGTTTGTTTGCCTTTAATACAATCCACACACACATTCAGATCAGTAAAATCTAAATCCGGAAGGATTTTATTCTTTACTAATCTTTGCATTCTTTCTTTGGAAATATGTCCCAAACGTTTATGCCACAAGTAAGCAGATCGTTCATCCACTAAACTACGTTTAGTGCCAACATTGTGATGCAAAGTCATAAGAGTTTCAGCATATAAATTATCCAAATTCAATTTATATAAACCATCATAAAGTGTACCAGATCCAATCATAAAAGTACGCTTAAACAAACTGAAACAACCATTCCCAAACTTAAAAGAATATCCAGCAATATCAAGCTTAGACAAAGAAATTAAATTCCTAGTGATACTAGGTACATAAAAAGTATCCATAAGGTCTAAGTGATATCCAGTGTCGAGGATTAGACGATAAGTCCCGACCGCTTCCACTGGAACTTTCTCTTTATTGCCCATGAAGACAAACTTCTCATTTGGGTTTATGGTTCGGGTTGTAAGAAATCTCTGCATCACATTAGAAACATGAGTCGTACATCCAGAATCAATCCACCACGTATTATGGGGAACTTCAGTTAAGTTTGATTCAAAACATACGTAAGCATTATGCTCACCTTTCTTTTCGAACCAAGCCTTGCGCTTTATGCAGTCCTTCTGGAAATGTCCAGACTTCCCGCAGAAATGACATTTGTCATTTTTCTTCTGGATTTTGGTTGAGGACTCGTCAATCTTCAGTGGTCCTTTACCCTTTCCATGTTTCTTAACAACTTTCTTTCCAACAGCTCCTTGATTCTTCACATACTGAATAGAGTGACTTCCTAAGTTCTTCAGTCGGGTCTCCTCCTGAACTAGCATATTGTGCAATACATGCACATTCCATTTGTCTTTCATGGTGTTATAGTTCATCTGGAACAGACCATACTCAGACGGTAATGAGTTCAGAATGAACTGCACGAGAAAACCTTCATCCACTACCATTCCTAAAGACTTAAGTCTTGCTGTGATATTTGTCATCTCGATCACATGCTCATGCATGGTACGCGAACCGTCAAACTTCATAGTGGTCAACGTACTCATCAGTGTCCCAACGAGAGACTTATCAGCAGTTTGGGAGCGCTCTTCCACAAATTTCATAAATTCTTTTGCGTCATCAGTTTTGGGAAGAGCTGACTTTATATTGCTTGCTATGCTCATTCTCATAAACATTAAGCTAAGTCTGTTTGATCTTACCCAAGCTTTGTAATGGGCTTTCTCTTCATTGCTACTAGCATCTGTGGTAGCAGCCGACTTTTCAACTAGAAGAGTTAGATCAAGATCCAACACCTAAGTGAAATTGGACTTGCTCACTCCAGTCAGGGAAATTCAACTCATTAAAGATTGGAACAGACAGAGCATGCGTGTGTAAAGATACCGGAACAGAGACTACAATTAACACATGCCTAACATTAATGCTTTGAGTCATAAAACTAAACGTAAACACAGATTCATATATAAACAATCATTCTATGCATACTAATGTTCTCCTTTGGGAGATCCACTAATACACAAACATAAACATAATGATGTTAATCACATTATAACATTATTGATAATTAAAATATGCATCAACTAGAATCACCTACTACCTTTGAGTATATAAATAAAACTAGTGACGTATACAAAATTATCTACAATCATGTTCATTAATTATAAGAACAATTAATCAACCTTTGGGCGATCCTTAAATGTCTTATAATTAATGAATTTTAATTAACCCATAAATTTAATTATTCATAATTTAGCATCCATACTATGGGTAATTAAAATAAAAAACATTAATAATTTGAAATCATATAAACTTTAAAATTTTGGCCACTTTGGTGACTAACAGAATTTATCATACTTAATTTCAAATAAATAAATACACATACATTTAATTGCTATAAACTTTATAGCTTCCTCATTAATTTTAATTTAACAATAACAAACATAAATATTATTGCAAATTAAAATAAAATTATTAATTATTTATATAATAAAATAATTAATATTAATTTTATTAGTGACATCAACTAATAAAAGCATCACACTTTAATTTTAATAAATAAATTAACAGTAGCGGAATGTAACTTCACATGGTGCACGTTCACACAATAATAGTAGACGTTCACGGTAGTGGTTTTATACCATTCACACATTATGCCATATTACTTGCACATGTAACAGTTCTTAACTTTCATTCATTCCTTTATTCCAATTTCAAAAAAAAAATAACAACATGGACACGTAGCAGCAGAAAACATGATTCAAAATACAAGTTCGTGCGTCCGCGGTCCATTTTTACACGCAACAGTTTTATTATATTTTCATTCAATTGCCAATTAAAATAAAAAACACCATCACAGTAAAGCAGGCATACAATTCTTGATCCATGACAGCAGTGATGCAATATTTTAATGGCAACATCATCATTCATAAAATTAAATTAGGGTTTATAACATTAGGGGAAAACATCATAAGGAAGAAACATCACATAATAGGAGAATCATAAATCCTACAATCCAGCTCTTGATTCATGAGAGATCCTGTGAATATGTGTTCTTCAATTCTTCAATTTATAATCTTGTGTGCTCTTCAACCACCGCTTCCCAATCTATCTTTTTGCCTTTCTTTCTCTTCTCACACGTTCTTGATGGGTTACAGTGAAAAAACCTTATGGCCAGAGACAGAACCTCTATTCCTTTTATAAACCAACGTCCATCAAATTTGTTTTTATTTTATCTTTATCTTTATTTTATTTTATTATCACTTCCCATAATAATAACCAATAAGTCTTTATATTTTATTAAATCACAATTGAACCCATCATAATATTTCAAATGAGTCACTAATAGAATTAATTCGTCAATTAATTCTAACACCGATTTCCTATTTTTGTTGAACTGACTAATTTCTTCTTCATTCCACACACTATAAGGCCACTAAAAAGTGTCCTATATGTGTAAATTAATTGTGACAGTTGACTCCTTCCACTACAAAAATACATATATTATAATGTACTAACGGAATACAAATAAAATTTCAGTGATACCGATAATTTCAAATTATTAAGACTAATCATTACTTCAGAATTCAGAGTGATTCACTTTCATTCATACATTTGTAAACAACAGATACTTTTTATCCAAAATAAAGGTATTATGCCACAATATAATACAATACTATTGTATTTTATGTTTTGAAATGCTGCAAGTCTCATACTATTGCAAATATTCGTAACGAGTATTAAAGTCCATATTATTACACTATAGTGCATTATTTACCAACTTAAAGTGTAAAATTTTCTTTCATAAATACATGTTATGGAGTACTAAATCAGAGAACAATGTAAATATTTGTTATAAAACAGTCGGATCATCCCAAGTGTTCCATTATATATATATATATATATATATATATATATATATATATATATATATATATATATATATATATATATATATATATATATATATATATATATATATATACTTTACTGATATAAATAAATTATAGGTTTGTTTGAACATGTGTGTAGGATAGGAACTCTCCTAGTTCTTGATGAGAGATTTATTCCGGTATATCCAATAAGGTTATATCGTTTGGGAGTTGAGGCAAATTAAATACTATTCTCTTCTTCTACCTCTCACATATCATTTAAGGACAAAATTGTAATGAAGTTTAAAGTTCTAAAATGAACAATACATTGGATGTGATGATTGACCATAATGATTTATTTCAACGGACTTGTTGGAATATTGAGGTCATACATATAGATAAAAACTCCTTTCGTCCTCAGCATCCCACATCAAATAGGAGTTAAAGTCAGTGACAATTTACATATCTCTTCTTTCTTTAACCCTCTAAGACATTTTTAAAGATAAAACTATAAAAAAATTTAAGTTACCAATAAAATACCTCGATTGCATGACTGAGTTTTGTGAATTCTAATAAAGTTTGAATTATTGAAGGTATGTATTCTTTATATATTCTTTATGTTACTGAGTCAAATTTTACTTTTGCCGGAAAAAAAAACATTAAAATTAATAAATGTTTTTAAACTATTGTTTGAATAGTAAAATTAAAATGTTTTTGTAAAAGAAATATAATCCATGCATCATTATCATTTTTTGTTGTTGCATTTTTAGTATATATTTTCTTTGTACATTAATCCTTTTACTAATAAGTCAAACGTATACACTTAAAATACATGTTAGCAGCACGGAAAATATTTGAAAATCGCTTTCAGTAGAAGAACAGTTTCACTATTTCAGTTTCTCAAGTTTCACATTGAAAGCAAAAAGGACAGTATAATGTTTTTCTTTTCTTCAAGAAAGATATTTTCATCATAAGGAGCTGTTTTATATGATAGAATAAGAGTATGAAGTAATTTTAAAATGATATTAAAAAATATAGCATGGTTAAATTTTAAATAATTAATCATGTATATTATGTGAAATATCTTAGTTAGTTTTATATTTACAGTACGTAGTATGATAGTTGTTTTGAAATAAGTGGTGAAAATAGAAATTTTGAGTGCACGTTATAGTATAGGTTTGAGGAGTGGGTTGAAATAGAAGGGGGTGTGAGTTTAGCAAACTAGAGGTCCAATAACCTTCTCCTTTGAATTCTTAGAAGGAGAAACTTCTCCCTATCTTCAATTATGACATCACGTACTCAATTTTCCTCTTTTTTCTTCTTCAAACTTAAAAGGTATATTTTTTTCTTTTTTCTTCTCTTCAAAAACTAGCCACCCTACTCTCTTCGTCTCCACACTATTTTTATTTTCAATTCACAAGATAGTTAAAAAAAAAGAAAAAAGAATTGGAGCTCATGCATATTAGGGTTGTTGGAAAAAAGAAGTTTTAAATAAATTGAGTTTATTTTGGACTTAATTGGGATTAGAACCTTATGGTGTGTTTAGATGACACAATTCAAGAGGATAATTTATTTATTTGGAGAATTTGAAATTCTTTGTAATGAAATACTTTGTTTGGATAGAGAAATTAAAAAATATTTTTTAAAGTATTTCAATTACTAAATTAGTAGAAATTCAAATATCCTCAAAATAAGTGAAATTTGAAATTGTTCTCACTCACAATCTCAGAATCTTGACTATCTGGACATTTAACCATATAAATTATTTCAATATTAAGTTCACTAATATTTTTAAAATTTAATTTAAAAATTTTATACATTAAAAAAATGATTAATTATGTTTTAAGTGCTTTATAAATTTGAAAACTTTTTCAATTAAGTCCCTAATAAATTTTTGTGATCTCTCTTTAAATTTTAAAACGTTTCAATTGAGTGCCTACACTTAAGTGTAATTGTTAATCATGTGATGTGTTTGTTATCTAACAAGATCTTTTCTAAATATTTACTATATTTAACAAAAATAATTTTTAAATTTAATTAAAATTAATAAATAAATAAATAATTACAAAAGTATAAAATATGTAATTGAGAAATTACAAAAAAAAAAATTAACAAATTAACATATTACAAAATTATAAAAATATATAATTTCATAATTATAAAATTATAAAATATACAAGTATAATTTTTATTTCATAATTTTACAGTTTTAGAACTTTAAAAATTTATAGTTTTATAATTTATAATTATAAAAATTTAAAATTATAAAAAAATAAAAATTATATTTGTATATTTTATAATTTCGTAATTATAAAATTATTATATTTTTATAATTTTTTAATTGTTGTAATTTTTTATTTTATAACTTTAAATTTTATAAATTTGTTTTCATAATTTTATAGTTAGATGTTTTATATTTTTGTATTTTTTTTAATTTTATAGTTTTAATTAAATTAAAAAATTATTTTCGTTAAATACATAAATATTTGGAAAAGATCTCGTCATTAGGATCTCTTTTAACAAAATATTATATGACAACATTTTCAGAGAATATCAGTGTAAGTGAGCCGGGTTGAAACTATCTCTTTGAAAAAGTTGAATTTTTCTCAACCCAACCCGGCTCGAACCCGTGGTGAGCCGGGTTGGCTCACGGGTTAAAACCCATTTTGACATCTCTAATTAACTGTCACACTTAACTGTAGGTCTTAATTGAAAAGTCTTATTAAAATTTTAAACACTCAATAAATCACAAAATCTATTGGAGACTCAATTGAAAGTTTTCAAATTTATCAAAAACTCAAAACATAATTAAGCCTAAAATTAATATTATTAAAATAAAATTTTATCTCATAAAAAATTAAATTGTCTTAACCAGACATGAAATTGAAATGTAAGGTATTTTAATTTTTTTATTCAAACAAGTTATTTAGAGAATGAATAAAATTTAAATGCAAACAACTTAATTGCAATGCATTTCAATTTTCCAGCATTATTGAAATGCTTTATCCAAACACAAGGTTAAGGTGATCAAGAAGCATCTGTGGTGTTATGTTTCAAATCATCTTTTCAAATATCTAGTTTTCTTAATAAAAAAAGTAATTTGGTTTTAAATTTTATTTGTTTTCTAATAAGTTATTTAAAGGTTAAATATGTTTCTATTCTTTAAATTTAGACGCAAAATTTAAATTCATCTTTATCTCAAATTTTGATATAGTTTGGTTTTTAAACTTTAAAAATAAATAGAAATAATATTTCTATCCCAACAACATGAAACTTTTTTTTATAGTTATACTACATTTCAGCAAGTTAGTTTGAACTATTTACACTATTTGATACATTTGAACTTGTCAGCCAAAAATACAATTTACATGTAATAAGAAGCTAATGTTGTTGTATTAAAATGACTATATTAATTCAATTTTAAAGTTTATGATCAAAATATATTAAAATTTAGAACAATGAAGAATTTCAATTTTTTATCCAAGTTTCAGAAATAAAAACATATTTAACTCATTATTTATGTATGTTTTTATTTTCTATTAATTTGATTTTTGAATATCTGAATGCAATTATTAAATTTTAGTGATATTATATTTTTATAAATGATGGAGGAAATGTATTAAATGTCTTTGAAAAAAAAGTGCTAATAAAAGTTTGATGTGGTCATATTATGTGTAGAATTTTGTGAATGAAGAAATAATTGCACAAATTTTACCTCACAATATGTAATTTGGGAATTGTATCTCTAAAATTTTCAAACATTTTCTTGGTTTTGGATTTATCAATATTCCATTATAGTTGACTTTTGGGATTTGAAATAAAAGCTTGGATTATGGTCTATAAATTGACGATGAAAGGATGGTTACATTGATGTGTGCTTACAATATAATTAAAGAAAAATTGTACTTTTAATTTTGACATAAATGTACATGGAATATCGACATATATTATTTAAATTACAGGTGACAAAATGGACTAACCTGACCGTTTTGATCTCACCTACTGATGACCCGCCCAAAACGGGTCGGGTTGGCCCGTCACCTAAAAATCGAGTGAAGAATAAAACTCGACTCGTATCGAGCGGGTTCAGGGGTTAGCGGATTGACCCGTATTTTAAATTTTTTCTTTCCACTACTATTATTTTTTCAATTTCTAGTTACATGGAACGTGAAGATGAAGATGGAGTCAATACAATCTTAGTTTTCACATATGTTGAGAAGCAAACAAGCACCGTATCCAAAGTTTTAAATAAACATACATATTTGAGTATGAGAAAAGGAAAGAAGATGAAAAACACAAAAATCTCAAAATTTCAATTTGCAACTAACCACAAAAATCTCAAAAATCTCAAAACACAAAGAATTAAAAGAAATGAATGAACAACATCAACTAACCACATCACATAATTACTTGGGAACAGGTTGTGGGCTAGCCTGCGATGACCTATCCTACAACATGTCTAGTCACCAATAAAATCGGGTCGAGCTACAGTGAATTCACGGATTGAAAATCATATTCCAACCCCCTTTTAACGTCGGGTTGGCAGACTAGTTCGTCAAGCCAGATCCTTTTTGACAACCCTAATTTAAACGAGATATATCTCATTCAACTCATATATATATATATATATATATATATATATATATATATATATATATATATGGATATGGTTAAAAGAATTGTGTCATCAACTATTTCGAGTCTCTCACCATATTTCATTCTACATTAGGTTGTTAAATAAGAATTTTGGTCAGAGAGAAGCAAAGTATGATTTTAGGCCACACAATGCATGGAGTTATGCGCCCAAAGCATAAACACCGAATGTTCCTTGCCAACCTCTATAAGCGACATGGCTATGGTTGTGGTTCATGTGCCTAATGCATTGTCGACCCAAAGTTGCGATTTTACCCACCAAGAAATCTATATAAATTCAAAATCCCAACCCTGTTTAAGGCTGTTTCTTTCTCTTGGTTGATGTACAAGATATAATTAAAATAAAGTTCGTAGGTGAAGTATACCTCTTATTTCATAACAAATTGTACAAAATTAAATTAGACCTAAATCTAAATTTAAGGGAGTATTAGAGTTTATTCGATATATATCAGTCACCATATTATCTGTGCACCAATTCAATAATAGCGTATAAGAAAGAAAGAGTGTATCGGAAAACAATTCTTCAGTCGATTTTATGGGATATAGTTTAGGTAAAAAAACCAACCTATGAATAGTTGACTGTTATATATCTCTACAATTGAGTATTAAATATTAGGAAAAGTTAAGACTTAATATTGTACTATGTTATTTTTGTTTTTATTTCCCTTTTATTGGGTTTCTAAATTTATATAGGTTGTGATGATTTTGTAAATTACTGTTTAAATTCCATATATTTTCTTTCTATTATACGGTCTAAGTATACATGTCGTGTGGTGCTTTCTTTGATCGGTTTTTGTGAAACATCATTAATTTATATAATCATTTGATATCTTTATGTCATATAAGATTTTATCAAGTTCCACTAATCACCATCATAAGGAAGTCTAAAGATACTAAAACATCTGAAATTTAATTCATTAAAATTAAAAAAGAAAGTTACATGAAAATAAATTGAACTATTAGACCAAAAAACTTGCCTATTGAATATTTCCTTATCCTATATCTTTATATATTTTTTTAAAATTTAATTAAACCAGAAAAAACTAAAAACTTATCAATTGTTACATATATATTCATGAGTTGCTCCTCTCTATTTTCTACACACAAAAGGATAAGTATTAAACCTTAATAATGGGAATGATATTCCAGTTGTTTTTCATTAGTTATGATGGGTGGACTTGCGATAAGTCCAACAACATCTTATAATTACATATAACATGTTGAATTGCTTTATCTTAATAAAAAATTTACATGTCTTCTAAAACTATCTAATTAAAATACAAAATAACCTAAAACTTCTTATGGTGACTTTGATCTTGTTCGTTGGTGAACAGAAGTTGCCGTGTGGGGAACTTGTTTTCCAAAATGAAGTGGGAAATTAGAAAAGAAAAACTGCACCAAAACTAGGAATGCTAGCTAGACTCTTATGATAGCAACCTGGACTTATCTGAATTATGTTCAATATATACTTTAATTGAATTAGCTTTAAAAAATAAGCTTTTACGTGTATATATATAGATTTTTTATAGAGAGGAGGTTCACTAAAGATACAATACCAATGAAACTTGAATTCAATTACATGAAACATTGATATCTATTTCAACCCAAAACCTTAAAACAATGAGTTTATGAGTCTTTATTTTTGTATAACGTTCTACTTTTTCATTTCTAATTAATGTGGGACTTAGAGTTATACTTAATTTCCTAATATCATTAACAACATATTCATAAATAACAAATTATATAATTGGGTAGGAAGTCCAACATCATCATCTGCTTTAATGGATCTTTCGATAGAGATACCATTCCAATGAAACATGAATCTAAGTCACTAATTCAATGCAGAACATGGACTTACTTGATTCTCAACATGCTTCAAATTTTAGAGTGCAATTCATATTTTTGTTTCATAACTTTACTAATGTTAATTGATTTTCAGATAAAATCTAACATGAACAGAGAGAGTCTACAGTTTCTTTGACAAATACATTTGGAATGGAGTTCGTAAAAGTGGATGGTTCATTGCAATTTAAGTTTTGATTTTTGTTCAATGAATTGAATTAGGCTTTGAGAATTAGTGGGGATTAAGAACAGAAATAACAAAATACTTTGTTTCTGACAGCTATATAAATACAATGGCATCATAATATCCAATATAAAACCTTGTTGTTGATGATGAAATATATATATATATATATATATATATATATATATATATATATATATATATATATATATATATATATATTCATGTAATGAAGAAACAAATGCATGTGTCGATAAGGAGACATAAATAAGCCAGCAAGAGTGACAGATAGTAATGCTTTGCTCTTATATCTTCCAAAACATGCATGCACATTTCAAAAGCTTCATGGTCTACTGGTCAAATCCATGGTGTAATAATCTGAAACCAAATTCAACAATATTCACATAAAGGATAGTTATGTGTACGATAATGATACTTCACAGCTGCCTCATATTTATATATAAAAAGAAAAAAGAAGAATACTACAGTATGATTGGATAATTACAGATAAACAGATTAACCCCTTCAGGCCAAACATACACCCTCTTTGCTCTAAACATACAACTTCATTAATTGTATCAGATGATAACCTAATCAGGCTCATTAGTTATAATATTTGTTGTCTATTGTTTATCTTGTCCTTTAAGATATCTATTGAAAGTCAATTTATGCATAATTTAAAAATGATTGTTTTAAAAATCAACCCATTTATCTCTGTCATAAATAAACTCATTTTTTTTTTTTGTTCTTTTTTCTGGAATGAAAATAATAAACATTTTTTCTTCGGATTTAATAGTGATATTTATGAGTGGTGAATTCCCTGTTGTTACTATGTCGAAGAAAATAAAGTTGTTAGTTTTTATGATGTTCATATGTAAAGGGAGGTTTAGAATTATGTAGATCTTAATAGGGCATGAATAAATGTTTAAATATGTTGTGAAGCCAAATTAGATTATCCTTAAAATCAATTTAATTATAACATAATCAATTAAAAACAATTTTGACGTGAACTATATCATTTTGAAATGTAATAAATGCCAAAAATTTTAAAATTATCATATTAATCAATTAGGTTATTAATTTAATCGATTAGGTTAAGTTTGGGGAATGAATCTTGATTCCTACAATCATATTAATCGATTACGTTAATAACATAATTGATTAATCTTGTTAGAAAAATGTTTTCTTTAAAACTTAATCTTTTTTCTCATTTTCAAGTGATGACTTTTGCAATTAAAGATCAAAGAAAGAAATACTCGAGAATTCTTAGAGATATAATCATGAAGAATATTATATGCATAAAAAGATGAAAAAAAAATTAAGAAAATAAGCAAAGTATGATGTGAAGTAAAGAATGGGTAATGGGACACGAAACGAAACTGAATTGAAAAGTTGATGGTAACCGTTGTCTAGCCATATATGTGCATGGGTTGGAGAGAAAAAGAAAGACGTGGGTATTCAAATACCTATTAAATTTAAAAGGCCTCTTCTGTTCTCTATTATTCACTGCATGCAATCAATGGTATACTTCTCACAGATCACACATCGTTAATGTGAATCATAACATTACACCTAAAATCTTTATTATATCATCACATTGCATCTTTCCAACCAATAATCAAACATGGTTTGTAAATACTAAACTATTTTTACTTAACAGAAACCATATCTTAACATAGTAGGGGATGGAGTCTCCAGATATCAGCTTCAGAATCCAAATACATTACTCTAAATTGCTTACCAATTAAAATTTTTAGAAAAAATGATAAAAAAAAATTTTGTCCTGTAATTCTTTTTAACAAATTTACAAACAAAAAATTAAAAAAATGTTATGAAATATGAAAATTGATTAGATGAAGAAGAAATTATAAAAAAAGAAAAGTGAGAGGCAACATGCATAGATGCATTGGCCTGATAGATGTGTTAGGCCATGAGGTATTTTCATTTTCCTTGACCATTGAATCTCTTATTGAAACCATCGGGCCCATTGCCTTCCAACCATTCTTTTAATTATTGAAGGCAAAAGGGATGTTGTACTGGAAAACATGAGCAGGGAAGGGACCTTCACAACCTGCCACCATCATGCCACTCTTCAAAACTAATATCAACAAACGTAATATATATAAATAATATGATATGAGGGACTCAAAGGTTCAAAATACTTAAACTAATCTTTTTATATAAACGTATCATAATTTTACTTAAATTTAGTTTTTAACATTTTTATGATATAAAGTTATCTATTCAATTATGATAATTAATGTCATTTAACAATTTATTTTTAATAGACAATAATATCAATCCGTTTAATTATTATTTTTAGACATAGTTAATCTTAAATTCTTTTTTTTTAATTTTGACAAATTATTTTAGGCCGAAATAACTCATATTAATAATATTCTAGTTATATATATTATATATATATATTATTTGAAAAATAATATATACGTTAATTTTATATATATACATATATATATATATATATATTTATATAATGTTAATTGATTTATTATTTTCTAATTTATAACTTCCTTTAAGATATTTAATTTCAAAATTAAATTTAATTTATCCAGATCAAATAAATTATCATGTTTCAAAAATTTTATAAGGTTAAACATTTTTCTTTACAAAAACATAAAGCTTAGTAACTTTAATTCTTTTAACATTAAATAAAAAAAATCTTCAAATTTTTTTCAAATTTATTTTAAAACGTTATAATTATTTTATCTACCAGGAGTAGAATCAGTAGATATGAGAAATTATGAAGAAAAAAAAAGTAGAAATTATAATTGATTACTAAGAGAATAAAAATAAATAACTAATATTTTATTTTTAAACAAAATTATGATTTATTGAAAAAAAAATTAACTCATTAAATATCATTTTCATTATCAATAAAAACTAACAATCGCTCATATTATTTTAATTAAATTTTATTCTTAAACATAATTTTACAATTAATCTAATATAGATACATTAATATTAAAAAATTTTGAAAACATTTTTTAAGAAAATAAAGATAGAGATTATAATTAATTAATAAAAAAATAAAGATAACTAATCATTTTAAAAAAATTATAATTTATAAAAAAAATATTAATTTATTAAATATCACTTTTATTATCAATATAAATTAATACTTTCTTTTATTTTAATTAAATTTTATTTCAACATAATTTCTTAATTAATTTAATAAAGATATAATAGTATTAAAAAAATTGAATGTTTTTTTAAAGCAAGAGCTTTGTCAGCTTGTACCTTAAGTCGGTCTTGCATAAATCTTCACACTTCCTATCTCTCTTTCTTATCTTGTTATCTTTCTCTCTTTTCTTCTTTCTTCTTTCTTCCATCCTTCCAACTATCAAATATGTTACCATCTTTTTCTTGCCCCACGATTAGAGAAAACAAGTTCATAATTTTTTTTTTTGTAATGGGCTGTACCTTTTTTTTTTCTGACACAGTTTATATGGATGTTTCTTCTTGCAACTCCCTGTTTTTCTACCTGCACCTTCAGAAAATCTGATATCCCTATTCTACCACAATTAAATTATATTAAAAATCTTAATTGCCTAATCTCCACCGTTCTTCCTCTTTTTTCATCCATGAGCATAGGGCCCCTCCCCCATTAACTCCACACCATTCAAGAAGCTCTCCTTCGCCATTTCCCTTCTCCATCTTCCATCATCATTTCTTTTCTCCTTCTTCTATCATTATTATGTGGTGGATCTTACATAAAAATTTCAGGATAAAAAATGTTAGGAGTATTAGGGTTTAGGATATTAATATACAAGGTTTAGGGTTTAAAGTTTAGGATTTAAGAGTATTAAATTAAATTTTTTATATATAAATTATTTTTTTATTTAAATAAAAAAAATCTTTACTTTCTTTGTGTAAACAATTTTTATAGAATGATTTTTGTATGTATTTTCTAAATAACTTCCATTCGATGTGAGACTTTAAATTCATATTAAATGATCACAATCTCCCCTCATGAGATTTGATGGTGTAATTCTACTTATATACTAGTTATCTAAGTCACTTTCATCCGATGTGCGACTTCAAACTCATATTCAATGATAACAATCTCTTCGCATGAGATTTGATGAATCCTTTTACTGATATACTACTTACCTTAATCACTTTTATCCAGTGTGGGACTTTAAACTTATATTAACTTATTTTACTTATTTACTAACAACAACAACAGTTTTAAATATTTCAATTGACTCATTTGATAAACTTGTGTAGTCTATTAAGTACTCAATAAATATATAACTTTTTTAATTTAATTTCTGTTGTTAACTTTTTCTGATTTTTGAGTGATGTTACTTTTAAAGGACTGATGTGATTATTATCTTGTCATATCACCTTGATGAGAATTCACCACATGTCATTTTATTATTTTAAAATTTATAATTTTAAAATTAATGATTTTATAATTTTAAAATTTTAAAATTTATAAATTTTCATGAATTTGTTATTAAATAAGTGTATACTTTTATGTTTATATCATTTTATTATTTTCATTCAAAATTGAATAATTATATAATTATTATTTTATTATTTAAATTAAAATATATAATATATCATAATTTTTATATTTCATATAGTCATAATAAAAACTCGTGGTAGGACAAAAACATAAAATTAAAATTTTTAGTTAAAATAAAAGCCTAATAAAATTAATAAATTTTTTAATAAAATTAATACATAGTTTTTTATATTTGTAAAATTTATATGAACTTTCTCAAATAATACTTTTATTTAACCAAATTGATTTCTAGTTGTTTCTGAAAAAAATAAATCTGTTAAAATTGATGCACCAATATTTCACAACCAAGAGGGGGTTGAATTGATATTAACAAATTTTGTCCAGCTTTAGCACTTTTGAAATTGTTTTGATAAAAACCTTTTCTTTTGAATCAATTGAAATAGTATGGTTTGATGCTTAATGTATGGAGCATTTATACTATGACAATATATAGAGAGAAAGAGATAAAGCACACATAATTTTTATACTGGTTCGATTCTTAAGAATCTACAGCTAGAGATATTCACTATATCATAAGAATTTCATTTGAGTGAGGGAATCTCTCTCGCCTGAGCGATCACTTCTAGCCTGAGCGAGACTGGTGCAGGGTCGTGCTCTAGTTCTGTTTTCTTCTTTGATGTGGTTGTTTGCCTGCATGATTGAGTGATTTACCTTAAATGCATGAAGTATGATGCCATATATGTTGTATGGGATTAAATGAGAATAAGATTTTGTTATATTAAGTATGAAATGGAAAACATGAATTGTTTGGTTGGTAGTGGATTGGCATGAGAAGTGAATGATTGAGATGACATGTGAATTTTGTTGATAAAAGAGTTTCAAGGGAAACTCTTGGAGATGGTGTGGTAAGTATATACCTTAATATAGGAGATGTTTAAATAAAGGAAGGTATTTGAAATCTAATAATCGTTGATGCTCACATAGAGCAGAATGATTTATGTGGTGAGAGTGGCAGGAGGTCCTAGTCTTAAACGTATTGGAGTTATGACATTAGAAAATTAACTTTATATGTGGTTGGGTGAAAACAAAAAATTACATACTAATATGGAGGTGTAGATAGAAAAAGTATATTTATTTAGAGACCGACAAAAGCCCTAAATCCTTCAATTTCCGGCCTGGACCAACTCGTTGAGACCAATTTGGATTAGTATTTAGCATCCCAGTCCGCCCAACTGGATAGATCAGAGAGGACAAACACATAAGTGTGTTAGTGTAACTTTGAACCAATTAGAACTTATTAAACATCAACTACATTGTTTTCTATTATGAAAGTTTTCTTCCATAACGGCACTGTTTCCAAAAACAATTTTTCATATCTTGCTGCTCGTTCGTTCCATTTTTTTTCGTTATTCCTCAATTCCATCCTTCATTTACATTCCCTACCTAATCTACTTTTATTCTGAGTATGCGTAAAACAGTAGCAAGTATGTAATGAAGAAAAACAATAAGCACACTCCGGGTTACATCCTTCTCATTTAACCATGGAAAATGCTCCAATGGTTTGATTGCTTCAAGAAGAACATCTAATGGAATCCTCGCTTCTGATCGCTCATAGGTTCTGTGAAATGATAGTACCTCTCCGTATCCGGACAGTAATCCTGTAAATTTTTTACAATAAGATAGAGTTTTTTTATTATATATTTCAAATTCAAATGACAATTACGAAGTATCATTAATTGAATGAACTTACCAGATTTGCATGCATATTTTTCACGAAGGCTTTGAATGTGTCAAAGTTTCTCTGCATCATTAACATGTCTGATAAACGGAGGTATGTCACGCCATACATTTTTAGACTGGGATGACCAAATTTGGCAATACATTTGGTCTAGCATTTGAAAAGGATTTGTTCGTAAGCTTTACGATCATATCTTTCAAGTGCATTTTCCCCTGCAACTTGAATGTTCTCCGCCCAGCCGCCACTAAGAACCTGTATTTCGATATTGAATATAGCCACCAATATTTACTCAATATATAAATAACTCGTGAAAGAAATGTATAAGGAATTATTTTAGTTGGCCTGCAATGCTAGGCCGAGGCTATTGGTGATTCTCATGCCACTCAGTGGCTTGAAAGGAATTTTATGTCAGAAGTTAAGACTTACACTTTGTAAACAAAAGTTTGAGTAAAGATGAAAATAGGAAATTCTCCTTGATGGCTTCCTATTGGGTCTCGTTAAATTTTCTTGCAATTCCAGAGTTCAACTTCAAGTACGATATAGACGTTAAGAATAAGAGCTATACAGGAACAAAGGGAATCTATTTCCTGTGTGTAATGATATATGTCAATTAGACATCTCATGATTTGTGGAGAAGGAATAAGATTGGGATTGAAGTTGAAATAAATTACCTGCTTGACAAGTTCCTCGGCTCCACTGCGGGCTTTAACTGGTTGCTCATCATTTTTCATCTCAAGACATGTAAAATTTAAAATAGCATTGTGTCGGGAAAGCATCCTTGCTATGGGTCTGTATCCATCCCTATGATTTAAGTTGTAATATCCTGCAGTAAGTTCTGCAGCATGGCTTTCTGTTTTATACCACCAGTGGATTCCAGAAACCTGTTTCATATGAAAATGTCAGCTAATTCATGCAAAAAACAAACATGCTCATTTACTATATTCATTCAAAGAATTTACTTTTGCTGCCAATTTCACTTTGTAACCAAGGAATACTTTGTTGGCTTCATCCAAGATATCATCACCATGGGTCAATAACTTGTTGGAATACCATGTCAGGAAAAAAACGCCTTTCTCGGTTTGATAAGTTCCACTTGATTTGAAAAATTCTGTACATTCCGGTATATCGTTGGATTCTCCAGCATTATCTGGCAGCTCCCACTCAGGATGGCCTACCTCTGTTGCAGCCTTTTTGAAATCAGCTTTAAGATATTTGTCATAGCACTGTAAGATTTTTTTTAAATAAGTTTAAACAGATGACTTGTTATTACTGATGTACCTAATGAATTTTAGAAGTACACACAAAAAGCTTCATCAGAAAACTCCAAACTCACCTGAAATTCTCCAATACCAGGAAATACCCACCCCAGAATTTGTGCGTAAGAGGGATATCTGAGTTCTCCTGCAGGGCCAAGTCCTACTTCAATGTCTACCATGAGCTGAGATTTAAGAAACTCTTCCATATTATCTCTGAAGCTCCTCATGTAGTCTCCATACACCTATATGAAAATGTGAAACAATCAATTCATATTATGAATTGGAAACCAAAAAAATCCACAATTCCTTTTGGCTTTCTTTGACCTGAATAGGACTTCGTCCATGAAACACAGGTTGGTTGTCCACCCCGAGGGATAAACATTCCTTATTCCTGATACCTTTGTAGTTGGTGTAAAAGATGTCAGGGTTTGCTTCTCCAACTTGAAGGACCCATTTAGGTAGAGAGATGAAAACCGAATCTCCCACATTCCCTCCACATTGGTGAAACGACATTATAACTTGTAGCTTCAATTCGCACTTTTGAACCAATTGAAACAAGGTCTTGTAAGCGGACCAATCATATTGGCGAGGCCCCTGGGATTCAACTATACCCCACCAGACATCAACCATAACCCCATCAACACCTGCTGCGTGTAGCTTCCTCAGTTGTTTCTCCAGTCCCGCTCTGTCTTCTATCACATTTTCATTTGTAACAACTCCTAACTGAAAGCAACAACCATACATTTTTAAAATGGAACACAACATTTTTCTAAGTGGCGCAGGTATGCAGAAAGAAATATAACTGTCTTACTGGGAGCATCACGTATACTGGTACATAATTTGCAAGCATTTCATCTTTGGCAATTGTATGAATTTGTTCCTGCATTTTATGAACAGAGTTTATAAGTTACTATAAGATTTAGATGAAATTGGAGATCTTACACGTATTTTTAAAATATACCTTGAATTGAGCAGCTGAAGCTTTCAACGGCAGTCGAAGACGTAGTTGTTTGTTGACGTGGCAACGGTCCAATTTGAAGCCATAGCTGGGTCTTAGCTTCCTTGCTCTGTCTACAGGTATAGCTTCACCTGACATTCTTTCGCGCTGGAAATTGTACAGTTGAAACTGAAGCGCCAATCTTGTCCTCATCTTCAACTGTGATGCGCACACACTAAATCTTCTTTTTGTCGTTCGCCGCTTTCTGATTAGCTTCACATTGAATGCATGAATTATGCAATAAATGAATTTATCTATTTATGAGAAAAGGAAAAGAAAAGTAAACATAATCTTAGTTTAAATCTTGTTATATGTATTTAAAGGCGTCAATTATGCCTTTTTAATTGTTGTTATTTGACTAACACAAAATCGAATGAAACCATCTTAAGAATATTATAAAAATAAAATAAAGTTATAAATTACTTACAAAAAGGATTAACCAACTTCTTAAATCCGATAGAATTGTTATGAATTTTATGTTAGAAGATCTAACCGAAAAATGAGACTAATCGTAAGTCTTTTTTTACTACTCTAAAAAAGTTTGGATATGACCTTTTTCGAGGGTTCAAGGCCAGTCCATTAGGGACCTAAGACCCCTTCCGGTCACTTACCATTTCATTTTGCCTCATTTTACAGAAATTGTTCCCCTCCCGTGTTGAAGCAGAAAGCTTTGCTAGAACTTGAACAAGTTCCCCCTTTCAGCTCGTCAAACACTCTTTCTACTACGTAAGTTGATCCCCTTCCCTTGTTTCTTTTCGTTTTCAGCTCCTAAGCTTTAGTCCTAGATTAATCTCTATCAAAGTCTTAGTATTTTTCGTGCTCATATGTCTGTTTTCAGCTCTTGAAGCTGTTTTTGGTCCTGGTTCTCCTTAGACATGTCAAAGTGAGTCAACCCGATGAATTAATCCAACCCGGCTCACCAAAGTGAGCCAGAAATTCTATAACCCGGCTCAACCCACCACGGGTTAGTGGGTTAAGTGGGTTGGCTCACCAACCCACCTAAAAAAATGATTTTTTTTTTTTAGTATTCAAATATTTAAATAAATTTTTAAGTAACCTATGAGATGACAATCATAGTAAAATCAAGAACCAATATTTTGATCATGTTCACGACCGATATATGAAGAATTATTTTCAAGAAAGTATCCATTAGTCTAAGAAAGCATGACTAATATTACAATTTTTTTGTCATGCTATTCAACAAAATATAAATAAAAAAAAACTATACATTTTTTTCATGCTAATTTAGAAAAAATTGTTTATAAGACGGTTACTTGAGTAATTTACTATAAAGATTATAGTTAAAGATTAAAGTATCAACATATATATAGCTTGACAATCAAATTAATTAAACATTCAAACTATTCAAATATAATTAAGCAACATTCTAGCATTTAAAAATATGAAATTGTGAACAAATATAATAGGAGTAGTAAATAATTATTAAAAGAATTTAAAAAAATTAAAAGAAAATTTAAAAAAAATTTAAAAAAATGTAAAAAAATGTTGGTGTGTCAAGTGGGCCAACCCACCTTCAACCCGACTCGAACCCGTTTAACCCGTGGGTTAAGTGAACCGGGTTGAGTTCAACCCACTTTTGAAAAAGATGAATTTTTTTCAATCCAGCCCGACTCGAACCCGTGGTGAGCCGAGTTGGCTCACAGGTTGAAACCCATTTTGACATCTCTAGTTCTCCTCCACCAAGAGTCCCCTTAAAGCTTAGCTCCATTCAAGGTAAGGGAAGCTAGGGTTTTGCATGTTTTAAGTTATTTTGCTTGTTTTTTGTTCTATTTCGTACTCTTGATGATTGTGTGGTGGGTTTGATGGTATGAAAATAACTGCGTGTTGTTCTGGTAGAATTTCTGATTTTTGCATGGGTGAACAGTGGAGAAAACCTGGTGTTTTAACTCAGGCGAGCAAGTCTCGTCTAAGTGAGAGTATCAAATATTTTACCCAGGTTCTACTTCGAATGATCGCTAAGGCGACGAGCCTTCATTTAATATGTTATTTTATTATTTTAAAAGTTACAATTTTACAATTTATGATTTTAGAATTTTAGAATTTATTAATTTTATGAATCTTTTATTAAATAAGTGTATAATTTTATGTTGTTATCATTTTATTATTTTCTATCAAAATTGAATAAATATATAATTATGATTTTATTATTTAAATTATAATATAAAGTAATTTTTATATTTCATTAATTCTTAATAAAACCGACAAAAACATAAAATCAAAATTTTTAGTTAAAATAAAAGCCTAATAAAATTAATAAATTTTTCAATAAAATAATACAGAGTTTTTTATATCTATAAAATTTATATGAACTTTCTCAAATAATACTTTTATTTAACTAAATGGATTTCTTGTTGTTTATGAGAAAAAAAAATCTTGCGTCAAATCATTGGACAATTAAAATTTTATTATTATAATTCAAAGTTATATAATTATAAAATAATAATTTTATTATTTGAATAAAAATTGACAACAAATCATAGTTTAAAATTTAAAAAAGCATAATTTTATAGTTATACACTTTCGAATTAAAATACTAAATTTATAAAACTATAAATCATGAGGTTTTATGACTCTATTTACCACTACACTCAATCCACGTCAACCATAGTTTAGTCTACCCAACCCCACCCTAACCTATAATCCATAACTATGGCCCAACTACTCAGTTTTGTTCCAATAGGTTTACTTATATACTAGTAATCTTAATAACTTTCACCCGATGTGGGACTTCAACCTTAATGAATGATAATAAACTCATCTTCGTGGGATTTGATGTATAATTTTACTTATATACTAGTTATCTAAATCACTTCCACCCGATGTGGGACCTCATACTCATATTGAATAATAACAATCTCCTCCCCATGAGATTTGATATATAATTCTACTTATATACTAGTTATTTAAGTCACTTCCACCCGATGTGGGATTTCAAACTCACATTCAATAATAAAAATCTTTCCCCATGAGATTTGGTGAGTCGTTTTATATATAACTACTTACCTTAATCACTTTCATCCGATGTGAGATTTTAAACTTATATTAACTTATTTTACTTATTTACTAGTCACAACAACAATAACAATCACAACAACAACAACAATAATAATAATAATAGTAGTAGTAATAATAATAATATGGCTTAATTATGTTTTAAGTCCCTAATAGATTTTAAATATTTTAGTTGACTCATTGATAAATTTTTGTAGTCTATTGAGTATTCAATAATTTTTTTTTCAATTTAGTTGTCGTTGTTAACTTTTTTTATTATTGTGTGATGTTAATTTTAAGGGACTAATGTGATTATTATTTTGCCATATCACCTTGATGAGAATTCATCATATGGCATTTTATTATTTAAAAATTTATAATTTTAAAATTAATGATTATGTAATTTTAAAATTTATAAATTTTTATGAAGTTGTTATTAAATAATTGTATAATTTTATGTTTATATCATTTTATTATTTTCATTCAAAATTGAATAATTATATAATTATGATCTTATGATTTAAATTAAAATATAAAATATATCATAATTTTTATATATTATAAAGTCGTAATAAAAACTCGTGGTAGGACAAAAACATAAAATTAAAATTTCTAGTTAAAATAAAAGCCTAATAAAATTCATAAAGTTTTCAATAAAACTAATACAAAGCTTTTTATATGTAAAAATTATATGAACATTATCAAATAATACTTTTATTTAACAAAATGGATTTCTAGTTTTTTATGAGACAAAAAGAAATCTTGCATCAAATCACTAACCAATTAAAATTTTATTATTTTAATTCAAAGTTGTATAATTATAAAATAATGATTTTATTATTTGAATAAAAATTTACAACATATCATAGTTTAAAATTTCAATAAATCATAATTTTATAATTATACACTTTTTTAATTAAAATATAAAATTATACAATTATAAAATTAAAAATTATAACATAATATTATATTGAAAATAATAAAAATAGAAAACATAATAAAAATAATAAAATTAAAAATAATATAAAAAGAACTAATATAATAATAGTAATAATAACAATCTTAACCATTTCTTCTCCATTTCTTCTTCATGAGGTTTGATGTGTCATTTTACCATTAATCTCTACCAACGTCAACCATAGCTTTAACCTCAATCTCCTCCCCATGAGATTTGATGTGTAATTCTACTTATATACTAGTCATATAAATCACTTCTATCAGATGTGGAACTTCAAACTCATATTGAATGATAACAATCTTCTCCCATGAGATTTGATATGTCATTTTACTTATATACTAATTACCTTAATCACTTTCATTTGATGTGGGATTTCAAACTTATATTAGGTCATTTTACTTATTTTCTAGTCACAACAACAACAATAGTAAGAATAATAATAATAATAATAATAATAATAATAATAATAATAATGATAATAATAATATCAATAATAATATGGCTTAATTATGTTTAAGGTCCCTAATTGATCTAAATCCTTCCATTGACTCATTGATAAATTTTGGTAGTCTGTTGAATACTCAATAAATATATATATTTTTCAATCGAGTTCCCACTGTTAACTTTTTCTGATTATTGAATGATATTACTTTGAAGGGACTGATGTGGTTATTGTCTTGCCATATCATTTTCATGAGTTGTCACCACATGTCATTTTATTATTTTAAAATTTATTATTTTACAATTTATGATTTTATAATTTTTAAATTTTTAAATTTTATGAATTTGTTATTAAATAATTGTATAATTTTATGTTTATATCATTTTATTATTTTCATTCAAAATTTAATAATTATACAATTATGAAATTATAAAATTAAAAATTATAACATAATATTATAATGATAATAATAAAAATAGAAAAAATAATAAGAATAAAAAATAATAAATTTAATAATAATATAACAAGACTAAAATAATAATAATAATAGTAATCACTCATGAGGTTTGATCATTTGAGTTCGAGATGCGCTCTCTCACCACTTTTCTTCTCCTTTTCCATTATCATCCGAATTTAAGAATTTCTCTCTCACCATTCTCCACATATATATATATATATATATATATATATATATATATATATATATATATATATATATATATAAACAATCTTTGTCCCTAATGAATTTAACTTACATTTTTAATTTTAGAAAAGGTTATAGGAGAACAAAACAAGAATAAGACAAAATAAAGTCCCACGGAGGAAAAATGTTCGTTGTATTTGGGCTTTTTCCTAGTATTTTATATTAATTATAGTTAAGATTTTTTTTTCATTTGATTTGTCTATTCATCCAATCAAGAATAATTCGTTTTTTCAGTATGTATGATCTTGAACCATAAATAATAATATTTCTTTAGAGTTTGGATACTTGATTGATTCACTTATTTTTATTATATCAATATTAATTACTATTATTATATCAATATTAATTACTACCGTTGACATTCTCGTTTTTAATTTTAGTAATAATTATGTCTTATGATAAAGAATATTTGAGAGTTTTTGTTTATACTCCTTTTGATATTTCAATGTTGAGATTAATTACTAGTTTGAATTTGTACATATATTTATAAAAGAAAATTGGTGAAAGATATATTCCCGAACACCTAATACGGAAGGGATTTATAGATCTAGAAATAACTTTTGGAATACTTGTTTTAGATTTTTTTTTTATTTCGGAATTAATGTTTCATAAGGTATTTTTAGACAAAAAAAAAAAACCCCAAACTCGAGAATATATTCAAAATACAAAAAATAATTTGCGAAACGGATATTCCAGAAGTCATTTTCAGATTCAGAAACATCTTTCAAAAGATATGTTGTAGAATTTTCTTTTTGCATTTTGGAATGATGGGTTTTTCATATTCCTAAATTTTTGTCAGATTCGAAAATATCTTCTAGATCATTCAGTTCAAAATACAAAAATAATTTTCAAAATTGGGGTTCCAAAATGTATTCTTAGATCCAAAAATGACGTTCAAATTCGAAAAATGTTTGTTATATTCCGAATTGAGTATTTTGGAATACATTTCAAATTCAAAAATACCTTCCAAAATGCTGAATTGAAATATATATATTTTTTTTATAATTACTAATTTGATATCCTAATTTTTTTGGTTAAATTAAATTTGGTTTCTATATTTGGTTTGTTCAATTTAATACCTCAATTATTTAAAAAAATTCAATTTAGGCTTCTCCGTTACGTTACGTTGGAGTTAACACTGTGTCATTTTTAATTTTTTTTTTAATTTTAAAAAATATTTTTTTTTCAAAAAATTTAAAAATGGCCATGTGTCAGTTTACCATCATGTCACGTGATGGTTTACAATCATGACACCTGACAATGATTAGACTTTTATTTAAATTTTTGGTTCAATTTAATATCCCAATTTTTTAAAATGATGCAATTTCGTCATTTCCAATTTGAGACCAAATTAGTAATTAAGTTTAATTATAACTTATATATACATGTTAAAATAATTGTTTTGAATTTATACATCAAATCACTACACATAAATATTCAAATTATTTTACTTTTTTACAAGTGTAAAAATTTCATGTGTAAAAAATTACAAAGGTAAAAAATGTAAAAAATAAAATAATTTAAATATTTAGGTGAAATAATTTGATGTATATATTAGAAAAAGTTATGGTAACATGTATATATAAGTTGTAATTAAGCTTATTTACTAATTTGGTTTCAAATTGAGGAGGACGAGATTGAATCATTTTAAAAAATTGGGTACTAAATTGAACCAAATATTTAAATAGAGGATTAAATTGAAAACAATTATTATCACTGTCACGTGTCATGATTGTAAGCTGCCATGTGACACGACGGTAAACTGACACGTGACAGTTTATAAATTTTTACAAAAAAATTAAAATATTTTAAAAAAATTAAAAAAAAAATTAAAATATTATGGCTTGACATGTGGTGTTAACTCCAAGTTAACGGAAAAGACCAAATTGAATCTTTTTATATAATTGTGATACTAAATTGAACAAACAAAAAATATAGAACCAAATTGAACTTAACAAAAAATAGGATATCAAATAAGTAATTATATCTATATTTTTTTATATTTTGTAGATCGAATGATTCAGAAAGTATTTTCAAGATCCAAAAATACTTTCAGAAGACCCAATCCGAAAAATATAAAAAATAAGGAAGTGAAGAAATTTTTATAATAATTTTAATAGAGTATAGTTTGGAAATTACAAGTTTTATGAAGTGTAGGAAGAAAGATTGGGGTACTGGAAGAAAGCCCCACTTCATATGCAGGACTTTATGGGCCAATTCAGTCTTGTCACTTAGAGTCATGGGCTAAGTCTTAAGAAAGTATTGAGTAAATCTTGAGAAAGTACCACTGAAGTAAGGAGATTACACTTCCCATTTTCGTTTCACGATGAATTAATTTCTAGGTCAAATTTCACATATCCGATACTCAGGTGTTAGGGTTTTTCTTCCTTCTCCCTTTACTCGTCCTTTTCACTCTTTTATTCTTCGCGCAATTCTCACCCCTCTTCAATCGCACCACCATCACTCACGCCGCTCTTCACCCACACCTCACGGTGGTAACCACCCCAGAGCTCAGGTATGTCCTCTCGCTGACGAGTTTATGACTTGAATGTATCGAGTTTATGATTTGAATGTAGAGATTTTATTATTGTGTAGAAGAATGAAGGAGTTATGTTTATAACTCGTCCTTTCAACGAGCTCTGTTTAACCCACAGACTCAACAACTAACAAAAAAGAGTTACAACAAATCCTAACTGTATGAAAGAGTTATAATGAGAGGGCAGACATACATGATCCATATAATAAAATTTAAGTAACAGCAGGATGGTTTTTTCAGAAAAAGAGGGGGAAATAAGGTGAGAAACTGAGTTCAGTAGCAACAACCTATACAGATAATTTCAAATGTAATGACCAATATGTAGTATGTTCTTAAATAAATGAATCGCTACTGTTCTTATTAAAACGCATAGGAAAGATGCATTTAAGAAAAATAATTAACAAAATTTCTTATCACACTTATAACAATGGAGTAAATTTTCCCTTCCTCCAGTCCTGTATTAGGGTAAAATATATCCAAATCAATTAGTCTGATTTTTTATACAGATCCTAGTCAATAGAAAGAAGCAAAACATAAAAGCTTCAAGATATCCTTAGAAGTGATCTTTAGAGTCCATTGCAAAAAGAAAGAAGGCAAAAGTTTGATAATCATTTGAACACATGTATTTGGGTGGCTGCTAGACGTTGTTAAGGTGGCCAAGCGATAAAAATTATTACTGGGTAGTTAATAAACTAACACGTCGAAACGGAATTGAGAAAAAACGAGAAGTCCCCTTCAAATGCATTGCAATCGCTGCATAAAATGCACATACGTTGATCTTTTAGATAAAGTTTCTAGATAGCAATTCATACCTGCAAATTCCACTGCCACTGCAATGGCACTGCTGCTTAGATATCTGTAGCACATTATAGAAACAAGATAATAACATAATATGAATTGAAAATCTTCATAGTTTGAAAGTCTTCCAATCATTGCATGCCATCACTAAGCCACAAAATGGGGTAAAAAAGGTTAGAGTTGAATTTTCAATTGTTGCTTACTTAATCAATACAAGTTGTCAAGTTTGTTATTTAAAATTTGTTTTAGTATTAAGAATGCATAATAAGTTTCATAACCAATTCTATTATTAAAAGAATTGCACAATAATGTTGCAGGCGTATCAAAAATATCATTTTCAACTTATCGTTTCTTTCTTTTTTCTTTGTTTGTATTATTTTTCTAACTTTTTAATTGCCTTTCTCTAATCTCTTTCATCCTTCCCCTAAAGTTCTATAATTTATATTTTGGAATATACATTCCAAAATACAGAATTTTTATTTTGAATTATGTAATTCAGAAAGTATTTTTTATATTACATTTTGGAATGCACAATTTGAAATATTGTATTTCAGAATATATAATCCAAAGTACAACCAAAGGGGTTAGGGTTTTGACGCAATTCCTCACCACCCTCATTTACGATATCTTTGCCAGGCGTTTCTTTGCAGAGAAGTGGTTAGGCATAACAGACAGCAAGATGGGAACAAAGGCAAAGAAAGCTATGAAGAACATGAAAAAGGCTTCCTCTAACAAGCCATCTCAGGGTGCTGATTTTTTGGTATGTCGAGAATACAGATACCGTGTGCTCTCTGTTTTCAGTTTACTTTTCCTTTTATTTTTCAATATATTGTGTCAATGTGGTGCTTAATTTTGTTTCTGAATCGGTAAAGCCCTTGGAAGGTGGTCCAGCTCGCAAGCTCGCAGAACAGAAGCCACCGGAAAATACGGCCACAGTATTGTATATATCCAGGATTCCGCATGGATTCTATGAGAAGGAGATGGAAGGTGGTCATGGATTTGTTTTTCAGGTTTTTTATTGATTTTGTGGAGTATGGGCTTACTGTTGCATTTTGTAGGTTATTTTGGGCAATTTGGAACCATCAAGCGGTTGAGAGTTGCGAGAAATAAAAAGGTTAGTTGCTTGCATGTTAACTTGTCTTCTTTAATGTCCGTGCTTGTTATTATTTGCTATTGTGTGATTGTGTCAACTTGATGATAATTGTGGCATACTTTGTTTATGGTTGTATGGCGAAGAATTACTTTTCTTGTCACATGCTCTATTTGTTCATGAGTGGTCTTAATTTAAGATAATTTTCCAATGCAGAATATCAATTGTGTCGTTAATAGTTATGAGTTTCTCATAGAATTTGAAGCCTCTGTAATCAATCAATATTGTAGTAATTTTGCTTTTGTTCGGTCCGTACATTTTAAATCATAGAAGTTGAAGCCTCAATCAATATTGTAGTAATTTTGCTTTTGTTTGGTCCTTACATTTTGAAAATAACTACAGGTTTTCAACCATCAAGATATTTGTTTCATTAAATACTCTGGGGCTGCAATATATGTTTGTTGTTACCGTTTTAGGGGTGATGGATATTGGTTTTAGTTGATTGATGCCGACAATATATGTTTCTTGTTCTTTTACAGACAGGAAAATCGAGACATTTTGGGTATATAGAATTTGAATCTCCTGAGGTATTTGTTGTTTCTACAGATTAATTGATTGTTTTATGACATGACATTTTTTGTGCTATTGTGTTTATAATAAAATTAAGTTTCCTTGTTTTAATAGTGCCTTGATTTGTAGGTAGCGAAAATTGTAGCTGATACTATGCACAATTATCTCCTTTTTGAGCACCTTCTCCAAGTTCATGTTGTACCTCCGGAGCATGTTCATTCAAGATTGTAAGTTATTAATTAATTAATTAATATTTTTCCGGATCTATTTCCTTCTAAGGGTTCCATTGTATGTTTTTCATAATTGCAGACCTTAGTGTCTAGCCATTAATTTTCTTGTCATCTCCTTTCTTTACATGTGTGAAAAAGAAAGATATCTATTTAGAGTATTGAAAAAAATCACTAACAAATAGAGGATTAGGAATTTCCTCAACCATTTTGGTTGTGGACGGTTGTTTAGACTCAGACTATGATGCATGGATATGATTCATATCTGACATGGCGAGATGTTTATTTTGAAAATAAGAGGATGTGATACTAAATTGATACCTATAGTTAAGAATGTATAAAAATTCTTAAAATAATAAATGTATAACTGTTATTGTGTGGATCTAAATTGAAATCAAATTCCTTAGACATTGTCAAAATAGAATAAATTGCAAAGCGTGAGAAGACTCAAAAATAGTTTTATAACAATTTTTGTTCCATGCATGGTAAACTTCTGTCTAGTTCTTGCTTTACAGGCTCATTAGCTTAGTGACATATTTTGTTCATAGTCAAAATTATTTCGACACCCCCAAACAAATCCCTAGGACCTCCGAAGCTTCTGTGAACAGAAAGCCAAATAGTAGTCTGGAAAATTATCATATCCCAAAATGTGCATGTTTGGCTGGTTATAAAGCCTAGAACTGCCTTTCAACCAAATAACTACACAAGGCTGATACGAATTGCAATCCTGTAAAATGGCATATTATATGCCTTGATTTAAGGTTAAAAGATTAAGTTTATTCTGTTGAGTATGACCAAAGGTAACAAATGAATGTGTGGCATTTTTCATCATAGGTGGAAAGGATTCAGTTATCGTCACAAGCCATTGGATTATGTCCAAATTGAACGGAAGCGTCATGACAAGGTATCTAGTTCATTGGATAATAAAGTATACCTGCTTGATATTTATCGTCTGATTCTGAGTATTAAGTTCTGTTTATTGATGCTGTTTATTTAGGTAAGAACCTTAGAAGAGCACAAAAAATTGGTGGAGAGGATTGTAAGACATGACCAAAAACGGCGGAAAAGGATAGAGGCTGCTGGCATTGATTACGAATGCCCTGAGATTGTGAGCCTTTTGTTTTCATCATTCTGTGGTTGTTCGTTTGTTTTCACAAATAGAGAATATTATGCTTCTTGAGTTTTTCTCTCATTTTACATATATAATTGCTCTTGCAGATGGGTAACATCCAGCCTGCTCCAAAGAAAATAAAGTTTGATGACTGAGTGGGTAACCTGACTCATCTTCAAAAGATGTTTTTTCTGTATACCCTGAGAATAGAGTGCTGAACCACCATGTCACGAGTGTTCACAACACTAGAGTCTGCTGGTTTAGGATTTTTAGTATTATTATTTTTTGCTGCTTTGGTGAAACCTTGTATCCCTCAAATATTTACTGGAAGCATGGTCCATTTTATATATTCATCAACTTTTGAAGCAATTGATCAGCTTCAAGGCTCATTCCTGTTTTACTTCTTTTTCAACCTGCCTCCTCCAACTCTCCATGCCTAGCCATTTTCAAATAGCTCACTTTTTCATTAAAAGTATTGCCCTTTTTTGGTCTTCAATTGCACTCTTAATCAGAGTTTGCGCACATCTATTATTGCTTCGTTTCTTAAATTTTGTTAACATTGACAATCTGGCAAAAAATATTTCTGTTAATTTATTGACTTATCAAACTGTTCAATGGAAAGGAAAAGTGGTTTTAATTGTGTATCTTGACAATATAGACTTGGAACTGCTTATATTGCCTGTGGTTCTCATGTACAAAGTCATGTTAGGCTTCGAATTACTTTAGGTCTTCAAAATCCTTTCATATTTTTTGAAGAACTATTTTAATTTAAATTATGAAGTGATAAATTATATTAAAGATATAATTTATTATTTGATATATATGTTAAAAGAAAAATAATTATTTGACAAATATTTGGTTGACAAAATTATCAAATAGAGTAATTTTTTAATTTTTTTATGAAAGTTAAGAGAATAAAGTAATACAGTTTTAAGATTTTTTTTATTAAAAATGGTTGTTTGTCAAAAAAAAAAGTTTTTTGCCAAAAGTATATTTTTGATGTTAAAAATACTTATGTAATTATATTATCTATTTGAAAAGGTCGAGAACAATAGTTTGCATTTATTTTGAAGTCTCTCCATTTCCCTAAAAGAATAATATATATATATATATATATATATATATATATATATATATATATTTATTGCAAATCTTTTTACTGATATCTTTGTTTTTAATCTAACAAATAATATAGAACAATGGAATAAAGATCCTCTCCTATGATATGCTACCGCCATTACTTCTAAAACATTATTAATACAACTTATAAGTTATAACTATTAACATTACTTGAAATATTTTTTAAATAATTTAATTACTCAAATCTTATTCAACTTGACTGGCTAAAAATGAAAGTTAAAATAAAATTATCAGTTTTGTTATGAAAATAGAAGCTAAAAGTACTTATAAAGACGGTAATGAATAATTTCTAGGGAGATTCCGCCAATATTTTTGTTTTGGCTGTTCGGGTTTGCTTTGATTTCATGAGTACTGAAAAACATACTGTTCTGAAACTTAAATTAGTATTTGATTGAGAATAATAATAGAAGTTAAATTCAATCATTTGTACGACCCTTTTAGGACAAAAAAAGGAAGATGCACGTGAAATTTCACAATCTTAAGAGGTACCACCATTGCACAAGAAACTTTGTGCTACCCACTTGATATTTAAATACCCAGACTACCCTTTTCTCTTCACTTTCTTGATGCTCTCGTTCATGGGTGGAGGAGTGATGAGTGCGGAGGCCAAGTTCACTGCCACCGGGATCAGAGGCGTCGTGCCTCCTGTCCAGTCATCTGTTCAGAGTGCTTCTGAAGCGTCGCCGGCAGACGGCGGGGAAGACAGTACGGCGAAGGTGGTGTCAGGCAGTGCCACAACTGAACTAAAACATGCTCAACATAAGTATACATTCTCTATGCCATCATTCTTCATTTCTTTTGAGTTGCATTGCAGCTATAATAAATCTATTCTTTTATTGGTTATTTAATTATTCATATTATTAAACTCCTATAAAGAAACAAATAAATAGCTTTTGTGTGTTTTAACAGATATCTTGTATTGTGCTATCCATTATGGACCTTTTTTCACTGCAAACATCATATGAATGTGATCATATTTCAGGATTTACGTATCTTCAAACTCCACAGAATACCAAGGTTGTGCTCTTCCTAATAAAATATCTGTTCTGTCACCTTCTCATTCTGGTTTGAAGAACAAAGATAGTGTTACTGAGGCTATCTCAAACACCTCAGCGCCAAACCCAGCTTTTCAGGCTTTTCAATTGTTTAGTGAAAGCTCAGAAGCTAAGGTAGTAGTGCTTTACAACTGCATAGTTTGAACGGTCTTTACTGATCTCAAAGCTTCTTTGATGAAATCCAAAAAATAAAGTAATGCATTATGAATTGTAGTTGTATTTTGAAATACAATGTCATCTCAGGTCGCGAGAGAAAGAGAAAATTACTAAAATTTAGTTGTTAAAAAATTTGTTAACCATCAAACAGTTTTCGAAGTTGAGTTACAACAAAACTCAAATTATAAATTAACATAAAGGGTATATATAAACAAGTTTATTAATCTAGGGTGCACTTGCTGACTTAATATGATAACTTATTTTTGGCCTTAATGAACAGAGTGTTGTGGCTTCGATTGCCTCTGACCCAAATATATGGAATGCAAGGGTGCAAAATCCTAAACTACAAGATTTCTTCCATGCACAGCAGACAGGTAAATTTTGATTTTGTTTCAACCATTGCAAAACTCTTTCTAATTTGAATGGATGTTAATTAAAGAAATTTGTGCTGTAACAGTAGGTTTTGAAGAAGAGAGAACTTTTGATGAAAAAGTGGAAGACTTACCTTATTCTTATTCAGTGTATTCTCTTGTCAATTTGCTAAATATTCTCCGCAATGTAAAGTTAACCGTAGTTGAAATGATTGCAGCGTGTGAATTTACCTTCAGAATAAGTTTGAGTTCTTAATTGGTCACTCATCTTATGTGGTTATTGATTGGTGAGGAAATGCAAAAGCGAACTTATGTTGAGAAACAAGTCTCTCTGGATAAACACTCTTTATATTCAGATTTGTTGTGTTTTGAAATGAAGCACTACATGGTCCTTTTATAGGTCTTTAGACATGACCATTTAACTACATTCATTAAATATAACTACTACCTAACTCACAATTAATGAACTCTATTGCATGTTTAATCATAGCTAGACACACTCTCAACCTTTTGCAATCTCCTAGACAATGAATATAGCAACTTCCAACTACCCACATTTAAGTTTACCCAATAAAATCCCTCCCGTAAACTTAAATGCTTTTCTTGTCCTTCATTCCAAGTATTATCTTCTTGTTCTCGAAAAAAGAGGATGACAACGACTTTGTAAACATATCTGCAGCTTGTGCTCGACTTTTGAAGTGCTCCAACTCTACATTTCCTTCATTCACTTGTTCTTAGATGAAGTGAAATCGGACATCAATGTGCTTGCTTCTCTCATGATTGACCGGGTTCTTTGCCAATTCAATGGTCAACTTGTTATCAACTCGGATCACAGTCCCCTTTTCTTGCTTCAATTCCAGTTTGCTTAGAAGGTTTCTAAGCCAAACTGCATGACAGACACTTCAGGATGCTGCAACATACTCTGCTTCACATGTTGACAGTGTTACAATGGGTTGTTTCTTTGAAAGCTAGGTGAACGTCATGCTCTCCATGAAGAATACATATCCAGACGTGCTTTTTTGGTCATCAACATCTCCATACCAATCACTGTCTGAGTAGCCGACTAGTCGGTAATCATTCATCCTAGTATACATCAGGCCAAGTGACATTGTTCCTCTCACGTACCTTAGAATTCTCTTTAGGGTCTTCCAATGAGTATACCTTGGTTCCTCCATATACCGACTTGCTATTCCAACACTCAACATTAAATTTGATCTGGTATTTGTAAGATACTTGAGACTTCCAATCAGACTTCGGTATTGCTCGCATCAACTCGGTCTCCATCTGCATACTTAGAAAGTTTTGTGCCCGGTTCCATAGGGGTGGAAACTGGTTTGCAACTCGCCATATTAAACTTCTTCAAGACCTTCTCAACATACCTTTCCTACGACACAAAGATATCGTCCTTCCCTTGAATGACTTCTAAACCAAGGAAATACTTCATAAGACCTAAGTCGGTCATCTCGAACTCCTTCTTCATCACTTCTTTAAATGCTTTAATCATCTCAGCATTGTTCCCCGTGAAGATAAGGTCATAAACAAAGAGGGCAATGAACATCACATCTTCTCCTTTCTTCTTTATGTAAAGAGCATGTTCATAAGGGCACTGCTCATACCCATTCTTCTTGAAATAGGTGTCAATTCTTTCATTCCATACTCGTGGAACTTGCTTTAAGCCATAAAGTGGCTTCTTCAATCTCAACACTTTCTTCTCTTCACCTCTTCGCATGTATCCGAGTGGCTGTTCAACATATACTTCCTCTTCTAAGACTCCATTCAGAAATGCTGACTTCACATCCATCTGTAAGATTGTCCATTTGTGTTGAACTGCTAAGGAAATCAACAACCTGATTGTTTCCATCCTCGTCATTGGAGCGAATACTTCGTCATAGTCTATTCCTTCCTTCTGCTTGTACCCTTTCACTACGAGCCGAACTTTATATCGCTCAACTTCTCCTTCAGCGTTTGTTTTCTTCTTGTACACCCACTTTATGCCAATAGGCCAAGCTCCTTTGGGCAGATTAGTTAGCTCCCACGTGTTGTTGTGTTCAATTGCTCTGATCTCCTCATTCATCGCCTTTTGCCATTTCTCCTCCTGCATACCCTCTTCAAAACACAAGTCTTCTGAACCTGCCAAGAAACATACAACATGTACTTCGTCAGTCTAGTTGTATATGTCTTGGAAGCTTCACGCTCTAGGCTGTAGAGGTTCATCTTCTTCATCAAAAGTCTCATGATCTCTCACTGTTGGTGGTGTATCTATTTCCAAGCTTCTAGACTCTTTCTCCGAGTTGTTCCTCTTCCACTCGCTCTCTTCATCAACTTGAACATCTCGGCTCATAATCACCTTCTTTGTTATTGTGTTGAACAACCTATACGCCTTGGTTTTTTCATTGTAATCAATAAACACGTACTTCTTGCTTCGATCTTCAAGTTTGGTCCTTTGTTGAGCTGGAACATAACCATAAGCAATGCTGCCAAACACTTTGAGGTGAGACACACTCAGCTTTCTTCCACTTTCTTTCACTCCAGACTTCTTGTAGTGTCTTCTCGTTCAACTTAGCATGTGGACATCTATTTTGCACATAGATGGCACATTGCACTGCTTCCGCCCAGAACTCCTTGGGCACGTTCTTGCTTTTTAACATTGTTCGAACCATGTCAAGTATGGTTCGATTTTTCCTCTCAGCTACTCTATTCTGTTGGGGTGAGTATGGTGTTGTCAGAAATCTCTTTATTCCTTGCTCCTCACAATACTTCATGAGCTCGGATGAGATGAACTTGCCTCATCGGTGAGACCTAACAGATTTGATAGGTATGTCGGTCTCCTTTTCAACCATTGCTTTGAACCTTTTAAACACTCGGAACACCTCAGATTTCTCCTTCAAAAAATACACCCATGTTTTTCTTGAAAAATCATCTATGAAAGAAATGAAATACCTTTCCCCACTAAAAGATTCAGGGGTAATTGGTCCACAAATGTCTGTGTGAATTAATCTGAGCACGCATTCTTCACAAAATTTCTTTCAAACTCCACAGTCGGGAGTCCTCACACCATCTCCTTTTCTACCAACAAGGCCAACCCACCAAAATGCAAGTCGCCAAACCGGAAGTGCCACATCATAGCTTCATCCTTCACATCAAGTTTCAAGCACCTCTCTTAGACTATTTTCAAGTCCAACTTGTACATCTTGTTCTTCTTCATCTCTACTCGGGCAATCAGTTGATCCAACTTGTCTTTCAAGTATAATACTCGGTCTTTCATCAGAACCAAGTAGCCTTTCTCCATCAGCTGGCCCATGCTCAATATGTTGCTCTTGAGATCGGGTACATAGTACACGTCTCTGATTTGTCCAACTCGGTTGTTCTTCTGCAGGTACCAGATTGTACCCCGGCCTTTTACTGCCACCTTTGATGCATCTCCAAATGATACATGTCCAGCGTCAACTTTGGTGAGCTCCTTAAAAAGATTTTCGTCCTCGCATATGTCGTTGCTTGCTCCTGTATCAAGGTACCAAACTGAGTTGTTAGAACAACTCGAACTTAGCTCGGCACCTGATCTCCTGGAGATCATTAATATTCCTTCTTCCTCAACATCCTTAAAAAGGAAGTTCGTTTCCTTCTTGCTTTCAGATCAGCAGTCCTTCGCGAAATGTCCAACCTTCCTACAATTCTAACATTTAACTCCTGAGTAGTAGTCTTTGGCAAAATGATCGTACTTACCACATTTGAAACACTCAACTCTTGAGTTGTTCGACTGTCCTCCTTGACCTTTACCACCACGACCTCCACCTTATCCTTGGCCACGCCAATTTTATTGGCCGATCTGTTCTTGACCTCTTTCACATCCTCCTCTACCTCTACCACCTCGGCCTTGAGTGTTCTGAGTATAAGGAACCTTCTTCTCCCTAATGGTTGCCTTTGCTTGGAGTGCTTGATCAAGGGACTCTTCCTTCTTCTTCCTTCTTCGCTGCTCATGCGCTTCAAGAAACCCGACAAGTTCTTCCACCGAGAGCATTGTCAAGTCCTTGGATTCCTCTATTGCGCAAAATATATTCTCGAAGTCGTCGGTTAACGACCTCAAGATTTTCTCCATCACTCGGTAAGCGAGTAGCGTCTCTCCATTTCTACCAAGCTGATTCACTACGGTCTCAACTCGGGAGACGTACTCGATAACCCATTTATCTTCCTTCATCCTCATCCATTCAAGCTTGCCTCTGAGAGTTTGAAGCCAAACTTGCTTCACACGGTTATCCCCTTTGTATGCCTTCTCTAGAATATCCCACGCTTCTTTTGAAGACATAACATTTGCTATCTTCTCAAAACCGGACTCATCAACAACTCGGTACAACACGTACAAAGCCGTTTTATCCTTTGCTCGTGTTACTTTTAACGTAGCAAGCTGGGCAATCGCCATTTCTCCAATGTCATCTGGTTCTTGGTGCCTATTTTTGACTACCTCCCATACTTCTTGGGAACCAAGGAAAGCCTTCATCTGCAGGCTCCAGTTATCATAGCTGACGCCTTTTGATAACTTCGGTAGGGGCATGTTGTTAGCTAAGCTGACCATCTCGATCAAACTCTCTAACTCACTCTAACACTCAAGCTCTGATGCTAATTTGTTGAAAAACAAGTCTCTCTGGATAAACACTCTTTGTATTCAGATTTGTTGTGTTTTGAAATGAAGCACTACATGGTCCTTTTATAGGCCTTTGGACATGACCCTTCAACTACATTCATTAAATATAATCACTATCTAACTCACAATTAATGAACTCTATTGCATGCTTAATCATAGCTAGACCCACTCTCAACCTTTTGAAATCTCCTAGACAATTAATATAGCAACTTCTAACTACCCACATTTAAACATTTAAGTTTACCCAACAACTTGAAGGAACTTTTATATATGATGTTGGAAGTGTGATAAATGTTAAACCGAGCTTTAAAGTTGTATGCAAAAATGAGTGAAAATACACTTTGTTGAGCTGTATTTACTATGATTATCAAATTCTCTACTAATTTTGTTGGATATTGTCCTCTGCTGAGCATTAAAAATGCATTGTATTGGTATTTTAAATATCTTTTTAATATATTTTAAAATGTTAAAATTAATGGTAATCAATATGTTATAATGACACAGTAAAGGAACAACATAAAAAATCCAGTAGAGAATCGAAATTCTTTTCACTAACTCTCTTATTCTCAAAAGTTATTTATAAGATATTATGTGTTTTTTCGTTTGGTGTCTCCACCATTATCGTGGATCTCTATTACTGTTTTTCAATGGAATTTAGTGATGTCCCGGGAAAATATTAAGTCGTTTAAATCCCCCATGTATTTATGATTAGGTATTTTATGCTATTTTTTATTATTTTTAATTTATAAGAATAAATACATTAAATTAGATATTAGGTTAGTTACTAGTTTATTTGACTAACTTTTTCTTAATCTAATCATGTTCAATTGAGTTTTTATTTTTATTTTTTACAATTTTCGTAAATATATGATAAAGAATATTCAGTTGATAATTTTATATATTAAGTAATTAGTTGATAATGGTTGCATAAGATGAAATGTATCATATGAAACTTTTCAACTTAAATGATTTGCTTGTATAAAATTGTTCTTATTGTGCGTGTTCTTTAAAAGACTCATCTTCTAAGCTAGTATATATAAAAATAGAAATACATGAGGAAAAGAAAATACATACCGTATATTTATATTGGTTCGTGGTTTAATTTTCAATCAACTAATTGAGTTCAATTAACTAGAGTAATGTTATAAAGTACACTATGAGTATTCTTTGGACTCATAGACACTTCTTGTTAGCCCTTTGAGTATGTTTGGGTTCGTAGGTACTCATGCCCAATCCTTTGAGTGCTTTATCAAACAAGTCATTCCTATTCAGTCAAGTATATTTTTTCACAAGCCATTCCTAAATCAACTAAGTATTCTTTTAGAAATCACTTATGGCTTAACCTAAATATTCTTTTAGCTCTTGGCTACTAGTCCCGTTTAAGTATTATTTTTATAAGTCATTTCCAACTTTACCAAATATTATTTAACAAGTCACTTCTAGCTCAAGTAAGTACTCTTTGAACATAAGTCACTCATGGATAATAACTGAGTATTATTTGTCAAACAATCATTCATGGCTAAGATATAGAACTGTCAAAATGAGTCATTCGGTCCGATTCATCACGGGTTGGTCACTTAATGAGCCAACCCAACCCGACTCACTTATTAGTGAACTTAAAAAATTTGAGTCTAGCGTGACCCATCACAGGTTGGTAGGTTAAATGACTTGCCTCAATTAAAAAAAATTAAAACATTTTCTTTCTTCAATCTAACAATTTTTGTTAATATATAACCAAGATCCAAAAATTCGAAACCTATTTTAAAGTTTTGTTTTTTCTTATTTTAAACAATAAATGAATCATTCATCCTAAAACCTAAATCATAATTCTAAATTATACCTTACTACCTTAGGAAAAGAAAATGACTAATGAGAAACAAAGGTAGAGAGTGAATGAAGTGTAATGACGTGAGTTTCTCTCCTCCAAAATTTCAAAAATAAAAGTTTGCTTGTATTTTGAGTTGAATTGTTAAGTTAAGAGTGATGTAGATTTTTTATTTTTATTTTTTTTATATTCGGGTTCAACCTGTGGTGGGCCGGATGGTTCATGAGTTTAACCAATTTTGACAACTATACTAAGATATATAATTGGTATGATTAGTGTTCACACATCAAACTTTAGCTCATTAGAGAGGTTGATAATTTGTTGACGTATGTAAGATTGATATTCTCCTCTAACACAAACAATGTTATTCTCTGAAGCTTAGAAATTGTAGCAACATTTTGGCACTATACAACATGGTCTCTCACTTTCTTCTTTTTCTTGCGTAACTTTATATAGACTTGGAAGAAAGTAGGTATTGTGAAACCTTTGCGGCCATTAAGCATCTTTAGCTCCTTTTGAGTGCATTATTTTGTTTCTAAGGGTTTGATAATGATGAATGCATCAAATGCATTATTAAATGAATTCTATGCAACTATAAATGTTCTTTTCTCCTTTAATCAACATCCCAATAATTGAATGTACTTATCTTCTTCTTTGACAACATGCTTTGTTTGTCTTAAACAATAGTGTTGTGTCAAGTCGACAATTCTCCCTCTGACATATGTTTAGTTTAAGAATTTGGTGAAGAAAAACAACTTTTTCTCTTTATTCAATAGATTTTCTTACGTGACTTGTCTTTCTTCTAACAAATCTCTTTTGACCACGAAAGTGGTAAACTTCCTTACATTATAACTAAGCACTTGTGTGTTTTCATATAATACAAGGTTAGCTTATTTTTACATGTTTATCATCTAAAAGTTTCTATGTTATGAGATGTCAAACATAAAATAAGCTTCCACAATATTATATCATCAGTTAGATTAACATGTGTATCTTTCATGATTTGTTATTTACATAAACCATTTAAAGCACAATCATGCTTTCATGCTTAATTGTTATTAGCACTTACTAAAAATTATAGAATGTTGAACTTTTTCACTAACACGAATAAGTACTCCAAAGTAAGTTTAATATAGGAGTTTCTAACTTAAGCTTATAACTTCTAACTTATTTAATTATTTTTTATTATTACTTCTTATATATTTTATTACATTTCTTATTATTCTTATTTTCCTTTTACCTATTATTATTATTTTCATTTTATACAAATATAATTAATTATTACACTATTTTTGTTATTTGTTGGATTCTTTTCAAATTTTTATGTAGTTTAAATAAAAAAGAAATTTACATTATCATTGAAGTTATTAATGTTTCATTACATCATACTATATGAAAATTGTAAAAAATAAATTTAATGTATCACTAGTTTGAGTTATGAGAGTGATAAATGAAAAATACTTGTGAATATGGATAACAGTGGAGCGGGGCGGTGATGAGTTTTGGAATCTCATACCCATCTCACACCCATCTTCATAGAAAAAATTCAATCCCATCTCCATACCCAAATCCAACGAGTATCAAATTTTTGTCACATCATCATCCTCATCAGGTAACGGGTATATACTCGTATTTATATTATACCCGCTTTCTTATTGTTTCAATATTAATTAATTAATTTTTATAAAATAATATAAATTACGATAAAGAAAACATAATATTATCAAATATTCAATATTAAATGGATGTTGTTTCTTCAATATCAAATATTTAGAAAGAAATTATAATTGTATACATTTCAAATTAGAATACCAATTAAAATTCCATGAGAACCAAAACATTTATTAAATTTGCAAATATTAATGAAACCTAGTTGATAAAATTTAAAAATATTTGAAGCAAATATAAAAGGAAAACAAATAGTCAAATTAAAGTATATTTTAAATGTCAGTTTACTTCATTTTTTAAATTCTAATGATTCTATTTTTTTACACTAAAAGAAGTTATAATACAAGACTTGATCAAAATCATACAAAGAATAAAAATTAAACTAATAATAATAAAATTTTAACATAAATCTTGTATATTTTGAACTTCAATATATGTTGGATGGTGATAAAAAAAATCATAACAATTATAGAAATTTTTATATTACAGTAAATAAAATATATTTATACAATTATAGTGATAAAATTATAGTTTGATATTGAGTTAGAAAAAAAAACTTATATAAAATATATCAAAATATTATTCTACATGATAACAATAAACAACAAATAAAAATATTAAAAAATTATCAAATATGTGTCTTCGAAACAATTTGAGAGATTATTGAATGAAATCTCACAAAGAAAAACAAATATATAATTAAGGGTGTGATAAGATGAAAAATACTTTAGAGATTTAAGAAAACTTTTCAAATATCAACATAGTCAATGATTGAAAAATAATGAAAATTGTTTTAGCAAAACAAAAAGAGTTCTTCAAATGATATAAAAATTAATAATAATAGACTAAAAAAGATAATTTTTTTATATTACCTAATAAATGAAAAAGTTTATATTATTAAACACTTGAATTGAGAGTGTTAAACATTTTCATGCGAAAGAAAAATATACAAAAAATAAAAATATTAAAAAAGAATAGAAATATTCAAATGTGAGACATAAAAAAAATTTAATTAACACGATTCAATTGAACATAATTGGATAAAGGTTATGATATGATAAAAAATATATTGAAGATGCCAATGAATTTCATGAAAAATAAACAATTAGAAGAATTAAAAAATAAAAAGTGTGTGATAATATATATATATATATATATATATATATATATATATATATATATATATATATATATATATATATAAGGTTACTAAATTGACTATGAATATTTTAATAATTTAAGCCGGGACGGAGATATGACGGGAACATGTATTATGACAGGTATGGGGACGGGGACAAGCCAGATATGTACATCTCTTCGTCTATATCCCCATATCCAATTAAAAAAGTCAAAGATTTCTCGTACCGATATCCATATCCATACCCAGTTCTCCGTCAAAACATGACTAGGATAGAACAATACCCATAAGAACATATTTATTTGGCATCTCCTCTCCTGTGAAATCTAAAAGCGACTAATGTTAGATTTCATTAAGGTTATTGCATTTGGGATGAAAGGTAGCTTTCCCGACAGTGGGAAACGAGTTGAAAATTTGCTAACGAATGTGAATTTGGCAACAAAAAGCTGCGGTTGGGGATTTGGATCATGTAATGTGTTTTTTTTTTCTTTAATTATTTTTAATTTCACCCATGGATTAAATAATGTTACCTATGCTTTTTATTTTTCCACCATCCTCAAGGTAAAAGTAAATTACTAACACTCTCTTGCACATTCTCTTTCTTCTGGTCAATAACATTACACATGAAAATTTCAGTGGGGCCAATAAATTCACATACAAACCTTATTTTGTGACTATTTATCTATGCGAAATTGAGTTTTTTCTTTTGTAGTAATGCTTTAAATGTTTCTAGTTTAACTTCATAAGAAATTCTTTATTGACAAATCAATTTGTAAGAATATAAAAGTATAATCATTGAACTTAATTATTGTAATGACATCGAGTCATAAACTATATACATTGTATAAACATCGCATCGTACTACATAAATTTAAAAAGAATACATTTTACGAGTGTAAGAATCATGTTTGACTATAATAAAAAGATTAAACAATAATATTGAGTTATACTTAGTGATAGCATCATGCTATACTATAAAAGTCCAAGTGTGAGCATTATTTTACATTGAGTACCAAGTGTGAGCATCTAACAATGTTATGCATTATGCCATAACATTTGAGCTATACAAATTTTAAGCATTCGATTATAATAGACATTGAACGAATTTGGATTCTCTGCTAGTCTTTTTTTGTACTATTTTTTTACTGTGTCTTCATAATACATTGATTATCTCTAATTTTAACCTTTTAAAATATATTAAAAAGATATTTAAAATATCAATACAGTGTATTTTTAATGTTCAGCAAAAGATAACACCAAAAAAGTTAATAAAGAATCTAGACTCACATTGAACCATAACATAACACTATACAAAACATAAACATCCAATTATGTTACACACATATAAAATCATTTTGTCAAGCTATACCAAACATAAGTATCTATTTACAGGATTCCTTAAACCATGATACGAAGTAATATTTAAGTCTAAACAAAAATTGCATTACGCAACATAACTCAAATGATTAATTAAGCTATTCATTTTTAAAGTTTAGTCATATCAAACTAAATCTTTTCATAATACTCAAACTTAGTTCTTCAAGAACGTTTCAAATTCGACATTCCACATTCAAATTAAATTATATACATAAGTTTGATTGACCGGTTTAACTTTTATAGTGTGAACTTCATATATTATAAAAAAACTCGAACGTCAAATTGGGTTATTCATATACGAAGGTGAACATAGTGTTTATAATAAATAGGATACAATTTGTTTTTTTTATTAAATAGCAACTAATAATAGACACCATCTTATTTTCAGGAACTTAGTCAAAACATATAGTATTTTGTTGTCTTTTGGATACCAGTGCATATGCATGCTATTTTATAAGGATTTTAGTCCATCATCTAGATCTTGCCCTACTCGTGCCTACTTTTAGGAAAATTTCCTAATATCCTATAGTTTTACTGTCTTTAGTAATATCAGCCTTATAACTGGACATTTTCCTTTATCAAGTTGGCCCAAACTCATGGGTTACATTGCGAAAGTATTTACTTAATATTTATTTAAATTAGTTTCTAAAAAAATTTCAAATTTTAAAATATTTTTTTACATAGTGATAAAAATATATTTAATCATTATATAGATCGATAAAATTAAAATTAAGATATGATAAATATTTGATACCCTATTATATTATATTATATTATATTATATATATATATATATATATATATATATATATAAATAAAGTAAATTAATCAAATCAATTATAACCTCCTTCATATAATATGTTTATATTTCAAAGAAATATTTGTAAAACTCAAAATTTCAATCGTGAAATTAGAGTCATCCTCCTTACCTATAAAATGAATGGACAGATAAGAAAATTTGAAAATTTGTCATAAATTGTTAACCCTAAACTCATCACTTACAATTTTTCCAAATTCGCGGAGGGTTTCTGAATCCTTCTCGTGCGCAGTGTTTTGGTTTGTGAAAGGGGTTTTGCTTTGTCAACATGAACCTCGTTTTGGCCAGAGTTGGAACAAGAACCTTAACCTCGTCGGGACGCGTTTCTGTCATGGAGTCACATTGTGTGGGTCGACGATGAAGGTCGGCGTTCCTGCGTAGGATGGAGGTCTGCGTGGGTCGGCATGGGTCGACGTCTACAATGATGTCGATGATGGAGGTTTCCGGTAACTGTCGAGTGAGTGAGAATGGAGGTTTCGAGTGAGTGAGAATGGAGGTGTCGAGTATCAATTGCTAACTTACTAACTTAGAAAAAACAGATGGTCTGGACGTGTGACTTAAAAATATTTTATTTTTAATAAAAAATAATAGGATTTTTACGTATGAAATATGATCACAGGTAAAGTTTTTTAATATAATTTTTATATATTTTTTTATGATATTTGTTATCTACATAGAATTTCATAGGTAATGCTTTGTAGAAAAGTTTTTCACCAAAATGAGTCATGGTTACCTATGAAACTTTTCGTACCTAATTTACTTTTCTGTTACCCACAAATGTATACATTATCTACGACTAAACTTCGTAGATAAAATAAAATTATCTACGAAAAATATTTTGTAGATAATTTTTCCTAGATAATAGCCAATTTTCTTGTAGTGTAATGTGTACGCCTACGTCCACAACTACACTAGGAAGTATTCTATTTCTGTGTGTATCTTAAGCTTTACATAAGGTTGTTTATATACCAAAATAGAGAATCACATATCACAATACTAAACGATGTGAGACTAAATCAAACATCATCATACTAACAATCTTGTAACCAGTTAACAAAGATACAAAACATTTATTGTTTTGTTGAAAAACGTAAATGACTTATCAACAATTACTCTCACAAAAATGATACATATCTTGCAAACATAAGATTAACAAAGATTAACGAAAGAAGATCATGTTGTTGATTGTACCTTATTTCATTATGTCAAATGTGCTTTCAAAGTTAAGAAGTACAAGAGGAGCAAATACAACCAAAATAATATTGCATAAGTTTTGTTTTTCATCTTGTTCATATTGTAAGAAAAATAATCACCAACAAAACAAGTGTTGATAGATATAAAATGTCACAAATATAATCAATTGGAGCATGTGAAAATTATATGTAAAGCCTAACATCCTCAAGATGTTGTCCAGATTGTAGAGGACAAATGAGAAGAAAAACTACTTTTTGCAAAAAGTATATTTAAAAAAAAAATTACATAAGATTGGTTTATAAATGGTGACTGTACAAATCACATGGCTTATATCAAGAAGTTTTGAAACACCTCAACAAATTTGATATTTTTAAGGTTCGGGAACGGAGAAGAGTTAGAATTTAAATGCATTTAGGTGTTGTTCAATTGTAAGACAAATGTAATAAAGCTTTCTTCTTTTTTAAAATAAATTTTGCGTGATTAAAAATATAAACAACATGGAAGAATTTAAAGCTCATTAAACAAATGTAATAAAGTTATTTTTCTTAAAACAAATTTTGTGATTAAAAATACAAACAACATAGAAGAATTTAAAGCTCATTTGATGAGAGGAGAGTTGAAAAAGATATAAAAGAAAAATAAAAATCAAAAGAAAGTTGATATTTTAAAGAAGTTCGATGTCCAAAAATATAAAGTAGATACAAAATCACAATATATAATTCATAAATAGTTCAATGTTTCTGCTATGATATTCACAATAGAATAAAGAAGATAATATTAATAAAAAAAGAAATACCGTAAAAAATGTTAAATTAAATGAAGGTGTGATGTCATGAAAAAAAATTCAAAAATTCAAAAAAAGATAAGAGTATTCAGAAAAAAAAATGGGAGAGTAGAAAATCATGCATTAAAAAAACTAGAAAATCAAATCCAAAATTTTAAATTCAAATATGAAGATGAATGATGAAAATATTTATTTAAATCGTTTTACTTTAATTAGTTTTTAAAAAATTCTTGAGTTTTTTAATATTTTATATAAAATATATTTAATTAGTATTTATATTTAGAAAGTTAAAATTGAAAAATTATTAATATTTTATATTTCATATATTTAGAAATTTTTTCCTCTCTTTTTGTTTGTCCACTAAATTAAATATCGTTGGAAATAATTTCAAGTGTGAATCTAAGTCCACATTGAATAGAAATGATAAATTTAATCATCATATAAGGAAAAAAAGACCAATAAACTCAATCATCATATAAGTTATTAATTTGACTCATTTCATATTTATGTATAATCTCACTCTAATAAACTTCTCTACAAAAATCCATCAGTAGTGTTGTGGAATATCCCATTTTAGAATTTGGATTATCTGCTGGGATTTGTTGTGTTGTTCTTCTACTGTGTGTTCATAATACACTGATTATCACTAATTTTGAGGTTTTAAAATATATTAAAAGGATATTTAAAATACCAACACAGTGTATTTTTAATGCTCAGTAGATAACAACACCAAAAAAATCAATAGAGAATCTGGACTCCCCATTTTAATAACATAATACTACTAAAATAGGATTTTTATAATTAACAGTCAAAAATAGATAATCCATGGGAAGACTACGATAATATAACACCAGGACGACTCAATAATTTGGGAGACCTAAAGCAAACTTAAAAAATAAGACTTCTTATTTAAAATTTATTTTTCGAGCTTAAATAAGTTTTTATTATCTTTAGTTCATTTTTGTGATGCAGTTAATGTCTCAATTCTTTTCTTTTTTTTGAATTTCTGGACAGCCTGATTCAAATTTTATAGTTGACATATCTATATATTTTTATGTGAAATAAAAAATTATAATATATGAAATACTACTCAAGATAAGTATATAAAACGAATGTATTAAAACAATAAAACTTGGTTTTGGTTGTCAAGGAAGTAAACTTGATAATAGACTTGTAGTATCTAGAAGTCTCAACTTGATATTTTAAGATTAATCATTAATAAAAATAATTCAAAAAAATTATTGTTCTTCGACAATGAATGGGTAAGATATATGAAAAAAAAAGCTCTTGAAACCCGTAAATCGAAAAGTACTAAAAAACAAAACTGAACAGAAGAAACATATTTATAATTCTAATACAAATCCAAAATAAAATAAAAATAAATACAACACAAATAGAAAGTAAAAATATACTAACTAGAAATGAGGATGAAAATATTGGTACATACAGACAACATGAGATTCAAGATGAGAAAATTTAAGAAATGTAATATGCTAAAACTCTAAGAAAATGACTCTTAGAAAAGAAGAGACAAGAGAAGTCAATGAAAGGTAAAAGAATAAAATAGAATACAAATTGATTATCTGAGAATAAAGATATCACTAATCATTCTCATTTTGGTAAATAAAATTATAATTTACTAAAAGAAAAGTTTTAACTCATTAATTATAATTTTTAATACCAATAAAAATTGTAATAATTTAATTAAATTTTATTTTTAAACATAAACTTATAACTAATTTAATAGAGCTATATTAGTAATAAAATATTTTTTTGGGACCTTTTTTTTCTTAAACATAATTTTGTAATTAATTGAATAGAGGTATATTAGTACTAAAAAAAATTTGAGGTTTTTTTTCTTAAACATAATTTTATAATTAATTTAATACAAAAATATTAGTAGTAAAAAAAAAATTGAGGCCTTATTTTACTAGAGACCTAAAGCAAGTAATTTACTCACTTTATCTTTGAGCCGACCATGTATAACACATATCATCTTAAGCTACTCTACTATAGTTTTATTCCAAATCTATACCTAACATGGTCTACGACTCAAAAAGTTGACTCCTCATCCACAAGAGGTTTCTCTACACATGCATCCTCATTTGCTCACACCAATAAGATAATCATTGGAAAAAGAAGAAGACAAACACAATAACGACAAAACACACAAGATAAGTTAGCTGAAAAAGAGATAACATACATCCATAATACAACATACATACACATATATATATATATATATATATATATATATATATATATATATATATATATATAATAGTAATCTTTAACTATATATACACAAAGATTCTCTCTTTTATGTTCACACTTCATAATTCTAAAATTATTTGTTAAATTTTTAAAAATTAACAATTACTTTTACATGTTTTCTTTAAAATTGTCTATCTTCTCTCCTCTTTTTCCCTATTCATTAATACTTATTTTTTCATCTTTTCTCTATTCATTTCACTTTGTTTTTAATAAATATAAATTCATTTTGTATATTATCTTAATAACATTACAATATCATTACATATTAATATAATGTCATTTATTTAAAAAATGCATATTATACATGCTAGTAATAATAATTAATGTTCTTTCAACTTTGAAAATATAGTTAAATAGAAACTACTTTTTAAAAAAAAAAAAACTGATAACATTTTGAAAGGAATGGAAAAGTACTTCGAAATTGTTGGCTAACATAAAGCTTACTAACTAGAAATTAATGTTGTAGGTTCCTGTCATGGATTAAAGAATTGAAATGCTCTCTTCCAAATTTGGGAATAAGGTGGCAGCGATCACTGTTGTTTTCAATTTGCTACTTTGATTACAGAATATGAACTGAAACTTCCAAATGAAGAGAAAGCTGGGATCCAAGAGGAAGTGACAAGTAATGAACCCAACATTTACTACTGTTGCACACATGGATAAAACACAAGAAACCAATGGTGTGAGAAGAAAACCCCATTGGTGAGGGAATTGCAGAAAAATGTCACGACAACAACCAAACACTGGATATTTCCATTTCGACTGCTTTGTCACCATTTTTTAGACAATAACCTCTTGTAGTGTAGGCACTCCGAAAACCATGGAATTTTATGCGTTTTCGTTTCTCACCACTTCCAACCTTACATGTGTATCAAACAAAATTTTCCTATGCTCTATGTGGCTTCTTTTTGTCCATATTACTCAGTCGAATTTTCTAGATACAAAGTGATTAAATGACAAAGAGCACCAACATGTGTACTTTGATATTTGTGGTGGAAATTAGGTTTTGTTCGTTGGTCAATTCAGTGATAGTTATTGTAGCATCTAGGCAATCCGGTGTTCATACCATAATGAGAATCGAATCTTAGAAAGAAGTGAGTGTATTAAATAGCCTTTTGAAAACAAATCAGCAAGAAATTCATCACCAGTTTTTTTCTGGAAAGAGAGGTCTCCGAGGGTTAAAACAGTGAGTAGAGATCCTGGATTAAGTAAGCCTATTACCTTTTACTAATAAATCGTTCGTTATAAAAGGATTTGTTAGTGATAATGTATTAATTATTGCTCACTTTTTTAGTAAAAAGAAAAACAATTTCTATTTTCACAATATTAATGAAGAATATATTAGTACCACTACAAGAAAATATTTAATTAACTGCTAGTTTCAAAGACAAAAACTAATTGATCACTATAATGACAAATTTAAATACTAATTTATAAACTAAAAAGTATTAGTATATAAAATAGTCAGTATTATGAATAAAAAATAATAATTAGTGATTATTTAGACTCCAAATTGGTCACTAACCACTAGTGCAAAAATGATCTTTAACGCCACCATTTTGATGTTAGGCATAGCGATATCCAATATTAAAAATGCACAGTGACACTTCTAAATAATTCACCAAATTTGACGTTGCCCATCCTACCTCTGACGTCAAATTGTTGTTTAACATTTGTCATTTGTTTAGTCTGACGTTAAGTTGTTTTAAAAAAGTAGAAGAAACAACACGATCCTCATGTTTTCTTCACTCTTCTCTTTGCATGAGCTTCCACCAAGGTCACCCAAAAATTGCAACGATGACGACGAGGTCCAAGGTGGTTTTAATTTCATTTTCACACACATTAATATTATTTCATTGTCCTCTATAACATTTTTTCTTGTTCTCATTGATTGGTTTTTGTGTAGTGTTCCCAAGTGCAATTTAAAGTGTGTTCTTAAGGCTCCAAGGTCACCTAATGGCGACGTCCTTAAGATTGGTGTTTTCTCATCTTCTCTCCTATTTTAAGGTTTTATAGAGTGTTCATGTAGGAGATATTGGTCACAACTTCAGTGTTTTCAAGATTTGGTGGTGAAAATTTTCAAATGGTCATAACTTTAACTAGGGACCTCGAATCAAGATGCTCCAAAAAAGAAAGTTGTATTGGAGTTCTGAAATTTCAAAAAATTCATCATTTAAGGTATATTTTTTTATTTTCATAGTATTTTTCACCCTTTTTTCCATACTTTACAACTTTATTTAAGATATCCATAGTACTTAGAAAATTCTTGAAATTTTTGTGGTGTATTTTTGTATTGTATATTCATTTTTCATGGTTTCAATGGAGGAAAATGTTGACGAAAAAAGAAAAAGACTAACTCAAAAATTGATTTACGTTGTCTCCACAACAAACATCAATTAACGTCTATTGTCCCCACAACAGACATCAATCAACGTGTGTTTTCCCTACCATAGATGTCAATTAACGTGTGTTGTCCCTACGATAGACGCCAATTAAAGTATGTTGTCCTTACAATAGACATTGATTAATATTTGTTATAAATGCAACATACATTAATTGATGTCTGTTGGAGACAACAAACATCAATTTAACATCTGGCGTTATGACATCGAACCTTCAAGAAACGTCAAAAGTCTAAAATTATAGAAGTCATAGGCCTTTTTTGTGTTAATGAACATTAGTTACCAATGTTTTGGCTACCGAAAGAATTAGTGTCTAAATTAGTTACTAATTAAAATACTAGTGACCAATTTAGCAACAAATTCCCTTTATTAGCCAAAACATTAATATTTAGTGATAGACTAATTTCGAGTCTAACTGGTCACTATTTACAATTTTTTATTCATAATAGTAACTATTTTAGAGACAAATAATTTATATTTTGTAAATTAGTATCTAAATTAGTCACTATAGTGATAAACTATTTTTTATCGCTAAAATTAGTTGTTATTTAAGGATTTTCTTGTAGTTTATGTTTCTTTTTTTTCATAGTAGTAGAAAACCTCAAGGCGTTGTAGGTTTTTTTTTCTACCAATTGGGTTCTTATATAGGGATGACAAGGGATTGGGTACGGTAGTGTCTATTCGCTATCTGTCTTATTTAAAATAATTTGTTCGGTTACCAGTCTTGTACTCGTCATCAACAAATGAGTAATTAAATACACGTACCCGTTTCTAGTGAGTATCCATTAAAGATATCAATTTAGTATCCATCGTGAATTTTACCTGCACATACAAACTTTTTGTGATCCCTAACCATCTTACCTCCTTATGAAGATAGTCTACATAGTTCATAACTACTTTTACTGTAGGACGTTTACCTAGTCAATATTTAGATGTTATCTAAGTGTTTCTGGTTTACCTTAATCGTCCTATAGTATTTTTTTTTTGGTTAACTATGTTTTTGGTCTTTCAACCTTTAGTGAAATTTGGACTTAGTCCTTCTTGAAAATATTGAACCAATTTAGTCTCCCAACATTGTAAATGCGTAAATTTAGTCATTTTAATCAAATTTTATTAAGTTTATTTGACGTTTCAAACACATTTTATGATAGTATTTTAGTTTGTTTACACCGTTTGACACATATTTGTTTCAATATTAGTTGAGAAATACATTTGAAGCGTCAAATAAACTTAAAATAAATTGCTTTAAAGAACTAAATCCACACATTTTTAAATATAAGGGACTAAATTGGTTCAAGGTTTTTAAGAGAGATTAATTCTAATTTTTACTAAAAAAAAAAACATATTTAATCCTTTTATTTTTTATCTAAATGTTGCCTAGCAGTTTTTTTATTTAAATTATATTTAAACGTCCTATAGTATTAAATTGTGCATAGGTTAAGACAATTCAATTTTTTTTCTTTAATATATTTATTTTTTTCTAAGAAAAATTGCCAAAGATTATTTGTAGGTATTCTTACAGAGCATGTATTTCAGTATTTGTCAAGCTAATATTTTATTAAGTTAATGTGATGAAACATTGGAGCATTTGTGGTGAGTAATGTTTGAAAACATCAACATATATAAACGTACAGTATCAGCAGGCGCGTGCTATGCACAATGGCACGTTTATAAAAAACGGCGAGGGATGTAAGACTTAGTAAAAAATATTTCGATCTTAGTTAAGTAAAATTTAAAGTAAAAATAAAAAATTATGGGACAAAATTAAAGAAGGAAAAATATATAAAATAAGAGAGGAAAAATAATTTATTTTTAGATATTTAATAATAAATTTAACAAAATTAAGAAATACACTTGCATGCCTTTGTATACACACATAAATGCATATATATATATATATATATATATATATATATATATGTATATATATATATGTATATATATATATATATATATATATATTAATCTTAAAATATTGTATTGCTATGATAATAATATTTGAAACTAACAAAAATTCATACGATTTTTTTTTTAGTTTTATTTAAGTTGTTGAATTAATCTATTTTTGTCATTTTAATTCTTAGTCTAGAAACTTAAATGATAATAATGCATATGTTCAGGAAATAAAATAATAATAAAAAATTAAGTAACATAAATGAAATTTTAAAAAATCTTTTTTAAATTTTATTTCATTTCAAATATTATTATGATAATGATAATGATATTTTAATCTACTTTTTTTGACCCATTTTTAACCCATCACTCTTATCACCTTTAGATCATTTATTTTCATTTTTTGTAGTGATGTGATGTGATGTGATGATCTAAGGGTGATGAAAATAGTGGATTAAAAATTGGTCAAAAAAAGTGGGTTAAAGTATCATTATCTTTTTATGATATTGGGATATGCTTTAGAGAGTAGATTAAATATTTACCATAAAAAAAACCCTAGACCAAACTAATGCGAGAACGACGGTGTTGATGATTTAAGAAAATACTTCGTGAGATAAATGAGACATTTGTTCGAATGGTACTGAAATTTGAGTATTTTGTACGTGACTAAAATTGAACTTTATATATTTTACAACAAGAAAAACATATTTTAGATTCTTAGATAAATGATTGAAAAGTTTCACATATTAAGAGATAAGACTAAGTTATAGTATATAACTAAAAATAAATTTTATTTTATAAGTTGATTTTTAAAATTGAATTGAATTTAAAATTTATTTTTTAATATAATATACGAATGAATGTAAATCCTATTGAATGATGTAAATTTTATTTGTAAAGTTTAGATAGCCTTAAAATTTTCTTAACTAATAGTATTAGCAAATTATTTTACAAATTCAATCAAAAATATGCTAGTGCTGCAAATTTTTATATTATCGTATAATTTTAAATAAGGATTTAATATTTTTTTTTCTCTATAATTTTTAACTTATTAGTTTTTTGATTGGTATTAATTTTTTTTAATATTTCCTGTTAATATATTTTATCCGACGTTATGCAAGAGCTTGATATGATAAGACAATTAAAAGAGATGTTTTATAAAATATGTTTCTAATCCTCATTTATTTATTTATTTAATGACTTATTTACTTATTTATTTATAGCGGTTGAAGATGCCAATCTAATCGAAAAATAATTGAACATATAGTTTACAAAATCAAATTACACGTGGCTGCCGGTTAGAAACTGCTACGAAATTAGAATCCATAAAAAAATGGATTAGAAACTAAAAATACAAATTTGAAAATTTTTATAAAAAGGGTAATAAACCCTTAAATGATCTTATAATGTTCAAGATATATTGATTTTACTAGTAGTTTTTTTGTAAATCATGTTCATAACTTGTTTGATATAGTTTTTATACTAAATGATCAATTTAATCTTTAAAATTACATCTTATAGTCATATTAAACTTCAATGATTTCCTGAAATTATTTAAGATTTCAACTAAAAAGAATATTTGTTTTAGTTTGGAGGCCTACGTTACAACAGCAATATCTAGGATTAATTTTAAGAACATAAATAAAATCTTAAATGTTTAATAAAATTGATTGAATTTTCTTTAATCTCAAAGGCTAATAAGATAATGAAATATTCAATCATTCACTTATTACTTAATGAATTTTCTTTTACTTAATTAATACAAAATTTAATTTTTTATACAAAATTAGTAAAAAAAGAAGAAGTACGTGCCCATGTATTAAAACTAGAAATAGAATAATAATGTTTGCTTTACAAGTTTAGTTGATAAACTAGTTATTAATTGATATATATTAGTTGGTAGCTTATAAGTTTTTATTTATAAAGTTTTATTTGTATTTGCGAAGTAAAATTCATAAAGATGACTTAAGTTTTATTTATATTTTTATAATCAATAAATTTATTTATTCTCTCATATATCTTATTTGTCGTGCTAACTTATTCCTCCAACCTTGCAACCTTAAATTTAAATACTCAAACAAAATTTTAAATCTAAAGAAATTCGTTTGTGGCATAACAACATTAAATTTTGATTAAGAAAGTGATACCAGAATACACATCAATGGATAAGGACCTAATAGTTGATTTGGCCGTTACTTTGGCTGCGTCTCTTATAAAGTGGTAGCAGAATACACCATACCAACACAGTTTCTGGCATAACACTAAATTTCGAAACTTCAACCATTCTCTACTAATTAATCCAAAACCTTCTTTTTCTTTTTCTGTTTTCCTTAATGAGGTTCTTCGTTTCTTGCTTCGGCGGTGCTGCCGATCCTACCGCCGCCACGAAGTCCGCTGTCCCTCCGCCTTCCCGGACTCTCCGCCGCAAACCCCAATGGAAGCCCTCCCTCGGATCAATTTCAGAGGACGCCGCGCCGCCTCACAGGGAGAGGAACGCGACGGCGGACTCCGCCGGAGACGTCAAAAAGAGTGAGAACAGCGCCACTACAAACTCTCACCGCCGTCACTTCAGCGAGAGTATCGATTACGGGTACTGTTGTTGACCTTTTTACGTTAATTTTTCATTATTAAGATCATGTGTGGATAAAGTTTTTATAATAAGCATAAAAAAATGGAATAAAATACGTGGAGAATTTCCAATTTTAGGTATTGGGTATAATAGAAAAAGAAGAGAAACTCAAAATGTGGATTTTTTTTTTTTTTTTTTTTTTTGCTTTTGAGAAAACTTACAAGCAAAATTATAAATAATTTTGGTGATGTTGATCATTGTATTTCAAGTTTTACTTTAATATATAATATGTAATATATCTAATGAAAATTCATGAAAATAAAAATTTAAATTTAATTGTAAAAACAATACTTTTTTGCCCCTTTTCATTGTTTTTATTGGAAGATTGTTTTGGGTGATTATGGCTTGATACTATGTAGTGGGGTTAGATTAGATTGGTTGTAAGTTCATAAATGGCATTGGTGGAGGCATTAATGGATTAGTGGCCCTTATCAAGAATTAATAATTAAAGTGTAATCAATAAATGTTCATTCATCTATACCATGCCACCATTGGTGGTTCAATCTTTTAGTGTTTAGGTCATTGCCATTGCCAACTCCCAATCTTATCTTAACCATAATTTTATTATTGGAAGAAAAATACACGTAAAGTTTGAAGTGGAGTGATGTTTTCCCCTTACTTTCCCTCCCCAAGTTGCACCGGACTAATGATGAATATATATATATATATATATATATATATATATATATATATATATATATATATATATAACGAATTAAATGGTAACACTAATGTAAAAGAATTAAATAAATACAAAACGAAAATTAAAAACAAATGGTTAACTGGTTGAATAATGGTATCGGTAAAGTAGAAGAGAGAAAATATCATATCCAGAAAGAAAGGTAAATACACATTTTATTTCAATGTACATATGTTTTAAATATTGGATTTAAATATTCACATAATTATTGGCCATCTTTCTGAATTATGACATGCGGAACTCTAATAATTGAAAATATGTAGTGATATATAAGTTATTTAATTTTTTGATTTTGTTGAGTGAGTGATAACCGTAGCTGAATGTGTATTTTTATTTATGTTGTTTTGGTGAAGTTGCAGGCGAGTTACGGTGGGAGCGATGCCAGCCTTCTCTCCTACGCCATTCATTTTCTGAACATTAGAATTCTGGTCTTAAATCACGTGTACATACATGTTCATATGTGGCTTAGAATAAACAATAAATTTGTCGTTTTATTGTGGGTGGCACTTGTGAATCAAATGGGCTTTAGCACAGTATCACCTCTGCATATTCGTCTTTTTCATATTAATCCTCTTCCTCTATAAGATATCTAATTAATTAGAAGTGTCGAATATGTTTAGGTTATTTGAATAACCCAAGCATAAGTATATAATAATAATATTATTATTTTAAATTCTTACTAATCATTTTTTCTATGTATAACCTCTACCACGTTTGGTTACAACAACTACTTTGTGCTAAGTCAAATAAAAACGAAAATACAATTTGTTTCTTACACACGTGTTGCACCTGTGTGTCGTCCGCTGTATTTTTTAAATATTTAGATTGTATTATAAGTTACTAATATATGAGAAAATAATGAGTAGTATAAAGTACCTGAATATTAGCATAAGAAGTACCTGAATATTAGTAGTAGAAACTACAAATATAATAAAGAAAAAAAAAGCCATGTGACAATATTTTAAAATAACAGTTACTTCTAAGAAACCAGTTAACAATTATGTTCTTGGAAGAGTAAAATGGGAATACAAATTATGTACAAAGTGGTATCCTTTTATATATAAAAGTATAAATTATAAGATTGAAATAAATTTAGACAAGTTTCCTATGTTAGATTAAATACTACCATAACAATATAACTTAGAGTGTTTAGATAGTTACATAATGTGCAAAATCTACAATAAAATAGTTCTTTTTTTCAAAAACCTAAATTAAAAAGAAGCACATTAGGTGATTTTAGTTCTTAGAACAATGATCAATGATGTACCTTGGAGAATGAAGTGGTTTGAGTAGTAGAAATCTATGGTCATTGAGTTGGCAAAATATTTAGAAATGATAAATTTATACAAAGGAAGATGAGTGCATTTGGAGGGATGATGAAAACTAAATTTTCAAAATGGTGTTAAGGGTGGGTTCAAATATGATATGTTGTGAAAAACTAAAGCACTGTTATCTGCTTATTAATAAATTGGCTACAAGAGATGATTTATTTAGTAGGGAAATACCTTTGGAAAGTAGCACATGTGTTCTGGGTGATAATAATGTTTGAAATTATAAGTCATATTTTTTTTTAATTGTAAGGTGGCATGATATGAGCTTAATACATGGACATTTTTTTTAAATAAAAAAATTAAATTTTTTTTAAGAAATAAAAATAAATAAATAAAAAATAGATAAGTAAAGAAAATAAGAAATCATAAAATGACATGTGGTAGTTAGTTCACAATCTATTAACTATTTTAATGATGTTAGTGGAAAAGACCAAATTAAATAAAACTAACAAATATAATAACCAAATTAAAAATAAAAAATAAAAAGTATGACCAAATTGAAAATACTGAAAAAATAATACGACCAAATTATTATTTAAGCCAAATATTAAAAACCTTGAACTTACTTTTTATTCCCACTTTGTCTTTTGTCCTCTTACTTCTGAACGAGAGTTGCACCTCCTTCCCTCATTTGTTTGTCCTTTTTTCTTCTTACTTCTCGCTAAACTAAATGGACAAAAAAACTGATCTTATAGCGGCTCTCTCAAGGAAGCTCTTTTTAGAGATGTAAAAATGGCTTTCAACCCGTCAGCCAACCCAGCTTACCATGGATTCGAGCTAGGTTGGGTTGAGAAAAATTCAGTTTTTTCAAATATGGATTGAACTGAACCTGACTCACTTAGTCCACGGAGGTTCGAGCCGAGTTGAAGGTGAGTTTACCCACTTAACCCACAAATATTTTTTTTTTATAATTTTTTTGTTATAATTATTTACTACTTTTAATTATATAGGTTCACAATTTCATATTTTTAAATGTTAGAATTTTGCTCAATAATATTTGAATGTTTAATTAATTTCTTGGTTAAATTACTCTTTTGGTCCTTCTATTTGTCATGAAATTTCAGTTTGGTCCTCAAGTTTTTCGTTATCTCAATTTAATCATCATTTTCTTAAAATGATTCAATTTGGTCATCACTGATAACTTTGACTAGATGGTGTTAAAGTCAACGCCACATGTTAATTTCTGTTTTTATTTTTTTATTTTTTTAATATTTTTTAAATTTTTTTAAATTTTTTTAAAATTATTAAATTTTTTTAACTTTGACGCGTGTCACTTTACAGTTGTACAATGTGTCAAAGTGACTCAATTTGGTCCCTATATTTGTTTTTAGTTTCAATTTAGTCCCAATTTTTGTAAAAATGAAACAATATTGTCCTTCCTTAAATTGACACTAAATTTACTTTTTTATAAATTTTATGGTGATATTCTTACTAAAATTAACGTTTTTATTAAATATTTCTATAAATATTTTAAATTAACTTTAAATTCTACACAAAACATTAAACTTTGATTTTGTTTTGAACTTGAAATTTAGTTCCTAAACTTATGTGTGACAACTTATTTAATTTTTAATCTTTACTAAGTTTGTATAATATGATACACTTGATGGCTTTATATATGATGACAAAATTGTTAATTTTTGAAATTAAGTTTGGGGTTTAACTTTGTTTAATAATAAAACTAAAAAAAACTTATTTAAAAATATTTCTACAAATATTTAATAAAAACGTCAATTTTATTAAGAATATCATCATAAGTTGTATACAAAGATTAAATTGAGTCTCAATCTAAAGAGGGACAATATTGCTTCATTTTTACAAAAATTGGGACTAAATTGAAACTAAAAACAAATATAGGGACCAAATTGAGTCACTTTGACACGTGGCACAACTGTGAAGTGACACGTGTCAAAAATAAAAAAAATTATAAAAATTATAAAAAATATTTAAAAAAATATTTAAAAAATTCAAAAAAATCAGAAATTGACACGTGGCGTTGATTTTAATACCGTCTGGTCAAAGTTAACGGTGAGGACCAAATTGAGACAACAAAAAACTTGAAGACCAAACTGAAATTTCATGACAAATAGAGGGATCAAAAGAGTAATTTAACCTAATTTCTTTGTCAAGTTATACATGTTAATACTTTAATATTTAACTATTATTTTTATAATAATATTTCGATAATTAGGTAAACACTTTGATTTTACTATTATAAAAAAAAGTTAATTAACTCTCATTATAATGCAATAAATATATAAAGTAAATTGCAAAAAAAAAAATGTAAGTGAGTCAATTCACCAATCCGTACTGAGTCGAGTCGAATTGCAAAATTTCTAACTTACCAAAAAGTGAATCTAGTTAAATTAAACTTTTTTAGCTCAACAAGTGGTGAACCAATATGCATAAACCGAATTTACTTACTTTTACAACCCTACGTTTTTGAATTATGTGAATAAGGGCGAATCAATTTTCTTTACGTTAGTGAATATCGTGCTACAATAATGTTTTGTTTTGATATTCTCTATTTTGTTTTGTATTCTGTTTTGCATTCTCTTGGAAGTATGTTTTTATTTATTTTGATTGAGGTTGCTTTAACACAATCGGCATAGGGTATTGATACCTGTTGGTCCTAATCAGTTCACTAGAATGGTTGGAGTAACCGGAGCTTCTAATATCCATTGAAGCTGATGTTGGTTGTTGGTTAGGCTCAACTTGAATTATTGGGCTTATCCATTTGATGGAGGAGGAGGAAGATGATTGTGGAGGAGGATAGAAGTGAAGAAGAAGAAATGTGGGGGTGGGAGAGGAAGACAAGATATCTTCTAGAATACTTATTCTGGAATATAATTTTTTTAAATGAATTCTGGATCGTGTAATATAAAAATACCTTCCGAACACTTAATCCAAAAAATATTAAAAAAATAAGAGGTGGAATGGTCATTTTACGAAAATATTCCACCGCAATTAACACTATTTTTTGTAGTGTCACTTTTACTTATTATTATAATTTTAATGAGTTGTTTGGACATTAAACGTTTTATGAGGGTGCAAGAAATAAAAAAGAAGGTACATGAAGAAATAGCCTACTACTCAATTGTTTAACATTGGTTTACTGTCTTTACATACGGACTAAAGGCTTTTTCACCCATAAGGAGTAATTTGGTATTTAAATTACAAAAATGGTATAACTTTTTAAAATAACTCCGACGTTAGGTAACTTCACACAGCTTCATAACAAAGAAGTCGTTCTAATCTGACATGATTTTGGTGGAATTACTTGAAGTTGTGCCAACCGTAACTTTTGTGTATGACATAAAATTGTTGCATGTTGAGACGATTTTGTTTAAACATAATATTTTTTATTTGTAAAAGCAAAGTCGTGTTAGGTTGGTACACATTCAGTGTTATTTTGGATTGTACTAAAGTCATGATAGGACTGCACAACTTTCATGTTGTTTTGAATTGTTTTTACCTTTTATTGATGATATTCGGTATAAAAGTTTCTTATTATTTTGAAGGAAAAACATTTGACACAATTTGATAAACATTTGGCATTCATATAGAGATAAAATAAATATAAAAAAAGGAAAAAATATGTTTTTAGTCTCTCAAGTTTGACCTAAATTTGAAAATGGTCCCTAATCGAAACTTTGTCATTGTTTGGTTCCTCTATTTTCAAAATTATTGTTTTTAGTTCCTATTTTTGGACGGCGTTAAAAATAACAAATGATGTGCCACATGTTATTTAATTTTTTATATAAAAAATAAAACTAGCTTTTTTACAAAAACTAGAAAAGATATGTTGTTGGTCCCTGAAGTTTGAACTTAATTTGAAAATAATCCCTAGTTGAAACTTGGTCATTGTTTAGTCTCTACACATGCAAAATCATTGTTAAAATATAATAATACTACTATTAATAATAATAACATTATATAATAATAATATTATATAATTGTTAATAATAATATTATCATATATTAATAATAATTAATAATATTAATAATACTATTAATAATTATATATCAGTACTATAATTATATTATTAATAATATTAATATTATTACATATAATCTTATTAATTACTAATATTACTAATATTAAAAAAATATTAATAAAAAATAATAATAATAATAATATTATTAATAATATATTACTAATATATTATTATTATATAATTATTATTAATTTTAATATTAATAATAGTTATAATATTATTATTTATTTAATATTATTAATAATTATATATAATAATAATTATATATTATTATTGTATAATATTATTATTATTAGTATAGTATTATTATTATTATATAGTTATTATTCAATGTGTAGGGATTAAACAGTGACCAAGTTTTAACCAGGGACCATTTCTAAATTAAGTTCAAACTTTAGGGACTAAAAACATATTTTTTCAAGATTTTGTTAAAAGCGTCGGCTAGGCCGATGCTAGTTTTATTTTTTATATAAAAATTAAATAACACGTGTAACGCCGTCCAAAAATAAGAACTAAAAATAATGATTTTGAAAGTACAAAGACCAAACAATGACCAAGTTTCGACTATGGACCATTTCCAAATTTGGGTCAAACTTAAGGGACCAAAAACATATTTTTCCCTAAAAAGAAAGTAAATTTTTTATTTGTAAAGAAAAAATGAAGTGAAAAGAAGTGAAAGATAGTGTCAAATAGGCATTAAAAAATTTTGGGATTAAAATATCGTTGTCTAATTTTGAATAAGCATCCATTATGTCTAGGTGGTAGTTGAATATGTTGTAAGCAATACCATGTTGTTTAGTACAAGTGTTAGAAAGAAAATATGAGCAAAGGTATGCATTCCGGCAATAGGATGAGGTATATACAGACTGCAAATATTGTATTACTTATGTGAAATCCAAAAGTATTCGCAAAATCAAACAAAAGAAAAATTTCTTGTAAAAAAATAATTGTCAAGTTTTCACTAGAAAATTATTTTTTGAACAACCTTTAAATTACTATACTTTTTGGTTACTAAAACAATAAGAAATCAACACTGAAATAAAGTAATAATAAAACACTTAATCATAAATTAGAAACAAATCCTAGACTACTTTTAGTATAATTAAAAGTAACATTGAAATTGTGTAAATGATATAATTATGATGAGAATGAGACACTAAGGTAATAATCTCTTTAAATAAAACACAAAAAAAATTAATATGCTTTGCCACTTCAAGATTATCTCTATAGATACTCAACATAAGTGTTATTGTTCAATATGTAATTTTTATGATAAATACTCAACAGAAGTGTTACTGCTCAATATGTAATTTTTATGACAAAAAGTTACAAATATTTTCATATAACTTTTTATAAATAAAAGTTGAACATGAACAAAACTCCACGTCGAACTTTGGTGCACAATATACACCCAAAAGACCTATTATTACTCCATATGAAACTTTTGGTGAACATCTTCGACACTTAAGACCCACCAACTTTACTTTTAATAATAAAATATCGCTTATACTTAAATAAAGACTAGACAATGTAATGATACACATAAATTGTGTAGACACACCTTAAGTCAATTCCAACAAAATCGTTTCATACTAGAATATGACTTTTTTTTTGTTATGAAATCGTTATAGGATGTCAAAATTATTTAGAAAGATACACTATTTTCAAAATTTCAAATCCAAATTATCCAGGTTTGTAAAAAAACGGATTCGAAGGTTGAATATTGTGAGAAAATTTGTAGCTAGATTCCTGAGAATTTCATGCAGTCCCATCAAACTTTTTGGCTTTTGCACGAAAAAATAGAAAGTATTTGGGTTGGTTTGTTTGGACAAACATGGTTGGTGTTCTTCAATCCTCAAATCCATATAAATACGTTACTTTTTCACTCTACAAAATTTAACGAAATCAAAATAGAAATTAAAGGATCCATGTAGCAACAAAGAGGAAATGATAAGAGCTAAACATGTATAAGGAGATCAACAACAATTTACATCAAGCAAGTCCTCCTTCCATTGCGGTGAATGTATCATAAAGAGGTTGATTCATCGTCTCTGGAAGATAAAACGCAAACATTCCTCCCAATATTCCACATGCTGCAAACGCCGCAAACGGCAGCCCGCCGCCCAAAACCACCACAAACGGCGCCAGTATTGCTCCCATTTGCGCTGCCTGCGTGGTGCATCCAAGGGCTGCGTTCCTCACCACAGTCGGAAACAGCTCCGCCGTGTAAATAAACAATAAATTATAAGTCCCGGCCATCCCAAATATCCCCACAATACCACACACCATTCTCACCACCTTCCACGCTCCGACGTTGCCAACCAAACTCCCTATCAAACAAAACAACCCGCTGAACCACATTGTCGCCACCGTCAATGGCTTTCGTCCAAACCTGTCCAAAAGCACCGCCGTTATGGTAAACGCCGGCATCTCAGCCACGGAGTTCAACATCACGTTCAGGTAAAGGTTGGTTTCGAGGTTCACAACATTTAAACTAAGTCCGTAGTAGACAACGGAGGTTAAGAAGTTAAGAGCCACCGCTAAGAACAACCGCACACGAGTGATGGGAGAACGAATTACGTCTACGATGGATCCCACCAGCGCGCCTTTGTTTTCCAAGTTTTCATTTTTGTATGCCATCAGGGTTATATCATGACCTGAATCTTGGGTTTTTTTGGACGGTGCTTCATCGTCGAGAGCAAGGAAAACACCATCGGGAAGGTGCTTCCCGTTGGAAGAAGCAATGGCGGACATGAGCTTCATGGCTTCGGTTACTTTCCCGCGAACAAGGTACCATCTTGGGGACTCAGAAATAAAGGGTAGGACAAGGATGATGTAGAGGAAGGAGGGGATGGAGGAAGCTATGTAGAGATAGCGCCATGATTGGAAGATGTAAGCGATTCCAGAGAGAACTGCAATGCCGCCGGAGAAGAGGTAGAAGGTGGACATGCCCGCCATACCGCGCTTCGTCGGGCCGATTGGTTCGGTGGCGAGGACGAAGGCAGTGAGGCCAACGCCGCCGCTGCTGAAGCCGGTGAGGAGGCGGAGGAGTGCATAGATCCAGTAGTTAGGGGACAGTGCTGTTAAGCAGCCAAAGAGAGTGTTAAGGGCGCAAACCACTGTTAGAGAGCCTTTTCTTCCCAGGGAAGAGTCTGAGAGGTGGCCAAATATTCCAGCACCTGAAATGAAAATTCACTGTCAATATTGTTTTTGTTTTGTGCCAAGAAAATTAAAAGTATATTTTTTAATTCAAATATTCATATTATTAAATTATTTAATATAAAATTATTTTAAAAAGCAAAACCAACTATTTTTCCAAATCAATATAAAATTATTCAAAAAGTATATCCAAAATAAAAAGATACTTCAAAAAGTAAAAACTATTAAAAAAATCTAAGCATTTTTATTTTAGGAAAAATACATCTTTACAACTCTTAAAGAGCCAACTAATTGAGTACTCATTTTATTAAAAATAATTATAACAAATAATAATTATTGTTAAGGGACCGTCTTTTAAAAGGAGTTGTAACTTGTAAGTATACTCCTTTTTACTTGATTTGAGTTTAACAAGTTGTACGTGAGTGATATTAATCATAGCTGTTTTTATTATACAACTCAAACTCTAGTGATGGAGGTGCCACTAAAAAAAGCTTATATACGGTCAACCATAAATAACACCACAAAACTTAATACTATAATTGTCGTTTATTAATTACAATTGAACTTTCATTTCTTATAATACACTAAAACAAATGAATTAAAAGATTTAGTGTTTTAGCCGTGTAAAACTCTAACTTTAAATAAATAAACTATGCGAGTTTTATGTCAAATAATAACAGACACACTGATTACATAGATAATATATAGGGAGACGCATTTTTTTTTTTTTGACATACTCTGGCGTACACCATATATAGATTATTTTTCTACCGTGGTTAATAACACCTAGTAAAACAAATCCCGATCACATCGTTCAGGTTTTCCTGATTTTCCGCAAATTTTCAATTATATATGTTCAGGTAATCTTCAAAATTTGTCATATGTACGTTTGTAGTGTATATATTATATATTTTGTAGCCCTACAACTACATTGTCTTTAACTTTATTGAAAATTTCTTTTAGAATAATATTATAGTAGACATTTATGGACACACATATGATGGAGCCTACTCCTCTCTACTTATAACATGGCCTAACAGTAGCTTTATTGAATTTTCGTTACATCTAAAGAAGTGCGTGCATTAAAAAGGGACTTTTTGCAATCAATACAACTTATAAAAAATTACAAATGTATGTAACGAAAGTGACATGTGAAAAAGAAATAAAGGAAGCCAAACAAAAGGAAGGCACATGCATAAAATAAGTAGTTTTGGCAAAGAGATAGCTTAAAAGTTGTCATCCACTTGTCCTTTGAAATTATGTAAATATTCAAAAGGGTGAGTTCTCAATCAAATCAACAAACTAGAAAAAGAATACTAAAGTGCAATGCACCTAAGTGGGTAAAGGACAAAAAAGAAAGGTGTGCTTAAGTCCGTTTATCATTTACACTTTTTTTCCCTTTCCCTCAAACTCAACCCAACACAACTTTTAATTTCTTTGTTTAAGTCACTTCTAACCGAATTTTTAATATTTTCCTAATATTCGTCTTCACGCCCATCTCGTTTTGGGTTTATACTTTACGTAACTATTATATTATTCAAACGCTACAAATTAAACAAATGCCCTTTCCAAACCCAAACAATTACAACCACGAGTCCACAAAACAACCTAAAGATCAGACATCATATGTCATCCTCGAAATTCGTCAACCATTCACAGCTTATTCTGTATTGTTTTTATTATAAAAGTTCAGAAGCTGGTCCACGACAAAAGCTATAAATTGTGAGGCACTGCTGAACAAAACGTCACAGCAGAACATTTGTGGAAAATTTCTACATTTTTCAGTAAATTAATAAAATAGAACAAAATACTATCCCACAATTTTCCTTACCCACATCCTCTAACTTTTTTTAAAGCCGAATGTTTTAACTCCATGATGATTTGTCTGTAGCTTTTATAAGGATAAAAGCATATTCTTATATACTCCCTATATTAGAATATATAGATATATATAAATGTTAGTTTTCATTCTTATAACAAATTTAATATATTTTTCTTGTTGTATTTGACATAAGATATTTTCAAAACTAAAACTAATATTTTGCAAGTGTGTTAGAAATTTTAAAATATATTTTATCTCGTGAAAATTGTCTTTAAAATATATTTTATCTTGTACAAGAGTTTGTTTACTATTGCATTAATTTTTTTATAATCAACAATTTTATAATTACTAAACGATCATCAATCAGTTAAGATTGCGCGGATCACAAAAAATTATAATGAAGAATCTAGAAGGAGAAAAGAACTGACCAATCATGCATCCAGTGAAGAACACGGCCTGAACCAATCCAACCTTGAACTTATCGTCGCAAATCAGACCCCATTCCGACACGGTGGAGTCGTGGCGGCCACCAACCCACTCCCACGCATCTGGCGCAAGGCCACATACGCCGCCAGCTGCCCCACTGTTGCAATTGGTGCCGGAGACGCACCTCCAGTCTGGTTCGCGGTCGGCGAAGATCATTATCATGGTGTGGAAGGCCTCGAGCGCCCAGGCAAGGCTGGTGAGGATGAAGTGTTGGAGCTGCCACCGCCCGAACTCACCACAGTACTTCTGCAGCATGTCATCGATGCAGAGCTTCTCCACCGCCGGTTTCTTGACCTCCGCCTGCAGCAACGGCGAGCGGAGGTTTTCGTAGTCAGAGGGCAGAGTGGCGGCCATTACAAACTCAACACTTTTTTGCGTTCCTTGTGTTTGTTGAATGGCCTTCCGTTACTCCGCAGACGCCAATGATAATATAGGATGAGAAATCACGTGGTCAGTGTGCAACTACATCATTTGATGTACACGAGATAACATGTATGTTTATTTTATTTTATTTATATAAAATATTAAAATTATTATTATTTTAATTATAAAGATAAATATAAATTATTTTTATAATTTTTATTTATTTTTGCAATGTTTTTATATTATAAATAGTTATTTTAACTTATAAAAGTGGTTAAATTTAAAAAAAATATTAAATAAAAAATCATCTAAAACATTAACAAGGTAATTCTTTTACTTTAAAAGATATATTTACTTAAAAATAAAATTAGAAAAATAATTATTTTAAAAAAGAGTACTTTTATATAATACCACTTAAAATATATGTATCTTCACCTGAGATAAAAAGTAAAATTATTTTGCTAACTTTTATTAAAACAATAAAATATTGTTAAATTATAAAAAAATGCATTTTTAGAAAATAATTATGAAAACTAATTGTAAAATTTAAAAGGATAAAATAATTAATAAAATAGTTTACATTGATAAACAATTTTATTCCATTATATTAATACACTTGGTTAATGAAGCTAATTATATTTAATAATAATTAATTTTGGTTTTTTTTTTTTATCACAAATTGTTTTTTTTTTTCCTACAGAACCTCTCATCTTTCTTTCAAATCATTCAAAATAATCTTATACATTTTAAATATCTTAAATGTTAGCAGAGATTAAAGATACATGAGTCACATATAAGTGTATTTACATTTTTTTATAAAAAATAAATTATAATTATATAAATAATTGTCAAAATAAATAATTTTTACAATTTTAATATTTATTTTATAAATAATTTTTATTATAAATAATTATTTTAGTTTTAAAACAGTAGTTAAATTTTGAAAAAAAGTCAAATTAAAAAATAAAGCGATTGAATTTTAAAAATATCACTAAAAGAATGAAATGGTTATTATTGAAATTTTCAGAAATAGTTACTCTTTTAAAAAATAAAATTAAGAAAAAATAAAATAAATAAATATATATATATATATATATATATATATATATATATATATATATAAAATTCTTCTATCCTAAACATCATTATAAATCTTAAAATCTAAACTATGTTTACGTTAATTAATTATTTGTTATTATATAAAAATTTATTAAAATAAAAAAAAAATATGTGAATCAAAATATGAAAACTTGCATCAAACTTAAGATAAAAAGATTACACTCTATAAAATATAAATAAGCAAATTATATTAGAAAAAAATAAAAATAAATGTATATATTAACATTGAACTATTTTTTATTTTTTCATAAAATAAAAATTAAGTAACTTTTTAAAACAATTATTTCTTTATGAAAAACATGAATTTTTTTTAATTTTATATAAATTAATTTTAATTTAAAATGTATCTCGTTTTTCTTGTTTTTCCTTCTTTTAATATGATAACACTTCTAGTTAAATATGCCAGTATATTAGTTAAAACCTATGACAATGATTTCATAATGTTGCTTATTTTTATTTGCTTTAGCATTTTTTTAAAAAACTTAGTTGTTTAAATTAAAAAATTATTGTTGGAACTGATTTATATAGGAATAAGTTGACGTGGATAACCATGTTTTCTATATTTAAAATCTTATTATGTATGGAATAATTGTGTACAAGAAAATTAATATAAGATGATCATTAAGCTAAAGGTAATTTATCCTTACAACTTTAATATAACTGTAACTTCACATGATGAAGTACCATTGAAGAAGATTACATATAAACATATAATAAAGCGAAGAAAACAAACAAACAGGAAAAAAAAGAAAAGGTGCAGATTGTGGGTCATGAAGACTACGGTTGGTTGGCCAAGTTACTGTCACATCCACAGGAAAAGATAGACACTGGATATGTCATAACACGTGGAACACAAGTCAAGCGTTATCTGTACCACAATTTTTATTTTTCTTGAAGAATATTCCAGTAGGATAACATTACTGTAACCAAAATTATTAAGAAATGTTTGATTTAGATAAAAGGTAAATAATTTTTTAAACAATTAAATTTTAATAATTTTTTTATAATCTGAAATAATATTTTTAATTTTTTACTTTTTATATTTTTTAATCATTAAAAAGATACTGTATCAAATTATAAGAAAAATTGTCAAAAAATTATTATTTTACAAAAATATAAAAGAAAAAAAATGCACCTTACATATTCTTCCTTATGTACCTTTAAGTTCTAAAAGTTGTTTTTAGAAAAAATAGTAGCTATAATGAAGTTTTTAGATTAGTAAAATGTTATAAAATTTTATATTGCTTTTTTTTACACTGCACTACAATGTATATTTATATAAACTAATTAAATATTAATAGAAAGTAAAAGTTTAAATATCAAAAGAATAGTAATTATTATTATTATTTTACATTATCATATCATATCGATGTTTCTTCGTATGCCAAGTAAAAGGAATTGTGTTTTGATTAAAAGCTAAACTTTTTTTTAGTGGTAAACAATCAAATAATTGGTATCAACCATAAAGTTATGAATTGGATTCCCAACTAAATAATTGTTAAGTGAAAAATCGTTGTAAAGAGCATTATTATTGCATGAAAAAGAGTAATGGACCACGTTATAATCAAATCAAGAGAGAGCAATAGACCATATCATAACATAATCGTAACACTTTGTTATACTAAGTGGTGTCACTTTGTTATAGTAAGAATTGCTCATCAAACAAAAGAAGAAAAAAATTGCTTCTAATAAGATAATAATTATAAAAACAAAAAAGTTTCTAATTTTATTCTTGACCAAAATTTAGTTATTAAAATAAATTAATAGTAACTAAAATAGATGTTTCTAACTACATCTAGGTAGTAAAAGAATTGTTTCTAAATAATTAAATACTTTGTATGACCATTCATTATTATAAATATAGTCTCTAATTATAATATAAGTTTTGATTGAACAAGAATTTGATTTTCTTTAAAGAACAACAAATTACAAAAATAAATAATTTATATTAAATATTAATTTAAATTTTATTATTGATTAATATAATGTAATTAAATATTAATTTTTATTTAAATATAAAAATAGGAAGCAGCAAATTGTAAAACTAATAATTTAGTTAATTATAATTTTTATTAAATATTAATCTAAAGTTTATTATCTTGTTAATTAAATCTTAATTTTTATTTTTTAAACAAAAATTTGTTAAATTTGTTGCAAATCAATAAAACTTAATGTTATTAGTCATATAATTTAAATAAAAAAATGTTAAAGAAAAAAAAATTGGAGAAAAACAACATATAGATAAATACATGTTTATGTGAAAAAAGAAATTTCATGTTTGTGAATTTAGCGACTAAACATTCTACGTTGCTAATTTAAATTAGTGGTTAAAACATTACCATTAGTGATCAAACATTTTGGATGAGTCTAATACAATATTTAATGTTATGGCTAATTCGATATTAATGAGTTGCAAATTTGATAACTAAAACATTATATCTGATTATCAAAAGATTTCGATCATTAATTATTTTATCAAACGTATTTGGCCACTTACAAATTTTAAATGACTAATATAATATTATTTTAATATTATTTTGGTTATTAATTCGATGTTTAATATTTATTAATTCGATGTTTAATATTTAATGACAAATAATTTGTGATCACTGCAACTAATTATCACTGTATGTTGTTTCGAGATTAATAATCGAAGACTATTCTATCCTGTGGATGTTACTACTACCAAATATTTTTGGTGGGTAAATTGCAATTTTGATTTCAATTTTGAGTAATGTCTTTTTTAATTAGCATTCACAATTAAAACGTCTTTCTTAATTAGCATTCACAATTAAAACGGAAGATTCTATTGTCGTTTTATTTGTTTTCTATCTGTTTTCATTTTTTTTCTAATTTATTATTCATGATTTCTGGTGTTTATCTTCATAATTGACAATTGGAAAAGACAGTGTAAAAACCATTTGTCGTTTAAGAAAGTTTAAATTTTAAGCATAGTTTGCGAAAACTTATTCTCAATTTAAAAATCATTATCTTTTACTTTAGTGTCAAATCTGACTAAATAAATATTGTATTTAAGATTTCTGTTCAGGATGTTAAAGTAATAATACTATAAAAAGGAACAGATTATAATTTTGTTCTGATTATTAGTTTGGGGACAAAGTAACCTGGAAGGAAGAAAACAAAAATCAATTAATGTCTTTTATGATATGACATGATTTGATTTGGTTAGTTTTAAGAGTTGGTCTGAGTTGTATACAAGTAGATGGGGGAAGAAAGAGAAATAATAAACTAAAGTTTAAGTTATGGTAATTTATTGTTCTTAAAAAGAAAAATCTATAACTTACTAAACATAGTTTAACTTGTATAAAAATAAATTAAGTTACTCTCACAATGTCCTATTTAACGCATATATAAATTTATATTTTCTTTGAATATTTTTCATTAAAATAATTTGTTCTTTGTAAACTACCATATCTTATAAAAGATACTAAACTTATTACGTCATGAAGAGATGTTCCTATAGAAAAAAATTAGATATTTTATCCTAAAATTATATATAAACCTTTTACATTATTAATAAATTCTTAATTATTGATATTATTAATAAATATTTAAATGCAGAGAGTTGTTGATCTTATCCACTTAGTATCTTACAGTACAAAGTTGTCATGTGAATCTGAGTTAGTACTTTATTTGAATGCTTTTGTACAAAAATGTAAATGAGTTGGGTGAAAAGTGGTTGTGGGGGAAGTCACTCTCGGTACTTGTAATTCTAGGACGAAGTTTGTTCTTTTTAATGCTTACAGACTACAAAAATTGAGTTATTTATATGTGGGTGGAAAGTAAGATAAAAATGATTAAATTTGTTTAAGTAATTTAATTAATATAATAATATAACTATTTGTATACAAATATATATATTTTTAAAAAATTGTAAAACAATTTTTTAAGATAATTTTATGTAAAAGATCACTTTTTTTGAAAAACAATTAGCTAAAAAATTATTACAAAGCCTTAATAAAAAAAAATCCACATTTTTGTTGCACATAGGTGGGGTATAAGAACAATGAACCAAAAGGAGATGTAATGAAAGAGCATATTCATGAACAAATTGTCAAGCCATGATACTTTTTAATGTGATTAAGGAAGGATTGTGGATAATTTTTAAGTTGGTAAAAAATCACATCCATGACTTTATGGCACCGAAGCAAAAACATTTATTAGATTTTGAGATAAGTATATCAAATTTTGAAGGAGATCTCATAAAATTCATGTTAGTAAGAAAGTTACAAATATTTGAAATTATTTGAGCAATGAGGCTGAGAGATTTGATAAATTACTTGAGCGAAGTTTATATTGAAAAATTGAAAATTGTTTAACCACACTTTTTCACAAAAAAAAAAATAACTTTAAAAGTAAAAAAGTAAAGAAATATAAGATCATTAATTATAGGTTAAATCATTCCATAGGTCCCTATTTTTGTAGCAAAATCTCAAGTAGGTCCCTCCATTTTTATTTGACTCAATTGAGTCTCTATTTTTGAAAATTTGATGCAATTGGTTCCTTTCCGTTAGTTGACCAGTAACGGTGTTAATTATGTGCCACGTGTCAGCACGTGGTTTTTTGACTTTTTTTAATTTTTTTTAATTTTTTTTAAAAAAATTAAAATTGCCAGGTGTCAATCTGACATTGTGCCACGTGGCAGAGACAGTGTGATGTGGCAGTGGCAGTGCCACGTGTCAATATTGGATGTGAAAAGTCTCAATATAGTATCTGTATTTATTATTTTGTCTCAATTTGGTCCCAATTTTTTTAAAACTGAATCAATTTTATCCCTATATCAGATTTAATTTTTATATAAATTTACAATGGTATTTTTATTATAATTGATATTTTTAACAAAATTAAGTTTATTTAAATGTATATTTTGCATTGAACTTTATTTAAATATTATTTCAAATATTTATATATCCATAATTTACAGACAAATGTTTGAATTGTTATAATTTTTTTTTAAATTTTATATTTGAATTTATAAAGTTTTTATTTTTAAAGCAACTCTAACATTTATCTATAAATTATGGATATATAAATATTTAAAATAAAATTTAAATAAATATTAGTGCAAAATATACATTTAAATAAATTTAATTTTGTTAAAAATATCAATTATAATAAAAATACCATTGTAAATTTATATAAGGTTAAATCATTCCATAGGTCCCCATTTTTGTAGCGAAATCTCAAGTAGGTCCCCCCATTTTTATTTGACTCAATTGAGTCTCTATTTTTTAAAATTCGTTACAATTGGTTCCTTTCCGTTAGTTGACCAGTAACGGTGCTAATTATGTGCCACGTGTCAGCACGTGGTTTTTTTGACTTTTTTTTTAATTTTTAATTTTTTTTATAATTTTTTTAAAAAATAAAATAAAATTGCCACGTGTCAACCTGACATTGTGCCACGTGGCAGAGACAGTGTGATGTGGTAGTGGCAGTGCCACGTGTCAATATTGGATGTGAAAAGTCTCAATGTAGTTCCTGTATTTATTATTTTGTCTCAATTTGGTCCCAATTTTTTTAAAACTGAATCAATTTTATCCCTATATCAGATTTAATTTTTATATAAATTTACAATGGTATTTTTATTATAATTGATATTTTTAACAAAATTAAATTTATTTAAATGTATATTTTGCACTAATATTTATTTAAATTTTATTTTAAATATTTATATATCCATAATTTATAGATAAATGTTAGAGTTGCTTTAAAAATAAAAATTTTATAAATTCAAATATAAAATTTAAAAAAAAAATTATAACAATTCAAACATTTGTCTATAAATTATGGATATATAAATATTTGAAACAATATTTAAATAAAGTTCAATGCAAAATATACATTTAAATAAACTTAATTTTGTTAAAAATATCAATTATAATAAAAATACCATTGTAAATTTATATAAAAATTAAATCTGATATAGGGATAAAATTGATTCAGTTTTAAAAAAATTGGACCAAATTGAGACAAAATAATAAATACAGGGACTATATTGAGACTTTTCACATCCAATATTGACACGTGGCACTGTCACTGCCACATCACACTGTCTCTGTCACGTGGCACAATGTCAGATTGACACATGGAAATTTAATTTTTTTTTAAAAATTATAAAAAAAATTAAAAATTAAAAAAAAAATTAAAAAAAAATTAGAAAAAGTCAAAAAAACCACGTGCTGACACGTGGCACATAATTAACACCGTTACTGGTCAACTAACGGAAAGGAACCAATTGCATCAAATTTTCAAAAATAGGAACTCAATTGAGTCAAATAAAAATGGGGAGACCTACTTGAGATTTCGCTATAAAAATGGGGACCTATGGAATGATTTAACCTTAATTATATTATAGCGTGTAACCGGTAGCGCAACTTGGAGGAGGGCCTTGACCTCTCCTCTCCTAATATTTTATATATTAATTTATATATAATTTATTTTTTTTAAAAGTTTAAAAATAATTTATATATTTTATATATTTGGTATCTTAAAAAATTTTATACATCTATATAAAAATGTTAGTATTTTTATTTTTTTTGTAATCAGTTTTTAAATGTAATTGATTATTATATATTCTCTTTTTAGTAATTATATTTCACAATTTTTTGACTAGATTGTGATAAATTATTGTTTAGTTTCAATTTATTTTAAATAGGTATATTGATAAAAATTAGAGAATAGATTTATTTTTTAAAAGTGCTGAAAGAAAATTATCTGTGAAAATGAAAACATGACAATACGGTTATGTATAATGAAAGTTTGTGAAGACTTCTTGAATCAATATATTCACATTAATAAAATGAAGAATGAATTTCTTGTCGACAATATGATTATGTACATTGAAGAAAAAAAATAGTTAAAACTTTTAATTTTGATTCAATTATAAATGAGTTAAAAAATCTAAAGGAACGAAGGACAATCCTTCATATATGTGACTCATTTTACAGTTATAATTATATTAAAGTATATATTCATTTTTATTGCTTGAGTGAATTTAAATATGTAAATTTTGAATGTATTATTTTGACTCCTTCAAATATATTGTTCAAAATCTGTCACTGGTGTAGCTACACCGAAAGTCACATTTGAGTGATGTGTTTTTCGGGAGATGATAGATCTAAAGGTGATTATAATTGTTTTGAAGATGTTGTAGTTTTCAACACCACCTATTTTTCTAATAAATATAATTTGACTTATGCCCTCATTTGTTGGTGTAAATCACTAATGACAAAGTGTCATAGGTGTTCTTGGAGAGTGTGTGCAACAAACAAAGACAATTTTTTACGATGTAGCCATGGCCTAAGCAATTGGAAAGGTGATTCCAAATGCATGTCATAGATTATGTTTGTAGCATATATAGCTATAAAAGTCCTTATTCTTTTTAGGTGCTATTAACTTTGAGCATAACAAAGTAAAGTAAAATGTTTCTTGAAATAATGAATAAATACGTTTAATAATTGTAAGAGAAATGTGTGTTTTATTATACATGGGAGATAAATATATATACATATCAGAATGATCTAAGTTAGGTATATAATTATGCACATCATAATGACATAAGATTTAATAACGTGATTAGCTTAATAGCTTAATTATAAGAGATTAATTATTAATTGACTTAATTTTAGAAAAATAATTTGGATTCTATCGATGATCATCAATGGTTAAGCAACATGTACAAAATTCATTACATATAAAAAAATGTAAAATATATATTTTCAACGAATACTAAATCCTTCCAAAGGAATGAGAGTAAAAATAATATGCCCAGGTGAGATTGCAAGGAAAATAACTCTCAACATAATAACATAATTCTTAATGACATTTGAGAATATAGTAAAAAAATGACATAAATTAGAGGTTGAGAAGAAAAAGTAGTTAGAATTATTTGCTACTAATTAGAAATATTATTGAAACTCTACCTCATGTATCTATTATTTATATTTTGATCCTTAATTTTTTTTTTCTAAAAGAATATCTTGAAGAGATATATGACTCTTCCACGTTATAATGATTGATTGTTGTAGGCACAAGTTTGATTTTATGAGAATTCTTTGTAGTCACGTTTTTCAACAATCTTATGTAACATCCTAAAATTTCTAGCACTTAGATTATTGCTTAATGATAGACAAAATTCATAAATGATTACCAGTGCAGTTTTAACCCCACTATCTCCATAAGTATATATATATATATATATATATATATATATATATATATATATATATATATATATATATATATATATATATATATATATATATATATATATATATATATATATATATATATATATATATATATATATATATATATATATATATATATATATATATATATATATATACTTTCTAGCAAAATCCAAAAAACCTTAAAACTAACTATCAATATACTTGCTAAATGTCTCTCAATAGACACTTGTTGATACTACCACGCACTAGTGCATTTGTTGAAAATTTGTTATTACGAAAACATCATCATCGTTCCAAAGATCTTACAATTGAATTTCCTTTATTTCTTAAATAGTTTGCTTCGATCGAGATTGATTCGATTTTCAACCTAAGTCAACTTGTCTGGACCATTGGCCTAGGCCGACTCAAATTGATCGTCGACAATAGTCAATTAGAGAGGAACATGTATGTCATTCACAAATCTTGAGAATTGAATTATTATAGCAAATACAGAAACAATCTAAAGGGCTAGCATAGAAAAAGGGAAGTAGTACAACTTAATTACAAAACAACAACACCTCATTACATTGATAATGAAACAAGTGAAAGTACTATGAGACAACTCAAATAAGCATTTCACGTAGCATGATCATTTATTTTCATATTAGTTTCGATAGTATATGCAGAGATACTGTAATAAGACAAGCTCCACTAATTTATATGCCTGTTAATCCATGGCCACGGGATCCAATAGCAATGAAGAAACACAATCCTTTAGCAATTCTGGATTTGTATATTTATCCTCATGATTTTCATAAGAAACCTCAGATATACGTGCCAAATTAACTACACAATCCAGCACACCCTTTGGAATATCACTTGACTTCATATACTCTTCATTTATAACCTTCCAACAATCTTCAACATCCTTGTGAATCAAGTTATAAGCCTCTGCTTCTGAAATTCTATATTGCTTCATGCAACATTCCACAGCTGATGCAACATGTACTCTTTCTTGCTCAAACTATTCATTACAGAGAATCCAATTGTTAAATTTTGCAGGAACTTAAAAACAGTGTTTTGCTTTGATGATATACCTTGTGTGAGGCCATGTCATCCATTACTCTCCCAATAACTGATGCAGCTGCAATGATTCTTGGATCACTGAAAATCCAATCCAGCACACTTTCTGTTGCAAATTCTCCTAAGCTAATAAACGAAGTTATCATACAAGGGAGACAAGAAGTTAAGACTCCATTAGCTTTATACTCATCATATGTTGGAATGTAATGCTCATGGCACCATTTTGCTTCAACCATGTACCCTTTTGTTAAGTTAAAAACCTGCATGTAAAATATCTAATAATCTGATAAGATAAAATGAATCGAGTAAAGAAGCTTCAAAAGTTGATAAATTGAAATTAGAATAATCATACAGCTTGCTTAAAACGTGGCACCACAAAGCTTGATTTTCCATTCTCTCTTGTCAGCAACTCTATTTCTTCACACAGTTGTAGAACAGTTTCAAATACCACTTTCATACACTCTGGAAGAGATCGAATATAACTAATATCCCATCTGAAATTTAGAAGGAAGGAATTATTCTAAGAAAACTTAATGTGAGATCATGAGCTAAGTCAACATATATATATTTTAAATTCATTTTCACATTGAATTATGTAAGCTATAATTTGTGAAACACATCAAACCTCTGAATTGCTTTTGTGAAGAGTTCAAGTTCTTGAACTGTGCCATAAACATCATATGTATCATCTAGAAGACAGATAACATGGATCAATTTTCCCACAAACGTTCTTGCATTGCTGTATTCAGGCTTGTAGGACATTGCCAACGACCAAAGATAGCCCTCAACCGACCTATCTCTTGCGTAAGGGACCAGAGTCACAAAGTTTGAATCTTTCCCCCACCTATTAAAATAAATAACACCTCAACAATTTGAGTATATATACTTTATGCTATATGATCTAAAAAATTTTTATGAACAGTGTATTTCAATATACTATAGAAAGAAGTTTAAAGGTAGAAGACTTACTTGGTGATGCGACCTATTTCTTTTTGATGCAATTTTTGAAGAAGGTTGAAATCTTGTTTTGCAAAGATCAACAGAGTTTCGTTATGGGAAGGATCTTGTTCAAAGAGAGTCATGTAATGCCTTGTCTCAAATCTAGGCACACTCTTGTAAAGAGGTCGCCTTAAGCAATGATTAATTTGTGCAGCAACAGATGGACTTAGTTGTTTTTCCAAGGACTTAAGTTTAGTTTTTGAGAAATCACATGCTTCTTCTAGAACATCGTCTCCACGAATTCTTAGATATGAAGCTTCATATAAACTACACAAACCTTGAACATCGCTGGCAAGTGTTTCATTGAAGATTCCTTGGCCATTTTTAAATTTGTTAAATACAGCTGTTCAGTTATTGAACATACATATAAGAAACAAACCTATTTTATAGAAAATAACTTTATGTATATAATTTTTTTTTCTTAAACATCAAAGAGAAAGTTCTACATCTACGTACCTGATGAAATTCCATATCCTTGTTGCCTTAACAAACGAAAGAGTAGAGCAATAAAGTGATAATCACCGTCTTCGTTGATGGTGTTGTTTTTTGTGGAAGTGTTGTAAATTTGTTCCAACTCTTGGTTAATTTCTTGTTGAAAGTGATATGATACGCCTAAACGTTGGACCGAGTCAATGAAGTTTAATTTTTGTACGATGTTTTGATTCATTGATGATTGAAAAATTGATTTGACCTTCTCTTTTAGTTTTTCTGCTTGCTGCTTCACATTGTTATCCATTTCCTGCAAATATAGTTGAATGATTCAATTAACCCTTATAGATTATTGAATAAAGTAATGAATTTACATTTAGCTGAATAAAATATATATATGAAAATAATAAAAACAATACCTTGGATTTAGAAGCATATGGAAGGAAAGTGTCTCTCCACATGGTAGGAGCATAACTGACGCAAGGTCGTTTGAGTTGAGCTTCTGCATTTTGGGTAGAATCAAGTGTTGATGATGGAAGGGACATCTTTGGCTTCTTGCAAAGTGCTTCGTATGAAAGTGTAGTTCACTGAGGATCAAAACATTTGGCTACATATTTATATGAGGTTACTATACCCTTTTTTTTTTTATCATTGGCAACACTCAACTCGTCAACTTTTTTATGCCAACACTTAAAAATATAAAAGGTAACAATTTTATTAAAGTGGTTTAAAGTTTTTTGTAGATATAATTTAAAAATTATCAAAGACCGCACTTCACTTCGTACAACATTGACTATATTTATACCACACTCTTTAAAACATTGTCTTCAAAATGTGTGCTTTAAAATATTGTGTGATTTCTAAAAGCAACAAGCAATAAAATATATTGTCTATAAACAACAAACTACATTCAAAATGTGTTGATCATAAACAACATAAACATTTCAAATATATTGTCTATAAATAATAAACAATATTTAAAATATGGAGCTTATTATAACATTATAAGACAACATTTAAAATATGTGACTTATTTCTAATATTATAAGATAACAATTTTGTAAATTGTGTGAACTTAGTATAAAAATTGTGTCAATAATCAAAGTGTTGTCTAAAGTTTATTAGGCCACACTTTTTTAACTTTAGAAAACACTTTTTAGCTTTTGCTTAAAGTGAAAAATAGTATACATAAAACTACTAAGTTGGTGAGAACATTAAATTTATCTAATTAGTGGGGTTCTATATTCAATTTTTATCAAAATTTGCAGAAAATAATTGAATGTTAAATGTTAATAAAATAGAATTGATGAAATATTAAATGGAAATACTAAATAAACGCATTACAATCCATTTAATTACCAATATATAATGCTAACACTATCAAATATTTGATATAATCCAATTCCGTAGAATAACATTTTTTTTTGTGTTCATAGTTTTCTTTTAAGTAAAGATTTGATAATTTGGTGTTAAATGAAGTTTAATTGCAAGTGTAGTTTTCAGTTTTTACCAAAGAAGACTCACTTGTTGGAAACTTCTCATGGACGTAAAAAAAGTTGTTGCAGGTATTTGAATAAGGAAAATAATAATAAAGATAATTTAATGGTAAAATTGAAAGGGAGATGAAAAAAGATCGTAGATTCATATTGTATAATTAATATTTCCTTGTTCTTGCGTATTTTGCACACAAAAATTATTCCATTTGAATGCATTACCGTCTTTTTGATACATTTTATATTGTTTCACGTACGTTGTGCCAGTATTGCACACAAAAAATTTCCCCATTTTAATGCATTGTCTACTTTTTCTAACACTTTTTTATATTGTTGGAAGTGTGACTTTGTTAGGAGCTGTGGCTTTCGAAAACCTTGGATTGGAATTTTCTGTTGATACATCAATACCATTTTTTCCGTTTCTCCTTTTTCTTCTGATGAAGTTAGAAACGGATTCTTCCTTTACCATCTACACATTGGCTTGACTTGACAACACCACCAGATATCACATTACATGTTATTTCCCCTTTAACGAGTTAACGCTGTAATTTCTGAAGTTTTAATTCAGTAGTACCTGGAATAAAATATCAAACTACCTTTTAAACAATAACATAACTTAAGAAAAGACGTAAAAGGTTTATTTTAGCTGTCAAATATATATTACTGTCATTTTAAGGGTTAAATATGTTTTTCTCTTTTAATTTTCAGTGAATTTTGAAATTAGTCTACTTTAAAACTTTAGACTAATTTAATCATTCATCTTTTGGAATATGTGGATTTAGTCATTTTAATCAAATTTTGTTAGGTTTATTTAATATTTCGTACGTATTTCGGAATTGTATTTGAGTTATTTATACTGTTTGACACATTTTTGCTTTACATCTCAGGATAACAAAAAAGTAAAAACAGAAAGATAAAATTCTGTACATAAAATGTTTTTAAGCCTTTAAATGATTACCGCATCTTTTAATAAATATTACTCAAGGCATCCGTAGATGCCTAGAAAGAAACTACTCCATAAAAACTTACTTCGATTCCAGAGGGAAGGGAGAGAGATCTGAAATTTCTCGTTTATTTATGGTTGAAAATAGAGTATACAAGAGAGGAAAGGTGAGGAGAGACAAGCGGGAGACAAGTAGAGAGAAGGCAGAGGTAGAGAGAGAAGGGTTAAGAGAGAGAGAGGGGTTCAGAGTTCTTGCCCAGCATAAGGGACTTAAAGACTCTTTTATAAAAAAACTTTGAAATCTGTAACTTGTTGAACCGGTTTTCAAGTGACCGGTTACCTAGAGTCTAAGTCATCTGGTAACGTGGTCTGTATTTGAACGTTGTGTGTTTTTACCCTTCAGTCTATTACCCAGTTATGAGTAAAATTACTGTGTCACAGGTAAGAACACTTTACTGTCCTCTTTTGGAGACTACCGTAGAAATCAAGTCTTCGGGATCTTCCTCAAGTATTTGGTCTGAGTCTTCATTGTCAGAAGGGAAAGAAGATCCACGAGTTCCTTGTCCGTGGCTTCTTGTTTCTTCATAAATTTCTCTATATATCCTTTCTTTTTCAAATCTTTTAACCAGTATTGGACTGGCTTCTATAGGGAAAGGATGAAATTTGTTTCCCATAAACTTTTTCCAATATATTTTGGTGTTTATGGTTTCTTTTAAAAGGATATATTCGGTATTATCCTTTCTGGAGAAATTTCAATTTGACCCTTCAACGTAAGCTTTCCAAAGTTGGTACTGGTATAGCTTTTCTTTGTTGAGTGATAAACCTTTCAAGAGACCGTGTTCTAGATGGACATGGGCCTCTGGATTTGATTCTGTGAATAGTTTTATGACATGTGTTGCCACACTATCAGGGGTTGTGGCGCTTTTTGGGGAATAGGTGATTTGTAAACAGATATTGGTCATATATTCTGCCCGTATTTCATTTACTATCGAGTTTATCTCCTAGGTTAGAGAGTTGAATTTTTCGGTAGGTGGGATAATAAGTGTTTGGAGACATCCTGCCTCTAATAATAGTGAAGGACATATGACTATGTCTCTATATAATTGATTTTTAAAGGTTTTTAAATCAATTTGAGCCTTTCTAAAAATGAATTTTATTTGGCATGTGCATTTTGTGGTTACTGTTTTGCAATAGTTCGAAGACTCCTGGCATGGTGTTTTTGTGTCAAAATAAGTCTGGAGTTTTACAAATAATCCATTGTAATTTTGTGTTTCTGCATGAACTTCAAACAAGAACTCTTGTATGACTTCGAATTTTGCAAGGAAAATGTTTGGGTTCATTTGTGGTGAGAAGCTACAAGAGGCAGCATAGGTATGTGTTTGGGTTCTTGGTTCAAATGTCAACCCTGTTTTTATTTTTTCTTCATCAATAGTTCCGAGCCTTAAAGCCATTTGGGCTTCTTCTAAAGAATTAAAGCCTTTGTAAGTAGACCAAAATTGGTCTTGTTTTGCCTCAGAAAGGTCTTTGAAGGAAGTATAAACTCCTTTATTTGGCCCTGTAATTAGGGCATAATGTGTAAATCCTTTCCCAGAGGGAGAGGCTGGTGAAGTTAACAGAACTCCTTTGTTATCTGCATTGCAGAAATTGTATAGTGCGCTAATGATGCTTTGTTTCACCTTAGTGACTTGGTGTTCATTTTGAACTGTGTATTTTGGAATATTCTATATGTTGTCAATTAAAACATTTAATTTGACATTTGTGTTGTCTCTACCAGGAAAATGGTAGGTATTTTTGAGTATTGGCAATGTGAGAAGTTTTATTGTATAAAGGGGCAGTGTATTTTCCCAAATCTGGGATAAAACTCCTGGCATAATTTAAGAGTCCTAAAAAAGATCTTAGGATTTTTATGTCTTCCATTTTATCAGGAAAGTCTTGAATTTTCTTAGAAATGTGAGGTTGAAGTTTTATGGTTCCATTACCTATTTCTGTTCCAAGGAATTCTATGAATTTTTTACAAATTTCCATTTTTCCTTTTGATATAATTAAGCCATATCTTTCAAGTTTGTATAATACTTGTTTCAAATGGAGATAATGATCTTCTTTTGTTTTGGAATAAACTAGTATATCGTCTATATAGACACATGTAAAAGTTTTGCAGTCATTGAAAATGTTATCCATTTTTCTTTGAAAAATTGCAGGAGCATTTTTAAGACCAAAAGGCATTACATGCCATTCGTATAACCCTTCAGAATAGGAGAAGGCTGTCCATTTTATAGATTCTGGTTTCATTTTTACTTGATGGAATCCACTTTTGAGATCAAATTTTGAAAACCATTTTGCATTTTGAATACGATTTATAAGAATTTCTTTAGACGGAATTGTATATCCATCTTCAACTGTATTATCGTTTAAACGTTTATAATTGTAAACCATTCTAGATTTACCTCTTTTTTGTTCGGAAGATTTATTTACTATGAAAGTAGGACTCCTGTGAGGACTTTCACTTAGAGCTATTACTTTTAGTTTCAGAAGGTGGTCAATATGCATTCGACATTCTTCCTGCTCCCAATTATTGAACTGTATATCTTTAATCTTTATAATTAAATCAGGGTTGATTATGTTTAATTTACAAGTAATAGGATCACGATCCCAAAATTTTGTAGGATCTTCTCCTATTATACTAGTTTTATTTAACCTATCCAAAATCCGTTGGATATTATCAAAAGTGATTGCTTTGGGTATTTTTATGGATGAAAAAGAGTCCATAGTGTCATCTGGACAGTAATCTATGAATTCCAAATCTTCTTTCATACAATCACATTTTTCTGAGGATTTGGTGCTTGTACATGAACATTCATCAGAGGATTGTTTTGTATAGCTGTCTCCACTAATTATGGGTGACATTTGTGTTTTATCACTAATAATGACATAATCTTTGTTTATAGTGATAGTTCTATTATGGCCTAAAATAAAATCTAAACCAATAATCATGCTTTGTTTTGAAGGGACTAAATTTTCTACACGCATGGTTTTAAGGTGTATTTTTTGGCCAAATAGGTCACAATTTGTACTAAATTGAAGAGAAATATTGTTTATTTCTTCGTCGTTTATCATTACTACTCCAGACATAGTTCTTGTTTTTTGTATATGTTTACTTTTAGTAATCATATATGAAGGTACTTTTGTTTTGCAGACGACTGTCTCAGAACATCCTGTGTCTAAGAGGGCCTGTATGATTTCTTCTTTAGCAGGGTTTTTGTTTTGTTTTGGAAAATTTAATTTTACTAACACTTTAACAGATATTAATTGTTTTTCATTGCAAACTAATGGGATACATTAGGTGGTTCCCATCATGTTATTTCGTATGTTTTTTGAGATGATACTTGTTCCATAATCTTGGATTATTTGTTCTAGATGAAGAATTTTTTCTTCAAGGTTATTTATTCTGGTTTCTAAAATTGAAGTCCTAGTATCAATTATGTTTTTATCTTTTATGTTTTCTTTTTGTTCTAAAAAAATTGGTATTTCTTGTATTTTTATATGTGTTGCAATACATTTTATACAAAATTTTTTGTAGCATAAAGGACAATGAGCCCTTTGTGATTTATGAAAATATATATCACAATACTGGCAGGGAATAGATGTTGGTCCTGAAAAGTATTGTGATGTATGAGGACATATATTTGTTTCAGTTATATTCATTAGATAATATCCAAAATCATCTAATATTTCGCCCAATTCATTATATTTGTCATTTAATTCGAAATCATATTCTTTAGGGTAAATTTGGATAAATTCATTATTTCTGAAATCATTTATTAAGTCATAATTTTTGGGTTGTTTTTCTAAATTAATTTCATCATTATATTCTGTTATACTAACTACTGATAATATTTCAGAATCAGTAGATACATCTTCGTCAATTGGAAGAAGATTCATGTGGCAAGATTTGATGAGTTCTGCTTCTTTTGTATAAAGATTTGCTATGTTTGGACAATCTCTTGAGAAATGTCCAGTTTGGCTACAAGCATAACATTTTAATGTTTGTTTGTAATTTTTATTTTCTCTAAATTTTCCAACGTGCCTGTCAGGGTTTAGAGTGGGTTTCCTAGAATTTGAGGATCTTATAGTATAAGTCTTTCTAGAATTAGTAGGTCTTTGTACAGTCGATTGAGACTTATGACTATAAAGTTGGCTATGTCTAGGTTTTCTTCTGGGCATATATTTTTTATTTTGATTGTATTGTTGTGGAGTGTATATTTGTTTACAAATTCCAGAATCAGAATTTTTTAGTTGTTTTTGTATTGCAATATGTGTACAAGTGTCTTCCATTACTTTCATAATATGTTGTATTCTTATTGAGAGGTTATTTAACATGGGAGTTACCTCATCATTTTTCCAGGATTCTCTGATTTTCTGGCCTAATTTTCCTGGAAGTTTGAGAAACATTTTTTCTCCAACACTTATATCATGAAAACATCCGGCTATGGAGGCATACATGAGATAATCTTGTAAAAATTCTTTAATTTTTCCAAAATATGTTATAGACAACCTTTCTAGATGTCCTAAATAAATTTGTTGTCTGAGTGTATTCCCATCATTTGCAGATTGAGAAGTGAGTATTCTTTGTATTAGAGAGCAGAAATTATAAATGTTAGGACCTGGTTCGATCACTAATGTATTTAATTCTGTTGGGTAATTTTTTTTAAAAGATTCCCAACATGCTCTGGCTATATCACCTAAGTAGGTTTCACCGTTGGCAATCATGTCTTGTGAAGACTGAACTTCTTTTTCGTAATGGATACCATAATCACGGATTACAGTAGCAATCCATTGTTCAATGTATGTTGGTAATAATTGAGGGTCAATTCCTCCTATGTTTAATAAAAGATTTGGCAATGGGAAATTTGGTTCTATTGGGAGCCTCTTTCCATGTGTTGTATATTGATTATCTGTAAAAGTAACATTTGTTGGGGATTCTCTGGGTATGAATCTAGTAGAATAACTTTGTGTACCAACATGTTCTAACTGATAACTGCTGGGGTTCACTGATCCTACACTTGTATTGACAAAACCTATTGTAGATAAAGGTTCTGATATTACTGAAGAGCTATCTTCTTTGCCTAAATGCAGGCTATCAAGAAAATTATTTATGATATCGTCTGTTTCATCGTAAATATTTTCAATATTTGTGTTTGTAGAGGGATCCAAAGATCCTTGTCTATACATGGCTATAATTGCCTGATGATGATTCCATTCTTCATCAGTCATTTCATCATTTTCATCTTCTTCGTATTGTATGATATTCATCATGGAAATGTGTTCGTTATCAGGAATGGCTGAAGTGCTATGCCTATTTTCAGCTAACCTATCTTGTTCTAAGTCAACTCGTGGTATATTTGTGTAATCTACAAAACTTAGACTAAGTCCTCTAGACCTGTTATGTAAAATAGCAGATGAAGGGGCTGTAATTGGGTTATTTTCTTCTTTGGGTAAATGTGTTTGCCATAAATGTCCTTCATTTCTTCTTGTGAAGGCTTGGGCTGGTAAGAATTGTGTACCATAAGAGCTAAAGACTTCTTCTAATGGTCTAGTGTTTATTCTATACATAGAAGAAATATGGTTACTTATTCTTCCTATGAAGGTTATATCTAAATGTAGATTTTCACCCATCCAATTGGGTCCAAAACCTATCGTTTGTACTTCTAAGTTTATATGATTTATAAAATCTTGTAAAGTTAATGTGAAATTTGGAGCAAGATTAATAAGGGAAAAGGGTTGATTTAAATCTACTTCTAAAATCCCTATTACACTTTGTGAATCATTATTTTGAAATCTTGAATCGTGTAGAACTATCAAAGCTCTAGCTCCAATCATATGTCTGGCTAGGGATCTGACTCCAATGGTAATTAATCCCATGTGGACATATCTTCCTTATTGATTTTGTAATTGTCTTCCTGTTTGTGGAGATATTAGAGGGATTATCTCATAGGTGTTGTCAGGGAGATGAAAATCTTCTATTCTCCTATATCGATAGAGGCTTGTTCGTTCAGAACTTAACCACCCTATGTTGTATAACTGTCTAGGATTTAGAGAATCTATCCTTGAGTTAGATCCTGTATCTGTATTTTGTTGTATATCTACTAAATCTTCTAATCTTCTAATGTTAGTAGTTCTTTGTCTATTTAAGAATCTATCTAAGATTCCTGGATGTTGTATAAGATTTTGACTTCTAGTCTGATGTTCCCTTAATCTTCTGGGGGTTCTGGGGAATCTTTGTGTGCTACTAAGTTCTGTTGTACTATTCATATTAATATTATCAGTTTGTGTTTGTGTAGACGTATTGGTTTGTGTTATCATTACAAACTATTATCATTGTTTGAAGAAGGTGTTGCATTGGTACTTGCAGCTTTTGAATCTTTTTTAGTTGTAACTTTGATAAATTTCTGTGAATTTTTAGAAGTTGTTTTTATATGTGTATGTGTTCCTAAAGATAGTTTTGATACTTGCTTTATAAGACCATCTATGTCTTTGGACAAGTTCGTCCCTTTAGTAGAATCAATCATATGATTCAATTTTCTAGAAACTTCTTCTAGAAGAGCTATTATAGTGTTATTTTGTCCTATAATGACTGTGTGTACAAGGTCTACTTCTGAAGTAGGTTTTTTATAACCTACAGGAGGAGAGTTTGTAATTTTTTCAACAGCAGTTAGGGCTGATTTGTAGTCGGAGCCTAGAAATGGCTGTATGTTATCCATTAAAGAAAATTTTAAACAGAAAAACAAGAAAGCAGTGTAGTGGCAGGAAAACAATAGTAAGTAGGCAAAGCAAAAAAGCAGTAGTAGGAGATAAAAGGCAAAGAATATAAATAATCATAAGGCTCAAAAACTTTTTTTTTTTGACATCGTAGTCTTTTGATTGTTTCTAGTCAGATCTGAGAACAAAATTTACAAAAGCATATAAACAAGAAAATATATATGTAAAGAGTGTCGCAATATGCAAAGTATTCCTCAACCCTCAGAGGCAGATCAGATGGGACTTATGGCTCTGTTGGCTCTTCTGGCCATAACCTGCCTGATCTACAAAGGGTATCCTAGCGAATACAAGCCACTTCAATTACACAAATATTCAAAAGGTATCCAAGGATTTCTCGTTCTGATACCATGAAAGGGAAAGAAATGTAAGATTATGAGAATATAAATCTGGCAGAGCCGGTTAGATATTTTATCATAAATTTACATCTCAGGTTGAAAGGGAGAAAAATGTAAGATTATGAGAATATAAATCTGGCAGAACCGGTTAGATATTCTAAATGATATACATGAATAAAGTCGGTTTAACATACCGTTAACCGTTTTTAACAAGTAGAAATATTGATGTTAATATCGTATCAACGTTAACTAAATTTATGAGTCTATTTATTTATTGTTAGAAATCAACCTTTTTAACTTTTCTCAATAACTATATGCGTATCAGTGACAAATTAATACTGACTAACTCGATGTTAACTGAAATAAATATTAAAAAATTAAGATTAATTAGTGTTAATTTAGTTAGGTTAATAATTAATATTTATTTTAAATATTTATATTTATTTAAGTTAATGTGGTGAAAATCCATACTAATTTAATTTATTTTAATATTTATTTAAGTTAATAGTAATTAGATTAATGCTAACATCTTCAATAAATTATCCATTTAGTATAAGAAGAATTCAGATAATTTTTTTGTACATTAAGAAAAAGGACGATAATACTGGTGCAAAATTCTCATTTTACCTCGCCTTATATGTTTCGGTTGGCCAGGAACCGAAGCATATAATGGCGCGGTGACATTTTTGCAATTAGAGCCAAGTTTTAGGTGTCGGTTCTCCAAATACCCGAAGCCAAAGAGGGGTATAGGCCCCGGTTCGCCCAAAACCGGTGCCAAATAGTGGTATAGGCCTCGGTCCAGTAAGACCCAAGCCAAAAAGTGGCTGGATATTAGTTGTTTGGCCTCGGTCCAAGGAGACCCGGTGCCAAAAGGGGGTCTATGGCTTCGGTTCCCCTAACAACCGAAGCCATAGGGTTTATTTAGGGTTTGAATTTTGTGAACCCTTCTTCTTCCCCGCGCCTGCGCCTCTGCAACTCCTTCCCCTCGCTTTCTCTCTCTCTCGCACGCTCTCTCTCTCCGCTGCACCCACTGCCACCACACCCTCCGGCCACCTTCGACCACCTCCGGCCATTGCAACCACCACGCGAACGAGCCCCATGTGCTGCACCTCCATTTCGCATCTCTCTCTCGCTCTCTCTCTCTCGCGCTCTCTCTCGTGCCTCTCTCGTCTCTCCACTCAGGCTCACCAAAGAACAGTCCGCTTTGCTTGAAGAAAGCTTCAAACAACACAGCACCCTCAATCCTGTAATCATAATCTCCCTCTTAATATTATTTTCCTCCATGCATCAATATCATGACTTTCAATATCATCACTTATATTGTCGTGTTCAATTGGGGTTACAGAAATAGAAACAAGCTTTGGCCAAGCAGTTAGGTCTTCGGCCTTAACAAGTCGAAGTGTGGTTCCAGAACCGGAGAGCCAGGTAAATATCTTTGATTGATTAAAACCTTATATATGTTATGCATCTTCGTATTACTGAAACAGGTCATATGTTATATCAATGTTTGAACTTGTTAATTAATATCTTTTGTTTTTGTGTTGCAGAACAGAGTTGAAGCAAACAAAGGTGGACTGCGAGTAGTAGATAGAACATTGAGGGATGGGTCAATTTGATTTTGTGGTCTCTCAATTAGACAACGTTGACAAGTGTGGGTTTAGATTGGATGGTCTTATACATCTATTATTGAGTTCATTTCAATATAGAATAGCTTCATTTCATGTATGTCGCTTGCATCTTGAGTGACCCGTGGATTCTAAAATTTTCAGATTTTCGTTTAGATCTATGATAATTATAAAAAAAAATATTTTTACCCTATGGTCTCGGTCCTATCTGACCTGAGGCAGAAAACTGGGTATATGGCACCGGTTTTGAAACGACCAAGGCATAAAACTAGGTATATGGCTTCGGGTGATAACCGAGGCCAAAAGGGGTACCTTTTGGCCTCGCCCCAATATGTCTCGATTTCAGACCCGAGACAAAATGTGAAAAATAACAGGGGCAGAAAGCCCTTAGTGCACTGGTGCAATCGTAAAACAAAAACTTTAACGTCATTATTTTTCTTTGAACTATGTTAAGGGTTCATGTATTTGATGGGGAAGGACTTTACTAAATTCCACGTGTCTTTATCACACCATTAAGTTTTTATAACAAAATTATGAGTTAAATATATTATTAGTCTATAAACTTTGATGAAAAATTAAAATTTGTCCATGGGTTAAATTTTAACACAATTTCTTTGCAAAAATTTAAAACTTAATAGATATAATTCTTCAAACTCAAATACATTAAATTATTTTTACGAGTTAAAGGTTTGAGAATTGAACTATTTACAAAGTTTGACATGTTGTAGCTCAATTACTTTTAGCATGTAATTTTTTTTTTCATTACATTCTAGATTAAATGATCTCTAATTTTAATGTGAGAACATTCTTTTTTAAACTCTATGGAAGGGGTCTGCAGTTTTGAAAAATCAAACAAGTTGTAGAAGTGTTGATTTTGATTTATGATTTTAAGTGTATTTTAAAAATTTTAGCTTGTGAAATCAGTTAGTGTGATTTTATGAACTTACAAGAAAAGATAGAATGAAAACTAGAATACAAATAATTTATAATGATGACAACATGGCATAGTGAAGAACAATTTAAGTATCTCATTTTCATTTTTACAGAAAAAATTATTTCTACTCCCTTATTCATATTGAAGGGATATACAATTTTTGTCTCATGGCATCCTCATTGTTACCTACTTTTTCATTGTTTAAGTATTAATTAATTAAATTTTATAAAATAAAAACAAAAATTATGGTCAAGGAAATATGATACTATTAAAGATTTAGTATTAAAAAAATGTATTCTTACTATTTCTTCAATATGAAATATTAAAAAAAAACTATAATTATATAAAATTCAAATTAGATCTAAATTACAATCGAATAAAAATTTTATACAACTACACATAAATAAAATTTTATGACAACCAAAACATTTATTTTTCTCGACATTAAAGAAATAAGGTTGATAAAGTTAAAAAATATTTTTTAAAATTATAAAAGAAATAAATATTCAAATTTTAAAATATTTTAAATGTTTCTTTACTTTCTTTGTTTAAATTCTAATGAAATATGTTTTTGCATATATTGATAAAGATTGTAGGACACCATTTGAATAAAATTGCACATGAAATAAAGATTAAACTTGGTGAAAATATTTATTTAATATCTTTTTTTTTATTTAAATTAGTTTTTAAGAAATATTTCAATTTTAGAAATTAGTTATTATTTTATATTAAATGATATATTATAAATATTTTATAATTGATATTCTATTACATTTTGCTCTATATATAGGGTACATCAATAATATACTACTACAAGTTTATTCATACAATATATCTCATATCTCTCGTAATTATCATATTTTCAAAAGTCCTAAAATTTTCTTACGACCTGTGGAATGGAAGGATACATCTAACAAATTGTTATTGATGGTTAAAACTATGATCTATGAGCGGTAAGAATGCAAACATATTTAGAGGAACTAGATTTATGGGAAGTCATGGAGGAAGATGATGGTCCCTTTCTTGAAAATCCCACCGTGACTCAAATCAAAATGCACAGACAAAAAAAGACGAGAAAGACAAAGGTAAAGTCATACTTGTTGTTAGGTATTTCACAAATGATCATAATCAAGATCATCAGCCTAAAGCCTCCCAAACAAATTTGGGATTATATGAAAGAAAAATACAAAAGGAACGAGAATATTCAAGACATGAATATTTTAGACTTGATATGGGAATTTGAGATGTAAAATGATGAAAGAGTTTGAGATGCAAAAGGATGAAGGAATTTGAAACAATTAAAAAAATACACAAACAAATTATTTGATATTGCTAGCAAGATAAAAGAATATTAAAATAAAATACATTAGTGTTGATCTCCATCACTCTAATTATTAAAAACTGATGACATTAATGCATCCTTAATGAATAGTATTTAAAATATTGAGATGGAAGCTAAATTAGTCATCATTTTCTCATGAGGATAGAGTGAGTATTTAGTTGGCTTGTAGTGAATAATAACATACTAACATCTGAACAATATATAGCATTCATAATAACCCAACAAGTTTAAAGTAAGATGGTTAAACATTATTTCACTGCAGATTAACTAAAGAATAACACACAAACATGGCAACAAACGACATTGCAACTCACACGTTGAGCCTTTGATTTAGGACGAATCAACTTTCATACCCATATTTGACTCTTATTTATGCTTGGTAATACATAGCTTTAAACATAATAAAATCACTCATATAAATATGGAAGACTTTCTCATATTGATCGAGGTAGACGGGATCCACAAGAAGTGAAGAGACATAATCTTTGATTAATTCTCCATTTGTGAATTTATCCTTGTGATCTTCATACATAAGCTCAGCCATGCTTGCATAATTGGCAACACAATCAAGTGCAATCTTTGGGATATCATTTGATTTGAGGCACTCTTCATTTATAACCTTCCAACAATCTTCAACATCCTTGTGAAGGAAGTTATAGGCCTCTGCTTGCGAAATACCATATTGCTTCATACAACATTCTACAGCTGATGCAACATGTGCTCTTTGTTGTTCAAACTACACATTAGTCCAAACAAATCCCAATGTTCAATTAGGAACATAATAACTGTGAATAATTGAATTTTTAACATTTTTTCAATTAGAAATGAATTGATACCCTATGTAAGGCCATGTCATTCAATACTCTGGCAATAATTGAACCAGCTCTAAGTATATCTGGATAACTGAAAATCCAATCGGACACATCTTTTGTTGTAAAGTCTCCAAGCCCAACAAACGTTGTAACGAAAAGGGGACAACAAGAAGTAAACATTCCATTAACTTTATATTCATCATAAGTTGGAAAGTAACCCTCATCACACCATTTAGCTTCAACCAGGTAGCATTTTACTAAGTTGGCAATCTGCGTGTAAAACAAGCAATACACTAATGAGAAAGAGGTGTCAATTTGGCCCCTAGCCCATGGGCCAGCCCTGACCCACTTTTCTTAAAGTCCCCTTTTAGGGGGCCCCAAATGAGGGGGCCAAAAAAAGACCCAACCCCCAAAACCCCCTCTCTAGTGGGTTAGGGTTAGGGCTAAGGTGGGTTAGCCCCCCAAATAATACTATATTAAGCCATAGTCAAAGATCAAGTCGAGTGACCTGGACGGATGCCGATGACCCGGACGGGCTCGATGACCCGGACGGGCCTGATGACCAGAACGGGTCCGATGACAAGGACGGGCTCAACGACTAGGATGGGCCCGATGACCAGGACGAGCCTAACAACCCGGACAGGCCTAATAACCCGGACGGGCCTGACAACCCGGACAAGCTCAACAACCTGGACAGACCCGACGATCCGGACGGGCCCAACAACCTAGACGGGCCCGACGAGCTGGAAGGGCCTTACGACCTGGACGAGCCTTACGACCTAGACGACCTGGACGGGCCCAACGATCCGAACATGCCCGACTACACGGACGATCCCAACGACCCAGACGGGCCCAACGACCCGGATGGGCCCGACGAAGCGGACGAGCCCGAAGACCCAGACGTGCCCAACAACTCGGATTGGCCCGAATAGCCAGATGGACCCGACGACCTGGACGAGCCTTACGACCCAGACGACTCAGACAGACCAAATAATCAGAACAGGCGCAACCACCCGGACGGGCCTAACGACCTAGACGGGTCGGATCACACAAACAGGCCCAATGACACGAATAGAACCTACGACCCGGATGGGCCTGAGGACCAAGACGGGCCCGACGATCCGGATTGGCACGATGACCAAGACGAGCTCGATGACAACAACGAGCCCAACGACTCGAACAACCCAATGACCTGAACTGGCCCAACGACCTGGATGAGCCCGATGACCCGTACGAAACCTGACGACCTAGACAGGCCGGATGACCCGGACAGTCTCTACGATCTAGATGGGCCCAACGACCCAGATGGGCCCGACGAACCGGACGGTCCCGACGACCCAGACGTGCCCAACAACCCGGATGGTCCCAAATAGATGGATGGGCCCGACGACCTGGACGAGCCTTACGACCCAGATGACTCGGACAGGCCAAATGATCCGAACAGGCCCGACCGGGCCTAACGACCCGGATGGGCCCGATCATACAAACATGCCCAATGACACGAACAGGCCCTACGACCCGGATGGGCCCGATGACCAAGACGGGCCCGACGACTCGGACTGACGCGATGACCAAGACGAGCCCAACGACTCGAATAGCCCAACGACCTGAACTGGCCTAACGACCCAGATGAGCCCGATGACCCGTACGAAATCCGACGCCCTAGACGGGCCCGACGACCCGGACAGTCTCTACAACCTAGAGATGGCAAATAAACCCGTGCCCGTGGGTATCACCCGAACCCGTCCCCGTTTTGACAGGGAATCCCCGCTTTGACTGGGTATGGGTATGGGTATGGGTAATACCCGAAATTTTCAACTGGAGATGGGGATGGGGATGGGGATATATATATATACCCGCCCAAATACCCGTCCCCGCTTAAATTACTAAACTATTTATAATTTATTAAATAATCTAAAAAATATATATAAATAAATAATATATTTACACATAAAATATAATATAATATAATATAATATAATATAGTATATATACATATAAATAAAATATACTTATATATATATATATATATATATATATATATATATATATATATATATATTTACACATATACATGTAATATAAAATAATATAATATAATATAATATACATATAATATACATATAATATATATACATAATAATATAATATATATTATTATATTTATATTATTATATAGTATAATATAATATATACTTAAAATAAATATATATCTATAAAAATATATATATATATATATATATATATATATATATATATATATATATATATATATATATATATATATATAAACATAAGATATCCACACATATAATATATATACATAGTAATAATAATATAATATAATATATATAAATAATTATATATATATAAACATAAGATATCCACACATATAATATATATATACATAGTAATATAATATATAATATAATATAATATAATATATATATATATATATATATATATATATATATATATATATATATATATATATATATATATATAACATATTTCTCATTCTCTTTGTTTTTTGTTATACACTTTGTTTACTCTCTCAATTGTCTGGTTTGTTTTTCAAGATTTAATTTTGAAGGTAATTTTTCTTCTTCTTATTACATAATTTTTACTCTCTGTACATGGTTATGTTCAAATAGGTGTTCCTCAATTTCATTCTATGAAATAATTTTTAGGTTACACATTTGATTATCTTTATTTATTTATTTATTTTCATGAAAATGTTTGACTTTTATTTTGTAGCTCTTCTTTTTGTTACTTTGGTTATACACTTTTTTACTCTCTTTTAATTGTTTGGCTTGTTCTTTAAGGTTTAAGCAGATCTTCAAGGTACTTTTCCTTTTATCATAATCTTAATTATACATTTTTTTTTCGTTATGTTATGTTCAAATGGATATTCTCAAATTTGGGTCACACATTTAATTATCTTTACTCCTTTATGATAATGAATCTGATGAAGAAGGTACATTATATTCTAGTAATTAAAATTTTCAATTTCAATTATTATATCATATCTAATTTTTCATTTTTTTTCTATGTGTAGGTGGATCGAATGCAAATGAAACCACTGATCATTTGTAAAATTAATAAATATTTTGGTTATTATAAAATTTTAGTAATGTGTAATTTTTTAGCTTTTATATAATTATTTGAATTTTATTTAGTTGTTATTTGATACTTTAATTTGAGATTTATACTATTATAATATTTTTCTTAATATTTGACATCATGAAAATCAAAAAGAGTATGTTATTTTAATATTGAATATTTTGATAGTATCATGATTCCGTTGGTGTGATTTTTAAATTTTTTTTATAAAAAATATTTAATTGATATATGGAACAATAAAAAAATGGGTATGGGTATGGGTATAAGAAAATACCCGTTACCCGGTGGGGATGGGGATGGGTCAAAAGTTGTATACCCGTTGGGTTTGGGGATGGGGATGGGGATGAATTTTTATTATGGGGATGGGGATGGGATCATGATACCCGTACCCGCCCCGCCCCGTTGCCATCCCTAGTTTTTCTCTTATTTGTCATTTGTTCTCTTCCTTTCTTGAAAAGAAAAGAAATTCTCTCTTGTCTCACTTAATAATGAAATATTAGTTTAATAGTTATTAATATTAATTTTTTATCTCACTAACCTTTCTATATTCATAAGAAAAAATAATATATTATGTGTTTTTTCATAACCAATTTGTAATTGACTTAACTATAAATATTTTTTAAATAGGAATATTGATCAAGAATAAAATAATAGATTTATTTTTTTAAAAGTAATAAAAGGGAAGATATTGATGAAGATGAAAATAAGATATATTTTACTTCACATATTTTGAATTATTTTACTAATAATGATCCAATTGTTAAGTTAGATGAGCATTTTTTTAAGCATTATATTAATTATTCAATCTAATAATCAAATAATTATATTACTTTGACCCCTCCAAATTAATTATTTGGTTAAGATCTATCACTGATCATAACCAATAGTTTAAACTGAGTCAACAATTCAATCGATGTTAGTCTGGAATGTCATTTGACATAAAAAAACTTGATGCTGTTGAAATTATTTTTTTATTATTAAAGCTTGAGACCAAATTTTATCAAAGTTTGGAACATGAACAAAGGACTGAAAACATATTTAACCATAATTTTTATTAATTTACAAATTAATATATATTACTTATTATTTTATTTAAGTTTTAACTATTGGTTAAGATATTTAAACTTAATTAAGTTCATTGGAGCAAATTTTTATAATTATTTGAAAAAGAATAAGACATGTTCTTTTTTATATCTATTAAAATGTAAAATGTTTATAATTTTTCTAAAAGATTAAATATATTTTTAGTCACTTAATTTTCATGTAAAATTGTATTTCAATCCTAGGAATGACAAAAGATAGGGTTAATATGAGTTTTATTATCCCATCCCATCTCTGAAGTAAAAGTTTATACTCATCCTTATTTTCATAAATCTTTTTGTCTCATCTCCATCCCCATATATCATGCGCTCATACACTTTCTTACTCTTTTAATATTAATTAATTAAATTTTATAAAAATCACAAAAAAATATGATATCAAATATTTGTTTGGAATAGTCCAAGTGTGAGTTAAAGTTCCATACTAGATATAACAGACAAAGTTGAACACTATATAAGAATAAAAACCCATAACACCAATGTCTTCAGGTTTTGGTGTAAAAGTGGTGTCAAACGTTTTATATGTTTTATATGTGTAAGAACAATATCATATATATGAACCACAATCTCTCAATGACTATAACCCTCATATGAGACAAAATATAACCCATTAGTGGTATCAAAGTCGCCAATAAGGGATTACCGAAGTGATTGACTGCATAACATAAAAATATAACCCATCAATATTCAATATTAAATATTTAAAAATAAATGATAATTTTATAAACTTTAAAAAATATTATGCAATTACATACAAATAAAATTTCATAACAACCAAAACATCTATTAATTTGGATAGGTTAATGAAACAAAGTTTTTAAAATTAAAAACTATTTTTAAAAAATTATAAAAATAAAGAATGTATTTCATTTTAAAAATATTTTAAATATCTTTTTACTTCACCAAAATTATAATGAAATCCATTTTATTATTCATTAATAAAATTATAATACACCACTTCAATAAGACCACACGTATAAAACAAGATTAAACTAATGATAATTCAAATTTAGATATAGATTTTTTATCTTTTAAACTTCATGAGTGACATTAAATTATTATATTATCGTAAATAAAATGTCTTATTATACAATTGTTGTAATAAAATTATTTATGAGAATGACTTAAATATATATATATATATATATATATATATTTATTTATTTATATAACACAGAACACAATAAATTATAAATTAATTCATCAATTGCATATATATTCCGGGTTTTGAATAATATTAGTTTTCTTGCTGTATTTTGACATGAAATTAAATATTAGATTAAATATTAAAATCGAAAATACTATTAATTAATATGATAGGAAAATGGTTCTGGAGAGAAGGGAAAATTCTAAAAGGTTGCAATGCGTCTTTCATAGCATTAATATCAAAAAAACAAACCCTTCTTGGTCTGGATGATTATAGACCAATCTCACTAGTGGGTTGTGTGTACAAGATAATCTCTAAGGTCCTAGCAAACAGGATTAAGAACGTGCTGCCTAAGGTTATAGACAGTTCTCAATATGCATTTATTAAAGGTAGAGGACTTATGGATAACATATTGGTAGCCAATGAGGTAATGGAGGAATGTAGGCATAAAAAAAAGGGGTTGGCAATAGTGAAGGTCGACTATGAAAAAGCGTATGACTCTATTAATTGGGATTTTCTATACTATATGCTGAACAAACTAGGTTTTTGTGACAGGTGGGTTGGTTGGATTAGAGAGTGTTTGACTTCCTCATCAATGTCAGTTCTGGTAAATGGGAGCCCTACTAAGGAGTTTGTTCCTAAGAGAGGTCTTAGGCAAGGAGACCCTATGGCTCCATTCTTATTCCTTATTGTAGCAGAGGGTTTAGCGGGGCTAGTAAGACAAGCTGTTAAAAAAGAATTATACAGCGGGATAAAAGTGGGTTCTAATGGAACTAATGTGGGGCTATTACAGTTTGCAGATGATACATTGTTCTTGTGTGAAACAAAAGCTCAAAATGCAATGACATTAAAAGTTGTATTAAGGTGCTTCGAGTTGACGTCTGGACTACGGGTTAATTTTTCCAAAACTAAAGTAGGAGGGACGGGCATGGACACATCTATGTTAAAAATCTTTTCGAAAACCCTAAATTGCAAACATATGAAAATCTCGTTTCTGTACCTTAGAATGTTAATCGGGGGAATCCAAGGCTCAAACAATTTTGGCAACCTATGATCGAGAAGGTTAAAACTCGATTATCTAATTGAAAGGGCAAACTCATTAGTATGGCTGGTAGGGTATGCTTAATCAAATCAGTTTTATCTACATTGCCACTATACTACCTATCTTTCTATAAATTGCCAAGATGTGTGAGCAATAAACTCTTAAAAATTCAAAGGAACTTTCTCTGGGGATGGGGTTCAGATGATAGAAAAATAGCGTGGGTTAAATGGGAAAATATCTGCAATCAAAGGAGGAAGGGGGCCTGGGTTTAAGAGACATTCAAAAATTTAATGTCGCACTCTTAGCAAAATGGAAATGGAGGTTAGGAACGGAGAATAACGGTCTTTGGAAACAGGTCCTGGAGTCTAAGTATGGATCATGGAGGAACTTGAATGATCCCATCACGTTAAGATCTGCCTCAAGGTGGTGGATCGACATTCACAAGGTATGCGGTAACACAATACAAGGACTTTGGTTCGATAAAAGCTTTGAGTGGGGGGTAGGAGAAGGGAAAAAAGTTAAGTTCTGGGAAGACAAATGGGTAGGGGAAGAAACACTCGCGTCTAGGTTTCCTAGGTTGTACTTGCTATCAGATTGTAAAGATAGAGTTATTGGGGAGGTCGGACATTGGGAGGAAAATGTTTGGATATGGGACCTAACTTGGAGAAGATATAGATTTGTTTGGGAGACTACAATGGAGGAACAATTACTTTGTGTTATAAATGGTCAACGATTATGCAAGGGTAACCCTGATACTTGGAAATGGAAAGGAGAAGTAGATGGGATATTTTCGGTAAAGGCAGCTTATAATACGCTGCAAGGAACCGTTGAAATAGAAGGCAATAAAGACTTTAAACTGCTATGGAACACAAAAGTAATTCCAAAGGCTCAAATGCTAGGTTGGAGGGTATTCTTAGACAGATTACCAACCAAGGCCAATCTACAAGCAAGGGGGTCCATCCACAACAAAGCCTTTGTGAACTATGTTATGCATACGAAGAGAATGAAGAACATTTGTTCTTCTCATGTTCGGTGTCCCAAAAGGTGTGGAACATGTGCGATAGGTGGATGGGGGTGAGCACAGTGCACCACGTCAAAGCTAGGGCCAATTTTCAACACTTTCATCTCTTTGACTTGAATAATAGGCAAAACTTAGTGTGGAAAGGAATGTGGCTAGCTATTATAGGGGAAATTTGGAAACATAGGAGTGGGGTAATTTTTAATCATAAGAAAGTTGATGCAATAGAAATTTTTGATCAAGCACAAGTGGCAGCTTGGGTATGGATGAAACATAAGATCCCAACTGTGAAGTTCTCATATAGTGATTGGTACCTTTCCCCATATACATGTTTAAAATTTCTATGATATAATAATTTGTGTGTTCAAGTGTGATAGGAAAGCAAACACTGATTTTGAAGAAGAGGGCTCAAAGGAAACTATAATTGCAAAAGGGAACTTGAAGAGGCAGCGTACGAGTACAAAGTTAACGCAATTTTCTCTGTGAGCAGCTTGGCTTTTTGGAGATATTAACTTGGGTTACTCCCACCAAATACTATAGAAATACCATGCATACTCTTCACACTCTACACCATGAAGCTTTATCACGATAGAGATGGAAAATTGATTGTATTGGAGCTTTAAAACACTCTGCACCATGAAGCTTTATCACGACATAGATGGCAAAATGATTGTATTGGAGCCTCATATATGTCAGATGTATACCTATGGGACGCACACATACAACTATCACACTTCATTGGTGCATTATAATGTTGGATCACATGGGTTTGATTTAGTTGATTTTTTGTTATGATGGAATTATGATAGTAAGTTAGAGTATCAATGTGCATAACATTATTTTTTTTTTGTTTATGGGTTAGAATACCCCTCAAGTACTCTCTTTAACTTTAATTCATTCTTTGCTGAAAACAAAGATATGATAGGAAAGGAGGGTGAATTGAAATTAAAATGCACAACAGAATATTTAAAGTGATTACTAAAAGTCGAAAAAATAAAAATTAAACATAAAAAAACATATATATATATATATATATATATATATATATATATATATATATATATATATATATACCAATAAAATTTAAAATTGTTAAAGTTACTCTAAAATTGTCTGGAAGTCACCCACATTATTTCGTTTAGATATATTTTAAAGGTAAAATGCAATTCAATAATTGAGAAAATAAGTAGTAGTTCGAACATCACAGTTAAGTGACATGATATGTCAACACAACATGTTGTCATTCTTGGTTGATTAGAAAGCAGTTTTTGGATGAATTTTTTCAATAAAAATGTTCATAAAACTAGAAACTATTTGTTTCATTGTAAGGTATTTTATACATTATTAAATTAGTTCTATGTAAGTTATATCCCTAGTAGTTTTGTACTATTTAAGGATTGAGATGAACAAGTGAAAGAAGAGAATTTGAAAAGTTATGAAGACCACCAATTGCTTGATTTGTATATGGTTTTCAGAAGAAACAAGTTGCTTATTCTTGTGTTTATTGTGTAGGTTAATTTTGGTTTTAATTTTGTTATTTATAGAGGATATGTCTGCATTTTTTTACATTTATTTTCTTCATGAAGAAATAACCAAAATTTTGTTGACAAATTAAATAGTATAAGGATTTATTAAAAAGAAAAACTTGAAAGACTTAAACATTGTTTAAGTGACCGTTCGATTTTTCAGCAACGGTCATATTTTTATGTAAAATATGATATTTTTAAGCGTGAAACTATTAATTGTTATACTATTATTTAAATGCATGAAAGTTTGAATTGCCATATTTTAATTAATCATTATTTATTCACTCAATCATATCTTTCTGGTATCTAATTTTCTAACTCATTGAATTATTGAGCTAGATGTAGTTTTCAAATTGAATTCATGGCATGGCAAACACGTTAGAGTTAGGAATTGAAAATTGATAAAACAGAATTCAGGCCAATTGAATATAAAAATGGTGAATTATTTCACACACTACAGTTAGAACTGAGATTGATTTCATTGAGTGCACGTGTTTGTTGTGGTCTTGGTGTATATTAGTGATTAAGGTGGTGCATAATTGCTTTATCATTTTTTCATTCTGGAGTAATTTCGCATTACAATATAATTTTGAGTTAAGACAAAAAAATAGTTAGTTGACCTATTTCGAATCATCTTTCTTGTTAAGATTATTGGGCAGGTCCGGATTGTTTAATCTATTTGGATCATCGTGTTTGTTTGGTTCGTTGGACCTGTCTCACAAATAATAATATATTTTTTATGTAGAAGATGAAAGCTCATAGATTAGTCCTGGTCTACAGGTCTTTTATAAGATTTTTGGCCCTCTAAATTTTTTTGATGGAACTTTTTTTCAATGTGAACTTTTTTTGCCGTAGTCCACATGGATCAGGATCAAACCCTGTGGGCTAGGCCAAATCCTCCTCACACTCTTCCATACTACAACCCTCTTTGGCAGTTGCCTCAAGAAGCTTCAAGCCTTAAAGTTTAACAATCCCTCTCCATTCCCACAAAGGGATACATCTTGCTTCCTCACGATCCCTCCTTACCCATCTCTGCTATCATACCACTCGTGTGGATTTGGGTTCAAACCCAAGCAGACAAGTAACCGAAATTCCTCAAAGTTCATAGGGTCACATTTATTGTTGGATCCACAGGTTCCATGGTTATCACAAGAACAGTAGGTAGATTCTAAAAGAATATTACAATGGTAATAACTATTATTATTATCGTGAATTTCATAGGAGTTCTTTTTGCATGTTGGTTCACAATAAGATATGCTTCTTTTTTGGTTCTTGATATAGCAGACCCATACTAGTAATTTGTTGCTACATATACGCAGTTTTGCACCCATCCTAACTTAATGGATAGATTTTTGGCGTATTCCATAAATGCTATTGTACTAATACACACCCATTTTTGTTTGACCAAGTAAAGTTGGTGTTGTGAACTTGGTTGGACTGATTTAAATATGGTGGGATAGGGGTCTTGGTGTGGTTATCTTGTGTTGTCATGGATAATCACTTTGTATACTGTGGCAAATGGTTGAGATGCATGAGGTGGTGTTTGGGAAAAGGTTTGACAGATACCATAATCTTGTGTGTAAAAAGAACAATGATATTTTAACTATTAAATTTTAACAATTTTTTCTGTAAAAATGGAAAACTAGTGAACCACTCAAAAGATGCTATCTAAATAGTTTTTGTGACATACTTAGTGGTAACCTTGTTGCTCTCATTGGCTATTAAGTCTTTGAAAACTTTGTTGATGACATCATCCTCAACAAAACGAAGGCAAAACCTGTTATATTTGTAGTTTTACCAAATTCAAAATGTATTGTTCTTAAAGGCAATATTGGAATTATATTGTCAATACATTTCATGTTTAAGGATAATTTCTACTTGTCTAAATAACTAGTTTACATATTTAAAGTTTATTTAACTTTTAATGTTTATTTGTACTTTATAAGTACGTACATGTTAACGTTTTCATTGATTAATTTTATACTATATAATACTAAGCATCTTATTTTTCCGAAAGCGGTTAAAATTAAAGAATAATATTATTATTTACTAAAAAAGTGGCATCTAAATTACAGTTCAAGTTTATACTATATAATACTAAGCATCTTATTTTTCCGAAAGCCATTAAAAATTAAAGAATAATATTATTAGTTGCTAAAAATGTGGCATCTAAATTAGAGTTAAATTACTGACTAAATCAAAATTGATAATAAATTTTAATTACTAAATCAGTCACTAATCGATTACTAATTCAATCACTGAATTGGTCATTGATTCAGTCACTATGAACTAGTAACCAAGAAAATAATGATCGAGTTAATTGATTATTATATTAGTCAGTGATCGATTTTAGTCATTTAGCGACTGAAATTTTGATCACTATTTCATGTTTTTTTTATAGTGTATTTTATTATACATCACTAGTCACTTGTGTCAATGTCATATTTAAATATTAATTATTTAATCCTATTATTATTACAACCTAGACAGGCCCAACGACTCGAATAGGACCAATGACCCGGAAGGGCTCGATGAGCTGGATGGGCCTGATGACCCGGACAGGCCCTACGATGCGGACAAACCTAATGATCAGAACGGGCCCGACAACTCGGACGACCTTACGACCCAGACAACCAGAATTGGCCCGATGACTCAAACCGGCCCAGCGACACGGACGAGCCCAATGACACGGAGGATTCTGTTCGGATCGTTGGGCTCGTATGGATCATCGGGCCCGTCCGTGTCGTCGGTCCCATCCAGGTCGTCGGGTCCATCCGGTTCGTTGGGCTCGTTTGGCTCGTTGAGCCTGATTGGATCATCAGGCTCGTTCGGGTCATTGGGCCCATCTGGGTCATCGGTCTCGTATGGGTCATAGGGCCCATCCGGGTCGACGGGCATGTCCATGTCGTCTAGCCCGTATGGGTCGTAGGGCTCGTATGGGTCTTAGGGCCCGTTTGGGTCGTCGGGTCCATACGGGTCGTCAGTACCATTCGGGTCGTTAGGCCTGTTGGGCCCGTTCAGGTCATCGGGCTCGTCCGGGTCGTTGGATCTGTTCGGGTCGTTGGGCCCATCTAGGTTATAGGGCATGTTCGGGTCGTCAGGCCCATCCGGGTCGTGGGATCCGTCCAGGTCGTTGGGCCCGTCTAGGTCGTAGGGCTCGTCTGGGTTGTCGGGCACGTTTGGGTCGTAGGGACCATCCGGGTTGTCGAGTCCATACGGGTCGTCAGGCCCGTCCGAGTCGCCGGGTCCGTCCGAGTCGTCGGGCCCCTTTACGTCATCAGGCTTGTTTAGGTCGTAGGGCCTGTCCATGTCGTCGGGTCCGTTTGGGTCGTCAGGGTCGTCCATGTCGTCGAGCCCGTCCGTGTTGTCGGGTTTGTCCTGGTTGTCGGGCCTGTCCGGGTCATCTAGGTCGTCAGGCCCTTCCGGATAGTCGGGCCCGTTTGGATCATCAGGCTCGTTCTAGTCGTCGTTTATGTCGAGGTCGTCTGGCAGGTCCGGGTCGTTCAATCTATTCGGGTCGTCGTGCTTGTCCGATTCGTTGGGCTTGTCTCACAAATAATAATATATTTTAAAAAATAATATATTTTTCATGTGGAAGATGAAAGCCCATGGGTTGGCCCTGGCCCACAGAGCTTTTGTAGTGTTTTTGGTCTTGTAAATTTCTTTGTTGGGAACTTTTTTTTAATGTGGGCTTTTTTGACCCTGGCCCACATGGGCCAGGGCCAAATTGACACCTCTAAATGAGATAAACTTAATCTTGAAAACAAATATAAACAAAGTTGGAATAGACATACAATTTGTTTGAAACGTGGCACCACAAAGCTTGAGTTTCCACTCTCACTTGTCAACACTTCTATTTCTTCACAGTTCTACAATTGTATCAAATATTACTTTCATGGATTGTGGAACGGATTCGGTGAGTCTGATATCCCATCTGAAATTTGAAAAACAAAGATTTATTATATAAAAAAAAAAATCAAAATGTGATGAACCTTGTACCAATTCATTGTTTTGAAATCTTTTTCTCATTATTGACTATAAGTTTTAAAACACATCAACCTCTGAAATGCTTCTGTGAAAAGTTGAAGTTCCTCAACAGTGCCATAAGCGTCATAAGTATCATCCAAAAGAGCAATAACAGCGGCCAATTTCCCTAAAGTGATTCTTGCATTACTATATTCAGGCAGGTGCGACATGCTCAACGACCAAAGATAACACTCAACCATGCTGTCTCTACCGTGAGGAACCTTTTTCTCAAAGTTTGACTTTTTCCACCACCTAAAAATAAATGAATAAGACCTTCAAAATTTAAACATGGTCTATTATAAATTATCTTGAACTCTAAATAAAAATATGATTAAACAACAATATCATTTTTTACGTGCTTAAAGATGAGTGATACAATCTTATTAATTGCATCAATCATTTAAGACGAGATTGTTTAATTTTACTTTTATTTGAGATAAGTTAGACTATCCCGTAAAGGTGATCTAAAATTTTTAGTTTCATGATATAGTTGGATATGAATATGAGGTTACTATTGAGAAGATTTGAAGGTAAAAGACTTACTTGGTGATAGTGCCAATTTCTTTTCGATGCATTCTTTGAAGAATATTGAATTCTAATTTTGCGAATGTCAGAAGAGTTTCATCATGGGAACAATCTTGTTCATAGACAGACATGTGATACTTTGCCTCAAACCTTGGTACGCTCTTATTAATAGGGTGGTTTAAGCAATGGTTGACTTGTGCAACAGGAGATGGTTTCAGTTGGTTGACCAAGGATTTAAGTTTAGTCTTTGAGAAGTCACATATTTCATCCAGCATGTCATCTCCATGAGTTCTCATTTGTGCAGCTTCATACAAGCTACACAACCCTTCAATATCATTCTCAAGTCTTTCATTCAAGTTTCCTTCCTCATCTTTCAGAGTCTTGAATATATCTGCTCATTTAGTTGAATACATGTGTAATAGGGAGTTAATTTGATTTTGATTCTCTATGAACATTATACGTATAGAAATTGTAACGAAAAAGTATACACGTACCTGATGAAATTTGATACCCCTGTTGTCTAAGCAAACGAAAGAGTAGAGCAAGAGAGTGATAATTGTTATCTTCAATGATGGTGTTATCTTTTGTAAAACTGTCGTAAATTTGTTCCAATACATTATTAATTTCTTGTTGAAAAAGATAGGATACACTGAATGAAACGTTGGAGTGAATCAATCAGTTCTAGTTTTTGCTTGACATCTTTGTTTGATGATTGGAACATCATTTTCACTTCCTCTTTCAGTTTTTCAGCTAGTTGCTTCGTATTGTCATTGACTTCCTACAATTCAGTTGCATTACAATGCATTTAATAAAGTTTTGAATTTACATTTTGCAGGTATTGTGAACTTAGATAAATTGTAGAAGTTATCAATTTCTACCAAACTACTTTACGTTGAATTTATATATATGTATATTTATAATAGCACACTCACCTAGGTAGACTAATTAAAGATCAAAACAATCTACTATCATTGAAGGAAGGTATGTGAAGGGACAGCAAAAAGTTGAATATGTAAATATAAAATATTAGTACGAATGATTCTGAATGATATTGAAGGAAAAAATCTCCTTACATGTTTGGAGGAAAATACTTCTAGTGTTTAAATTGTTGACGTACAATATACTTCCATCATTTTTCACTGTTTCAAAGCCATTTTTGGCTCCTTTGGTGTTCATTCTTCGTCGGACGTTTTGATCGATTTTTTCAAAACTTCGAAACATAATATTGAATATAACTTCTTAAGAACATATTTTGAATGTGAAATATTAGTGAAGACACCTAAATAGCATTTTGGAGGACTCAAATTTTAAGAAACCAAAATGAAAAGGAATGAAAAGGAGAGAAATAATATCAGGATGCTGGTTAAACATATTTGAAGCAGGTTTTTTGATCGGTAGAACAAGTTGAACGTTGAGGAGAATCAAAATAATAAGGGAATGATGTTTTCTTTAAGGCAAAAGTTATGTTGTATGAGAGGCTAGAAGAGCGCATGTGCACAATCACCCACAGATGAAGGGATTCAAATTATTAAGCACATCAAACTCTACATTAACACTTCACCTAGTTATGGCTGAATCTTATATAACATTTTTGTTTACATATTTATAAATGAAAAAATAAAATATAGTACCAGTGATTCTGAATCGTTCCTGATTTATGAATCATGGATGGTTTGGGCCAAGGTTAGTGTCTGTTTAAATGATTTTTGAACATATTACGTGTCAGGATTAGTGATCATTGTTGGTTTTAGTTGTGACTGATGCAATGAAAAATCGGTTTAGTTCTATATTCTGATGTAATCAATGGATGAGACTTTTGGAATATGCTCAAGGAATATAATGACAATTTTGAACTCATAAAAGTCTAACACATTTATAAGGTTGTTAGAACATATATATTTGTGACGAGTGAGAAATTATTGGTAATTTTAGATCATACATATATATGATACATATTTAAATGTGTTAGAGCCATTATATATTAATCCAATTAATAAAGTGATCCGACTAAATTAGTGTTTTGACTAAAGCATACGTCATGAAAAGAAAAATTGTGTAAAGACCATAGAGTAATTTCTAATTTGATGAAGGTCAAATTAGAAATATTGAATCTTAAAGTAACCTAATTAGGTTATTTAAAGGGTCAGGGTCTCCTTATGAGAGCACACATAAAACTTAAGTTTCTATTCCTGTTCCTTTCTCTCTATCTCCATCAGGAGAGAAAACCTATAAGAAAATATAGGTGCTCTACAGAAGGAAGATCAAAGAATTAAATGTGCTCTAACGGTATTATCATTATGTCATATTCAAGTACGCTTTCTCACTCAGTTTACAGCATGTTTATGGGTATGGAATCATATTTATGATTGATAGCTAAAATCAATATTAAGATTATATCTATTTGTGTCAACATGACGAACTTTTGAGCATCTAAGAAAAAAACTATATTAAAGGTAGTATAGAACATCAATATATACTTTTTTAATTTGTGCTTTTTAATTTCTCCATACTTAAATTCAAGTTTAAAAGGACAAACCAGTACACCAAGACCGAACAAACACATGCAGTCAATTTTTATTTTGTTACTCCTTCATGCACAAGAATGTTAACGGGAAGGGTAAAGTACGGGTAATAGTTTTTCGTACCCTACCTGCTTGATAAACATTTGTCCTATGTCCGTCTTCATATTCATGTGAATACCTGCATAATTTTTTAATATCCACATGTACTTGCAAATATTTATAAATTTTTTAAAAAATATTTAAAATATTTGAAACATAAATTCAAATAAAATATAATACATAACATTCATAAATTTCAAATAAAGTTCAAATAACCCTTAATGTTGATTGACAATTTACAAAGAAAAAATATTTTTTAAAATCAATTGATAAAAAACAACTCATTCAAAATCAATGTGTTAATATTTTAGTCATATTTTTTTTTTAATTTCAATTAGAGTATAGCGAATAAGAGTATCACGAGTACGGGTTAACATACGGTATAAAAAATATTCATTACCCACGAGTATCCATTTATAATATATCTATTCACTACCTGTTGCGGGTTTCGTCAAAGGATATTTATGGATACGGATTTTTCAGTACAAGAAAATTTTTCTAGTAAAAACCAATTTTAAAAATAAAAAATAGTTAATTTAATATCAATTTACAAAATAAAAGATTACTAAAATAGTTATTATTATAAATAAAATATTATAATTTTCGAGATATTTGTTCATGCAAATATGAAAGAAATACTTCAGTGAATTTTCACAAAAATCGAAATCAAACATTTCCAAATCATGGGCCCCACTGTAGATCAAATCTGTAAATAATTTGGGGATGAAACCAAATTCAATTCTAACCGTAGTGTGTGATGAATTCAATTCACCATTTTTATATTCTGTTTTATCAAATTTCCATGTATTGTTCAATGTATCCGGTTAATGTGTTTACTATGCCATGAATTCAATTTGGAAGCTACAACTAGCTCCTTCAATTATCCACATTATCAATCAAATCACGGATTGCAATTGCCCAAAAAAAAAATCAGTAAATTAGAAAATTAGATACCCAGAAATTAATGGTCGAGTGAAAAAAAATAATGATTAACTAAAATATAGCAATTCAAAATGGAATACATATGAGTGTAAAAAAATTTGTATCCATAGATAAAATCTACAACGGATAAAAAATGGATATTGAAAAAAGACACTCGCGAAAAATGGGTACATGTATTTTTTATATTCACTTGTTAATGGGATGGGTCCAAATATCATAATATATATATATATATATATATATATATATATATATATATATATATATATATATATTTGTCACTACTTGTATCCATTATACTCTCATTTAAATTAAAAAAAAAATTATTAAAAACATTAACACATTGATTTTAAATGAGTTATTTTTTATCAAAAATCTTCATTTATTTGTAAATTGTCATTCAACATTATTGAAATAGGTTATTTTCACTTTGTTTGAGATGTATAAATGTTATGCATTTTATTTGACTTTATCGTTAAAATTTGTTATTAAATAATAAATTTTTCTTTTGTGATTATTCGCGGATACCCATAGATATCTGTGAATATTAAAAAAAATGTGCGGATACCTGCATAACAAATACCCGCAGAAATATAAGTACGGATAAGAGACACAAATAGTCGCAGGAATATAAGTACATGTAAGGAGACAGATATTTATCCTGCGAATAAAAGATGAGAGAATTATTACTCGTATCCACCCGTTGACATCACTAATTAAAAACTTATACGGTAAAAAACTAGAGTTTCAAAAAACTGTCATTATATGCATAATTTATTTTAGTGCAAAATCAATAAGCAATATATTATAAAGAATCCTCCATGATACATAGGTCCTTGCTTGTGAAAACATTCTACCATTCAACAACAGTGGACTCGGAAGGAAAACAAAAACTTGGTAGGTACATCTTCATTTTTATTCATCATTAATGACGATAAATCACAACAAGCAGAAATAGAGGGATGTAAGTTCTATGGTGTTCTTTTTCAAGCCAATTTAAAAACAATAGTTAAATTTAATCTGTCTTGACAAGGTATTCTTGCCTATTAAAGATACAAATATTTGACACCAAAGACCATTCCTTTCCTAATTGCAGGCTAAATAAAAAAAGAGCGAACGATGAAATTTGGGAACTTCTTGCAGCTCATTTTTTTTCCTGCACCCCTAATTTTTTTAAATTGTCAAATAAACCTTTTGACATTGACTAGGGTAAGAGTTTATGTAAGGATTTTTAGGCTGTGAAATTGCAGTGGAGGGGTGTAGGATTTTTGTTCCGATACGAGGAGAATCAAATTGTGAAATCCGGTTAATGGCACCAAATATAGATACATATAACCAGACTATATGTGATGTGGTTGTACGAAGGCGACTCAAGGTTGATTTTTTGGTACCATCTCTTACTTCTCCATCTTCATTCATATTACCATGATTGTGCTGTATATGTGTTTTCTTTTCTGATTCTACTATTTGCTGCATAAGAGGATTTTGTTGTTGTTCCTCTAAGGAATCTCATTCCACTATGAAGTGCTCAATGGGATCCTTCTCTATAATTGCATATGAGAATTGTGCCCCTCTATTGCAATTTGAACTTTCAGTTTCATCCACTCTTGGCAGATTGTTGCTGTTTTTGTTGTCAGCATTCACTTTATCTTGATGAGTACAAAGTGTTTCCTCCTTTTCCTTTGTGGTTTTGGCATTACTCTTCTTTTTGATATTTTATCCATAGCTTGTCTTTTGTGTCTTGCCTCCATGGCCATTATGCTTCACGTGGCTAATGACTGACCAATTACATGACATAACGAGCAGAAGTCAAGTAGTTTTTCATATTTCAGTTCAACTATTAAGGCAAAACAAATCTCTGCACCATTATATTTTTGGGATCTCAAACAGATAGGTTTAGTCTCCACCAAAAATATATATGTTTAGTCTTTGAACTTTTACGTGTGAAATTGAAATTTATATATATATATATATATATATATATATATATATATATATATATATATATATATATATATAACTTTGATATGCTAATTTGTTTTTCAAACTTTAATAAAGAGAAATATATAATTTTTTTAATCTAATTATGTTAAAAAAGATTAACGTGTAAAACGCGTTTCATACTATCATTTAAGTTGTTTATATTATTTGATATGTTTTTTTTTTAATATCGGGTGAAAAACACATTTTACACGTAAAAACTAATTGACGTAATTAGATTAAAAGAACTATATCTATTTATTTTTAAAGTTTAAGAACCAAAATATATTAAAATTTTAAACAAAATCAAAATTCAATTTAATTAAAATAAATGAAATAAAAATATATTTAACTTTTTTATCATTAATTGCTTCTAGAGCCATCAAAATGGGTTATAACCTGCGAGCCAACCCACGGGTTCAGGTCGGGTTGAGTTGAAAAAAAATTACAAATTTCAGTATGGGTTAAAATTGAACCCAACCCGTTAAAAACCCGGCTCATTCGGGTTGAACCTGTGATGAGCCGAGTTGGCTCACCAATCCGCCAATAAATTTTAAATATTAAAATAATATATATATATATATATATATATATATATATATTATATGTATATTGTAACACCCCATTTATTTAATAAAGCTAAATAAAGGATATGTCACACAATATAATATAAGAAGCGAGGATAAAAGAGTATAACGTCACTCCTACAGATATCCCAATTACTTAGAGGACGAATAAAAGAGATACACCACGATGCTGGGTACAAAATAAAGTAAGAGAATGAAAATGAATTAAACAAATTTCCGGAGAAAACAATACATAGGTCTTAGCCCTAAATGAAGAGCCCAAAGGTAGAAGTCAACCCAAAGACTAAGCAGCGGAACCATCACCTCCTTGTTAACCACACACTACAAAAAAACATGTAAATACCGACGTTTATTTTTGTAATTTACGTCATTTTTAACTGTCGTTATTTACTTGAGCGACGGTTTCCTGAAATATCGTAATTCTTGCCGTCACAAAGTATAATACGGCGGTTATAGATGAACCGCCGCAACAACCATCATTTTATACAACGTATAAAGTGACGGTTTAAAGAGGCAAAAAAACGTCAGTTAAAGCTGACGTAATATTTTTACTGGATGACAAATATAATGTGAAAAACGACACTTTAAACTGACACTATTATCATTATATTATGACTTTTTTAATTGTCACCAGATAAATTACGTCATTATCAAATGTCATAATTTTAATATTTAATTATTTATTATTTTCCACCATACTTTCATAATTTAATATAATTTATTTTTTATGATAATTTAAAATATATAAAAAATTATATTACTATAAAAAAAAGAAATTAATAGACTAAATTATTTTATTACCAACATAATATAATTACACCAAAGTACAAAAATATTCAATCATCCAAAAAAAACATTAAAATTTCATAAGACAATTATAAAACTTGCAATGCTAATTCTAAGTTGTTTTGCTTCCACCACTTGATCTTCTTCATATATCGTGTGGAGATGGCACACCACTTCTAACATTTGGTGCCTACAATGAAGAAAGAATATAAATACATATGAATAAGTAAAATTCAAATAAATTAAGAGATCCATACAATTAAATGCCAAAATAATTAAATAAAGATGTTCTATTCTGAAAACAATTAAATGAAATAGTTAACTAAAATAATTAGTTAACCAAAATATTCATTCAAAACAAATATAAAATTATATATATATATATATATATATATATATATATATATTCTGCACACATATAAAATAAATGTCAAAAATGTATTTTATAAGTTTTAAGCATTTTATCTTCTTAAACATCATACTTGGCTAAAAAAACATAACAAACAACTACGACATTTAACATATAGACCTTAAATCCTTTAAAATATAACTTTTCATAAAAGTATAAAACAAATTTGAACAAATTCAAGAGAAGTGTTAGATATGGGTGAGTTGCTAGTATTTCTCATTTTGAAATATGAACTTTTAGACATATTGAAAATGGTGAGGCAATACCCCTACACGCACCATAACCGAACAAGGTTAGCATTTGAATATACTAATTTAACATTATCAGATTAAATATAACACGGTCTCTTTATGGAATTAAGGGAAAAAGTTGCTAAGTATTTAGTTTTATTACACTACATATATAATCCCATCAACATCTAATTAACATAATAAGATTCTCAATGTATAGGTCATACAAGAAAGAATTAAGAAGTCACGTGAAAAACCCAAAACTTTAGGAGTTATGAGAATTGAAATGCATACCTTTTGTTATTTTTCAAGCTTTTGAAATAGGGAATATGCAGGTAGCATAAACTACCTCATTGAGAAGCAGAACATATATAGTTATGAAAACTAACCTTTCTTTAGTTAAAATTCTTGCTCACAGATTGCGTATCTGCACAAAACAACAGTAAATTCTTTAGAAGTTATATACATACGACTCATATATATATATATATATATATATATATATATATATATATATATATATATATATATAAGAAACAAAGAAGAGAAGAAAAGAAAGAAAAGTTTAGCATGTGATATATCTATCTCATAAACACTTGTATGAACAGGGGTCTTTGTCACACCACCTTTTGAAAAGGAAATGGGAAGTCAAATTAATTGAAATTCATACAATAAGCCATATCTCTTTACACACCCAACCTGCAAGCCTACCAAATTAATACATACATACACACATAAGCAAACTGAAATAGAAAAGGAACATGAACACACATTATAAATTATTGTCATATTACTTATAAGGCTATGAATTGTATAACTTCCTAGTCGACCCCGAGCATGCTTTCTCTTAGAATAAGTGCAAACACCTAAACAACCAACGCTAATAGGAAGAATCTCAACAAACTTGTTCTTCCTTACCTCATACAACAGTATAATTTGAAAAAAAAATATATGCATTAACTATAAAAAGCATAAAACATAAGATTCAACACACAATAATTGGGTAGAAATTCAAACCTTTAGAATGTGTATTTTGTGGATTCAACATAATTACTCACTACAAAGTTGTCTCTTTAAGGCACTGCCTTTATGTTCCAAAGGATATATTTGAGTTTATGTATGCAGATGTTTAAATATAGTTGTGCTTTCTTCTACTTTTCAAATGGTATTCGTATTCTGCCTCAACAGAAAGTGAAGAACTTTTCCCTAATTGCACAAGAAAAACAAAAACTAAACACCCATTATCCAGAAGGCTTGATTATACATTGACATCATCATTACTTCACAAGTGCCTTCTAATTCATATATTCACAAGAAATGAAGAGGAAACTCACAAGAAAAAATTGTGTCGTTGTGTCCTGACGACCCACCACGATCCCCTTCACGAAAAAGATGCAAATCCACGCCCTCCTTCTTGCACTATTGTTTAGCTTCTCCTGCGACGACGATAGGGAAAACAATCCTTGGGTGTTGAAGGTAGTTCCTGAGCGGATGAATTGAGAAACCCTAACTCAGTGATAAGATGAAGATATTATAGAAGGTGGAGGTAGGTGAAAGGGAAGAGGGCGAGAAGGGTGGCATTGGCGGGGGATTTATAGATGCAGCCGAAGAGGGAGTGGTCACCGTCATTGTTGTTGGAGAAGAAGTCAATGTTTAGGGTTCCGACGTGGGTGAGGTAGAGGAAGGGGCGGCACTAGTGGCGACTGTGGAGGGGAGGTTCTGGGAAACTGAGAGTGAATTGAACGTAATCGTCAATGACTAAGTCTACAAAATGTGAATTTGGAAATGTGGGTTTGGAGTGAAGCGTTTTTGAGAGGGTTTGGTGAGTAGGAAAGAGGTGCGGGAAAAACAATTGTGGGAGGCAAGGTTAAAAGTTGACAAATTTTAAGCACCGAGAGGGTAAGTAAAAAGTGAGAGGGAAAGTATCAACATTAATTAAAAAATGACATTTAAAACGTCATATTTTACCGTAAACTGCCATATTTTACTCGTAAAATTAACAGTTGTTCAAATGTCATATTATATCGTAAAAAGTGATAGTTTTAAACAATCGTCATATTAAAATTATCATAATATACATGATTTTTTGTAGTGGCAAGTGTTCCTCGCATCTACTCACATCAACAAGTTGATGATCATTGCAAAAGAGAGTACCACACAGCAGGACACACAACAAAAACAGAAGGGTAAGCTAGAGCCAAAAGTGGTTTTATCATGCAATCAGATATGCTTTCACAGTCAATTATACATACATCACTCAAGCATGTTATGACCTTCCAAAACAATACACTAAGACTCGACTCATCCGGATACATATAACCTGGTCGGATTCAGCGGATGCTTGCACTTGTGGTGGATACCTCTGTTCACCCCGAGCTATGTGTTACAAGTGTTACAATGAATCAATTTTCTCTCACCACAAGGTTAGCCCTTAATGAATTTCAGGCCTCCTGCTACTCTCACCACAGGAGTCAGTCCGCTCTAGGTGAGACTAATTGACTCCTTAGAGTGTCAGGATGCAACCTTACCTTGAATCCTTACCTAGTTATACAGATGGGGCACCACCATAGGCACCCACTAACAAGGGCCATGGGATTACATCCCGACCACTGAAGCACGACCCTGAAAATCTCACCTAAAGATCCCAAGGAATTACGCACTGACACGGACCAACATTCTTAATCAATCAAATAGATTCAGCATACATACACACATATATACATATACATCATATACAGTTTCTCATAATTCACGTCTTGCGTATTCCCAGCCAAACCATACCAACTCATTATTCTTGAACCATGAATATGGAACTCTGTCTCATATCATTATCATGCCACATTGATACCAACCCCTTTCATGTCTCATGTCGAACTCATACCAAACTCATCATTTAAATTCCATGAATCATCTCATACATATATCATACTCACATCAAGTTAGAGCTCATAAATCACAACTCGTACGCCCTCCCATTTCATGTATACTCATTCATTTCATATTTTAACATAGCAATACAACCAAGCATGTATTTAATACCTCAAATAAGGATTCCAAACAGTACCCACACATTCTCTCGCCCAACCCTCGCTTAGGCCAGAGGCCCTCGCTCAGGTGAGAGGGGTCCTCTCGCTTAAGCGACAGGGCCTCGGTTAGGCGAGAATGCGACAGAGGTGAACGGGTGTTTCTCGCGTACTTGCTTAGGTGAATCCTCCCTCGCTTGAGCGAGTCCGCTCCTCGCCCAAAAGTGAGGCCCCTCGTCTGGGCTGCAACTGCAGCGACCCATCCTCGAACTCTCACGCAAGCTCGCTCAAAACTAAGACCCTCCGCCTGAGCGAGAGCTCGAGTGTGAGCTGGGATTGGTTCTCTGCAAGTCTCGCCTAGGCGAGACCAAGTCGCTTGGGTGAGATCAACAGACTACGCCATTGTTCAACCTGCATCAGCTATACATTCGCACCCAATAATATTTCCAGCTATCTCATACGTTCACAATAACATGCAATCTCAACTAATCCCGATACAAACACACAACCACAGAAAACACATCACACAACCAAAGGGTTCTAGCTTCCCTTACCTGAAAAAAGGCCAACAGTTGGGTTCTTGGGTTTAAACAGATAAAGGCAGCAACTCCTAGAGCGGTTTAGCGAGCTGGAAACAAAAGAACAGAAGGACATGAAGCCACTTAGTACGACCCTAGTTGGAACTCGAAGCAACTATGCTAAACAAGAGAGGTATGGGATGGGATACAACTTATGTGGAACGAAACCGGCTCGAACAAGTGCGACGAAGCTCCAAGACTGAATCCTATCGGAAAGGGTGACGACTACTCCAAGGGAGTTAGGAAATCTGTTTCAACAAAGTGAGAGGAATGAGGTTTAGGGCAGACTTAGGGTTTGTTTCCCTTTGGGCCAACACTTAAGCCCAACTCACATGGGACAACCCTTTTAATTTAGGGCAAAAAATATTGGATCATATTTATATATATATATATATATATATATATATATATATATATATATATATATATATATATATATATATATATATATACACACACACACGTATATAATATACATGAAATATATGTATATATATTATATATATATATATATATATATAATATTAAAAAGTAAAATTCAAACCTAGTTTGCTATTCTTTTTAATTTATCATTATCTTTTAGTTTGTTGCCATCGTCTTGAATTCGTTGCTTTTGGACTTCATATTATTTTTATCATTTTCATAGTTCTAATTTCTATCCTTTATCCTTTTTCTTTACTTTCACTTCATATTTTATTTTGTTTTAAATTTATGCTACTTGATATTTTTGGGTGTTTGTTTATATAGTTAATGTTTGTGGTGATTACAGAACAAAATGAATTCTGAAATAGTAGATGATCAACGTGTTAATGATAATTTGAATTATTCTTTGCCACCAACCGTAAAAGAGATTGATAATGAGGGTACAAATTTTGGTAGAGAAAGTAAGAGACCTAGGGGAACTACTTCTTCTAAGGTTTGGGATCATTTTACAAAAATTTGTATAAAAGAAGGTAAAGAAAAGGCAAAATGTAATGCATGTGGTGCAGAGTATGTTTCTGGTGGTTCAAATATAGGAACCTCAACAATGTTACGTCATTTGTCAAAGTGTACGGTCCTAAAGAAATGAAAAGACTTGACGTGGGAAATATGATAATTTATCATACTGGAAAATTAAGATCTAGGGAAATTGACAAAAAAGTTGTAGATAACCTTATTTCAATGACTATTATTCAACATGGGCTTCCATATAATTTTGTTGAATATAAGTGGATTAAAGAATTGCTTGTATATCTAAATCCAGAAGTAAGAGTTCCAAGTAGGAATACAGTTGTGTCTAATATTTCAAAGAAATTTTATGAACACAAAGAGAGGGTGAAACTCGCAATACGTAAATCTCATAGCCGAATTTGTTTAACATCTGATTGTTGGACTTCTATAAATCAAGAAGGGTTTATTTGTTTGAGTGCTCATTTTGTTTATCTGATTTGGAGGTTGAAGAGTAAGATTATTGCCTTTTGTAAAATGGAACCTCCACATACGGGTCATGATTTGGCACAAAAAATTTTTTCTTTGTTGCTTGATTGGGGAATAGATAGGAAGGTTTTTTCTATTACATTAGACAATGCTAGTGCCAATAAGGGGTTGCAAAAAATGTTGCGTGAGTAATTGAGTTTGCAAAATAGTTTGATATGTAATGGTGATTACTTTCATGTAAGGTGTCGTGCACATGTCTTGAATATTATTGTACTCTAAAATTAATTTAATCATTTAATACTTAATCTTTTAATATTATTAATTAACATTATTTTTTTCTTGTTTTATTGTAGATGGGGATAAAGAAGATGCTTCAAGAGATGAAAATGTTGTGGATTTATCCATTGAAGACTCTAATACTATAGTTTGATAAGTGACAAGAATGATTTGATGTTAGATAGTAATTTATGTTTTTTGTGATTTTGGTTTGTATTTGGAGTTTAACATAATTTGAGATTTTATTTGGATTGTATTGAAGTTTATTTAGATTTTAATCAGAATTATAATTTAGTTTTTTTGGGATTGAAGAAAAAAAATTGTGTGTTTTTTTTTAATTAAGTAAGCCAGTAAGCCAACCCGTTTAATCCGCCAACCCGTGGTGGGTCAGGTCGGGTTCTAATTTTGTTGGTTCGCTAATAAGTGAGTCAGGTTGGGTTGACCCACTAAGTGACCAACCCGTTGCGGGCCGAGCCGGGTTGGGTCGGGTGACCTGTTTTGACAACTCTAAATGCTTTGATCCCTATGTGTCAATCACATTTGACATAACCTAACTTTCAAAGTTCTTTATTAGAATTCTCAGCATTTATAAATGATATATTATCATTAATCAGGATAGTGCGTGTATGTGTATATGGTTGTGTGAATTTTTCAGATAGGTAGCTGTGATATGACATATTCATTTTTTTTTCAGGAAGATCTACAACAAATTAAACGGAAATATATACGTGATTAGTTGCTTAGTGCATCAAGACTATGATTTATATATTCAAATATAGTCATGTATTGTAGGAAATGTAATTTATTATTGTAAATAACTTTGTATGTAAGTTGGAGTTTAAAGTTTATGTTAATTACGATCACTTGTTGTAAAAGACAAATTGTCATTTGAGAAATGAAAATTGATGATCCTAAACATGTATCTTAAAGAGCATTTTTTTTCTCCATGAAGTCCAAAACGGATCACGGATCTAACATTAATGTACATTCCATTTGGATGACAAAAAAAAATTGATTGGTAACTTTTAAGAAATTGTACAAAAAGTAATACCAGCTCTCCACTTTGTTTATTGTCTCCACTTATGTTGCAGATTTGATTTTTCCTGTTTTTTTTTTCTCCAAACCAGTCACCAAATTCAAGCAATAAGGATTGATTGTTCTAAAAAGTTGTACAAAAAGTAATACGTAGCTCCCACTTATTTGTTCATTGTGTCCCACTTATATTGTATATTTATTTGTCCTGTTTTGTTTTTTAAGTTAGTCATCCCATACAAGCAATAAGTGTTGATTTTTGTGACTTGTATTGGAATTCATGGTACATAGGAAGTACATCCTATTTGGATGACAAAAAAACATTGATTGGTAATATTTTTTAAATCGTACAAAAAGTAATACGCAACTCATCACTTATTTTTTCATCATGTCCACTTATGTTTCACATTTGATTTTTCTTGTTTTGTTTTCTTCAAGCCAATCACCCAATGCAACCAATAAGGACTGATTTTGTGACTTGTAACTAAATTCGTGGTACATAAGAAGTACATTCCATTGGATGACAAAAAAAGTTGATTGATAAGTTTTACAAATTTCTACAAAAATTAATACGCAACTCCCATTTATTTGTTCATTGTGTCCCACTTATGTTGAAGATTTGATTTGTCCTGTTTTTTTTTTTCAAATTAGTCACCCAATGCAAGCAAAAAGTGTGATTTTTGTGACTTATAATGGAATTCATGGTACATACAAAATACATCTCATTTGTAAGACAAAAAAAATTGATTAGTAAGTTTTAAAAAGTTATAAAAAAATAATACGTAAATTTCCACTGATTTGTTCATCGTGTCCACTTAATGCACAAATTTGATTTTGCCTTTTTTTTTTCTCGCCCCGAAAGCAAATTTAACACTGTAAACTACACCATAACAACAACTAAATAAGAAAAATTATGTTTTGATAAATTAAAGGGAAAAGAGAGTTGCCCATAAACTTTTTTTTTTCGGATTCTAGATCTGAAGTGGGTTTTTACATAGATTCAAAAGAGGTGAAGAAAAACAAAACACCATTCTGAAACAAACAACGCTTGGATTATGGTTTATGTGTGCCACTGAACAAAAGAAATCTCACAATCCACCATGATCGTGATAGATGGCAACGAACCCCCTGATCTTCACTCCTCTCAAGTTCGAAATTTGTTTTCGTTTTTCTCTTCTCTCTTCAATACGAGAGCCGATGAGTGAGACGAAAATTTAATGTTTTTGCCTCAAGAACCAACCGCACATACTAACATTAAAAAATTCATTTAGAAAAACGTTATTGTCGTGACACTTCACTGTCAACAATGAGTCAAAAATAAATGTCTAAATATCATTTCCGTTAAATAAATTGTACAGTGTAATTTCTTTTCAAAATTACACAGATAAGTAATTCATGCTTTTAAACCATGAGACTAGAGATGGCAAATAAACCCGTCCCCGTGGGTATTGCCCGAACTCGTCCCCGTTTTGACGGGGAATCCCCGCATTGACTGGGTATGGGTATGGGTATGGGGAATCCCCGACTTTTTCAGTTGGGTATGGGGATGGGTATGGGGATGTACATATACCCGCCATAATACCCGTCCCCGCCATATCTTCATTCTCGTTTAAATTATTAAAATATTCACAATTAATCAAGTAACCCCTATATATATATATATTTTTTTTTTCTATTTTTTATTTCTTTTAATTATTTCATTTGTCATGAAACTCATTCTCATCTCCAATATATTTTTTATCTTATCATAACCTTTATGTAATTACGTTAAAATGATGTATGTTAATTAAAAAAAAATTATGCCTCACATTTGAATATTTATATTATTTTTTAATATTTTTATTTATTATAAATTTTTCTTTCACATGAGAATGTTTATACTCTCAATTTAAGATAATATAAAAAAAATTCTTTACTTATTATTATTATTAATTTTTGTTTAATTTGAAGAACTCTTTTGTTTCATTAAAATAATTTTCGTTATTTTTCAACCATTAATTATATGTTAATATTTGAAAAGTTTTCTTAATTCTCTAAGATATTTTTCGTCTTATCATACCTTAGTTATACATTTGATTTCCTTTGTGTGATTTTTTTCGATAGTCTCTCAAATTATTTCTAAAACACACATTTGTTAGTTTTTTAATATTTTTATTTATTTTTTTTATTTTCATCATGTAGAATAATATTTCGATATATTCTATCTAATTATTTTTTATTTTATAACTCATTATTAATCATAATGTAATTTTTTCACTTTAAATTCTGTTTGAAGTGGTTAAAATTTTATATATATATATATATATATATATATATATATATATATATATAATGATATTTAGGAATAGTATATGATAATTCACTACAAGAAAAACATGAAATGGTGACTGATTTAGTCAGTAACCCATATCAGTCACTATTTTTCGTCATTGGTGGTAGTAGTTGATTTATTGTCTGAATCAATGACTAAATTAGTGACCGATTCAATGATCGAATCTGTACTTGATTTAGTGACCAATTTAATTACTAATTTATATGTAATTTAATGACAAATTTTTTGGTCACTAATGATATTTCTATTTAATTTTAACCACTTCAAACATAATTTAATAATTAGTTCTGTAAGGTATTTTTCATTTTATCATACCTTAATTATACATTTGATTTCCTTTGTGCGATTTCTTTCGATAGTCTCTCAAATTATTTCTAAAACACACATTTGTTAGTCTTTTAATATTTTTATTTATTGTTTATTTTCATCATGTAGAATAATATTTCGATATATTCTATCTAATTATTTGTTATTTTATAACTCACTATTAATCATACTGTAATTTTTTCCACTTTAATTGTATAAATAACTTTTATTTACTACAATATAAAAATTTAATGTAATTGCTATGAATATTTTTTTGTCACTATCCAACATATATTGAAGTTCAAAAGATACAAAATCTATGTCAAAATTTTATTATTATGTTTATTATTTGTTCTTTGTGTCATTTTGATCAAGTGATGTATTATAACTTTTATTAGTGTATAAAAAAGAGATTCATTATAATTTAAAAAATTGAAGTAAACAAACATTTAAAATATATTTTAATTTGAATATTTGTTTTCCTTTTATTATTATGTTTATTATTTATTCTTTGTGTCATTTTGATCAAGTGATATATTATAACTTTTATTAGTGTATAAAAAAGATATTCATTAGAATTTAAAAAATTGAAGTAAACAAACATTTAAAATATATTTTAATTTAAATATTTGTTTTCCTTTTATATTTTTTTGAAATATTTTTTAATTTTATCAACTAAGTTCATCAATGTTGTAGTTTGCAAATTTAACAAATGTTTTGGTTCACATGAAATTTTATTTGGTATTCTAATATAAAATGTAAACAATTATAATTTATTTTAAGGTATTTGGCATCGAAGAAAATCCTCCTAATATTGAATATTTCATAATATTATGTTTTCTTTACCGTAATTTTTTTTCTTTTATAAAAATTAATATTGAAGTAGTTAGAACACGGGTACGGGTATGGGTACGAGATTATACCCGTTACCCGGTGGGGATGGGGATGGGAAAAAAGTTTGATACCCGTTGGGTTTGGGTATGGGGATGGGGATGAATTTTTTATGCGGGGATGGGTATGGGATAGCGAAACCCGTCTCCGCCCCGCCCCGTTGCCATCCCTACAATAGACGTCATATGTACATTTAAATCGGAGTTGTCATTTAAATATACAATTTTTATTTTTATTTTTATTTTTTATACCTTTTATTTTGAGTGAAGTTGTAACCGAAGCATACAACTTCAATTTTTATCATATGTTTTACAATGTGTTTTATCTTTTTGCCAATGACGTATTTCTTAAAATTAAAAGATTGTATTAATTATTTAATTGATGAATGTAAATTTAAAAATTAAAATATATTTTTCATATTTGTTTCAAAACATTTATATATATAATAATAATAATAATTAAAAAAACTAATAATGCCATATAAATTTTAATAATTAAATATTAATAAATAAATAAAATTGTTATATAAAAAGTTAAAAATAAAAATAACCTTTAAAGATTAAAAAGAATTATAAATTTTTAACTTTAATTTATTAGTCAAAATATTAAAAAATATTTCTAAAATAAAAAGAATTATATAACAATTTAAAATTTTTTAAAAATTCATTATCAAATTATTAAAAAATATTAAAATAAAAAACGTGTTTGTATAAAAGTTGAAAAAACATAAAAAACAAAAAAATAAATCATATTTCAAAATACTATTTCTTTCTTTCTATTTAGTCTAAAATTGTGAAAAACACAAATTATTTTTATTTTAAAGACGTATTATTAAAACCAGGACTTGTCGATTTACGTAATTCTTTAAAAGTTTACTCATTTTAATAAATTTGTAAAAAAAAAAAAAAAAACTAATTACAGCCATTTGAGACTAGAACTGATAGATAGACTTTATATAGAACAATGAAAATGAATATTACATAGCATACTGGAATGCATTGAACCGGTGCAAAATAAATATGTAAATAGTTATTTATAATGGATATTACTTCTATTACTTGGGTTCCTCCATGCTTATGGGATTCACAAGTAATGCAAAAATGTCATCCTTCCATAGTTTTACGTCTGTGTATTTATCTTCGAAGTTTTCATAGGCAAGTTCAGTTATGCGAGCTCCATTAAGAATACAATCAAGCATGGCTGTAGGAACATGGTCTAACTTCAAATACTCTTCATTTATAACCTTCCACAAATCTTCAATCTCTTTTTCAATCAATTTGTAAGCATCTTCCTGTGAAATCTCATATTGTTTCATGCAACATTCAACTGCTGAAACCACGTTCATTCTTTGTTGTTCAAACTACGAGTAATCAAAGCAAATCCAAAACATCAACCACCATTAGATATAGGACACATATGAAAACCAAAGTGGATATGATTGGGCAATAATAGAGATTTAATAAAGTATTGGTTCAAAATTAATATCAAATGGCTTATCATGAATTATAAGTAAATTTAACCACTTTCCATAATTAGAAATAACAGTTCAAATATATTTTTCAATTAATTGATTTGTTTCCTACGGCTTTTTTTTTTATGGTATCAAATTCTAATGAGTTTTAAAATTAAATAATATTACAATCAATTAACACACATGTTAAAATATATTGTACCTTATGCGAGCATATGTCATTCCCAAGTCTGCCAATAAGTGAAACAGCTTCGATGATTGCTGGATTACTCAAAATCCAATCAATTTGAGTTGAAAATTTTGTTAGAAGAAGAAATGACGTTATCATAAGAGGGTATGTAGAAGATATAACTCCATTATCCTTATATTCTTCATATGTTGGAACACATATCTCTTCACTCCATTTTGCTTCAGTCAAGTACGCTCGTGCCAAGTTATAAAACTGCAAGTAAAATAACCTGAATATATATGATCAAGTAAACGATGCAAACCCTGATTATTTCACCAATTTAAAAGTATATGAATGAAAAACCTACAGCTTCTTTAACACATTGCACTATTATGCTTGATTTTTCACTCTCTAAGGTACTCAACCTTACTTCATCACACACTTCTACAATTGCATTAAACACTACTTTCATGCTATCTGGAAGAGATTGAATGGAACTATTATCCCATCTGAAAATCATACAAACAAAAGAAGGATTATGAAGGAATACTTAAGAACTACAAATTTATGAGTGTGAAAGATTTCAAATCATTAATTTTTCCACTGTAGTATAGCATGATATAAGATTGGTCGATCATATAATTTGAATTAAGATAAACCTCTGAATTGCTTGTGTGAGGAGTTCAAGTTCTTGTATTGTGCCGTAGGCATCATAAGTATCATCTAGAAGAGAGATACACACAATCAATTTGCTAGTTATCTTTCTTGGAATACTATATTCAGTTTCATAAGACATGGCAATTGGCCATAAATAGCACTCTACTGCCCTTTCTCTTGCGTAAGGGACCTTTGTCGCAAATTCTGAGTCTTTCCACCATCTGTATAAACAAAAAACACAGCTATAATGTCATATTCATAGTTGATTGCTTAATAACAAGTTTTGTTATAACTGAATATCATGAATGCATATACTACTTTTGATTGTGAACAATCCAATATGTCAAGGCAAAAAACCTTTCTTAGTTCTTCATATCAAAATTGTTTATTCTAAAAGTACATGGTTATTTATCTGCACTTACTTGGTGATACTTCCAACTTCTATTTTGTGCAATTTCTGCAGCATATTGAAATCTACTTTGGAAAATAAAAGAAGAACTTGGCAGTGGGAAGGATTTTGTTCATAGAAGGAAATGTAACGTTTGGCCTCCAACCTAGGAACTCCCTTGTGAAGTGGTTTCCTTAAGCAATGACTTATTTGTGCAGCAAAGGATGCACTCATTTGATCAATCAAGGATTTGAGATGAATGTGTGTGAAATCAAGTGCTTCATCTAATATATCTTCCCCGTGAATCCTTAGCTGTGAAGCTTCAAACAAACTCCACAATCCTTGTACATCTTTGGCAATGTTTTGATCAAAGTCTCCTTTGTTGTTCTTGAATTTGTTGAATATATCTATTAGAATTCACCCACACATATGAGTTATATGGGATTTTAATCAATAATCTATGTATATAATAAGGTTCATGAATGTTAGATTTCTTGGGGACAAAGATGTTACATACCTGACGAAATATGATACCCTCTTTGCCTGAGCAAACGAAATAGTAACGCCATATAGTGAAGACAACCTTCCTCTATTATGACATTATCATTTGTAGATGAGTTGTAGATTTGTTCTAATGCTTCATCAATTTCATGTTGAAAATGATAAGATATACCCAAACGTTGCAATGAATCAATGAAATTTAGTTTTTGTAAGATACTATTGTTTGAAGATAGAAACATCTTCTTCACTTCTTCCTTTCGCGTTTGAAATTGTTGCTTCATATTGTCATCGATTTCCTGCATTCTCAGTTGCAAGAAATAAGTTTTTGTAGTGAATATGTAATGGAAAGAGGTATGAACGTGTGGATAATGTTAAACCTATATACTAAGCTTACACACTGAAAAAATAAAACAATTGATGTAAGAGGATTTTCTATCTTTCTAAAACTTTTCGTAAGACATTTATTGATCTTAAGTAGGCTGTAATGGTTAAAATTGATTTAATCATGCATTCACATTTAAAAAAAAATATAGTTTAAAAAATGTCTTGAATACTACTTAGAAAGCTTTAAACACTTTGATCGTCATTATAATGTGAATAAACAATTGGACTGTGTTCATATAAATACACATGTGAATGATTGTCATCTTCACTGATGTTATTTTTCATAGAAGTGTTTTAGATATGTTCCAACACTTGGTTGATGTCTTACTCGAAATGATAGGATATCTACACTGAAACGTTAATTAATTTGCAGGAAGTTAGGTAAAGCAGAAAGCACAAATACTGAAAAAAAGAGTAGAAAGTAATGTTTCAATCATCAACTAATCAAATTAAGTTACACTAGAATGCATATTTCTTAGTTACTTCTACCCAAATACTCATCCAATATAAGTCAACTTAACAAGGTTCTCCACCGTCTCTACTCACTACACTATTTTTCAGTTTAAACAACACTTAAAAAAATTGCCTAAATTAAAATGACAGTGGCCTTAAGTTTAGACAACAGTTTTTCAATTATGACTATTGCTCAAAGACAAAAGTTTTGGATACCAATTATTGGATTGAGTGTTTATCACTAAACCAAAAATTATCGCTAATAATTAGGGTGTAATTTCTTTCTATAAAAAATTGTAGCAATCAAAGTGGCATGATTTGATTAGAACTTATATGCCTATCCTCCGTCACAAAACAATTTTATATATTTGTGACATTTTCTATGATTAGGTAACAATTTTATACATGTAGATTAGTTTGGTGTGTGTGGTATAAAGTAAAAAATGGTAACTATCTTCTTTTTCATTTATTTGAAAGTATATATATTGTAAGTCCAGCTTTGAAAAAAAACCGCTGTAATTTGTTTGTAAAGAGAAAAACTGCTGAACCCTGTATAATTTTTTTATTACATATTTGTCTGATGCACAGGAACTAGCTAGACTAAACCAATATCACTAAAATTTAACAAACTATAACAAATAATACGTATGTAAATGGATAAAGTAAAAAATTGGAAATGCAAAAATAACATATAGTACTGCTGAATGATACTGAAGGAAAGTATCGCCCCAAAAGCTAGGAGAAAAATTTGCACAAGGTCGCGTGATGTGAGGTGGTGCATGTTTAGCCGAAAGCTGAAGAGAGGAAGGTGTAAGAGACATGCTAATTTTCTTTCAAAGGTTTTCTTCTCCTGATTTATGAAAAGATGAATGGTTTGGGCCAAGGCTAGGTTATATATATATATTAATGAATTAATTTATAGTTTTTGGTGTTTGGTGTTATAGATATATAAGAAAAATGATAATTGCGGATGACTCTGATCCAACTGAAGAATAATGAGAAAGTTGTTGGTATGTCATTGTAAGATTGTGTAAGGACAATATTGTGATTATAATACTATCATTTTTCGCATCACTAATTTTATCAAAATGCAAATACTTCGTAAGCTCCACTTTATATAATCACATATAACCCTACATTCTTTTTTATCTGTAACTTGTTACTTTTTATATTTTCTATTACCTCAAGTAGCTATTATCTTTATTATAATAAAAAATAAAGTCTTTGTTTTTCTATTATATACCTTCCAATGATGTAGATTACAAATAGTTTTCAATTCTTTGATGTTGAGAATTTGTATCAAAAGTATTTAAATTACGTGCTTAATTGTGTGGATCGTCTCATTCAAATTCGATGGCTTGATAAATATTCAAATGTCAGTATTTTTTCTTCTAAAAAATGAAAAAATAGATTAATAATTTTTTAATAAAAATGAATTGTAGTTTTATCATCAAATGGTCGAAAAATAAATAAGAAAAATCCTAACCGAAAAAAATAATATTATTTATTCAGCATTGATTAATTATTTTCTTTGAAACAAAAATAATTAAAAAAAAGGATACATGCATGATTTTCATTAAGCCACAAAACTAAAACAAAATAAAAAATTATAAAAATTATCATCACACAATTAATGTTGATAAACAATAAAAAATAAAAATTAAAGAAAATAAAAATGAATTTATTTTCATAAAAAAATATTTTAAATTTTAAATTTTAAATTTATAAAAAAAAAAAGTGTTAAACTTTTTATTTTGTGATTTAGACAGCGAATCCATGAACGTGCAATACATTCCAAAAGGAATACAAATACTTCCTTTCAGTGCATGACAGGGTTTTTCCATCAATTCTATTTTATGCCTAAAGGAGATTTGGATGATGGTTTTCAAATATTGGTTTTATTCATTAATATATACATCTCTTTTTCACTACAAAGAAGGCTTTCAATGTCAATAATTTCACGTCATCAATAATTTTTAATAATTATTAAGTGTAATATTTCTTTCAAGGATAATTTATATTAATATTGATTTTTTGAAATAAACATAGTGATAATTACTAAAGTATGAGTTAACAATAAAAAATTATTGAAAAAAAATATAAGATAAATTGTTAAGAAATTCACTTTATGTCAAACTCAATCTTAAAAGACCAAATCTTAAAAGACCAAATAAAGTTCACACTCATTTATATACTAATACTTCCAACATATTCCAGTTATGTACATTTCGTATTTGAGATTAGAGTACAACTCAATAACAATTAGAACAATAGATTAATTAAAAAAGAAAAAAAAAAAACCTTTGTTAGGAATCACATTTCTAATAGTATGGAAGAAATGTTTCTCGATGACGACTTTTACTGATATGATCACGTGTACTCTAAATTTCTTTTAAGTTTTTTCTACTATTATTCTATTCATTGTTTGTTTAAAACTTGGGTAAGTTATTCATGTGTAAGTACTCATATTATTCATTTCTTTTGATATTTTCAATCTTACATGTGTCATTGATAAAAATCCTTGTGTTAACTTTTATATATTGTGGATAAGTCTGCTATGACATCATAACAAATTCATGAAAATCAGAAAGAAAAGCAAAATAAGAGAGCTTTCAGTTAGAAGAAGAAACTTTGTTTGATTCAATTTTTCTATATATTGCATCTGCCTGTATGCAAATGGCGAATATTTATACACAAAGAAAAGAAGGAAAATGAACCAATACTTGATAGAAAACAGAAACAACCCAATGCCAAGAAAAAAAAAAGCCCAAAAGAAAAACCTAAAATCGACTTCAAGTCGCTGGAGATGTTATAGTCAATCACTAAAGACATTAGTTGTTTTAGAACTTTCACAATTTTGTTTTTAAAAGATGTTTTAAGAAAAATGTATATTTTAAATTACCATTAACATTGACTCATAAGTTCATAACCGATATAAGATGAATAAGCATTCTGAAACAAAAATGAATGAAGTAATATATAAAACACTTAAATTTTGAGAACAACTATTTAAGAGGGTAAAAAATCTTAAAAAGACTAAAAAAATTTAGCATATAAACAAAATGAAGTAATACGTAGAAGACATTTCTTTCTTTTTGGGCTATATATCATCCCATCATACAATTTAAAATAATGTTATCCTTCGCATCAAGTTTTTCAGAAAGAGATAAAAAGATTGTAATTCTAAGTGTCTCTGGTAAAAAAAGAAAAGAAGTCACTGAGAGAGAATAAAGTAAAAGAAAAGAGTAACACCAATGTATGTCGTGCAAATGTGTCGAGAAGGAAATATTTGATTTGGAATTTTCTTCTTTACTATCAGATCAGTCTATTTATTATCATGTATCACGTGAGACTCAATATAAATACTTATGAAAGAGATTAAATGAATTGTTTGAATCTGAAAATTCTTTGAACAAGACATTCCTTAATATGAAACTAGTAAACTTGAAATACATTGATGGTTCCTTGGTGGCTAAACACTTGAGTAATTTTTAGATTATGATGAATCAGTTGATCACTATAGAGATTGTGTTAGATGGTGAGTTATACTAACATTATGTTGCTTAACTCATTATCAGAAAGTTGGGATACATAAGTACTATCTCTAAGTAACTTTGCTCCTGATAGGAAACCAACTTTTGACATGGTCAAAGATATATAACCTCTTAAATGACAAAACTAAGACGAAAGGTATAACAATCAGGTTATCTCCTCTACTTAAAATGAAGCTTTAGTCACAGATTTAAGAGAAAAAAATATGTATAGAACTTTTTAGATTTTAATAACCATTCTCAAAGGTTTAATGATCGTAGTAAGTCAAGAGGGAAATCAGGGCCAAAGAAAGACATCACACATTTCCATTGTAATAAAATGGGACATGTGATTAAAGAGTGCAAGATCCTCAAGTGAGAGAGGTCAAGAGACATAAGAAATAATAACAATAGAAGAGTAGATAAAGGTAAAATTACTAGTGTAGTTGTGTTTGATGGTGAAGTTTGTTATTGTTCATGTAGATGACTCTATTAATCTCATTAGCAAGGAACATGAATGGATTATTGATTTCACTATCTTATTTCATGTTACACCACTTGGAGAACTCTGGTTGGAGACTAATACTAGTCATTAGCATTTGAAGAATGTCAGTCACATCCCTAATATTTGCCTCAACTTAATCTCTATACAAGAACTTGATGAAGATGGTTATCATAATTCCTTTGGTGATGGAAAATGGAAGTGCACTAAAGGAAAAATTGTGGTAGAAAAAGCAAAGAAGCAAAATATTTTATTGGACATCAATAAAGTTATCTATACTTCAAGTGAATGCAATTGAGGATTGTTCCATAGAACTATAACATAAACAATGTGGTTACTTGAGTGAAAGGGATTTGCTACAATTTCAAGATAAGGGTTGTTTTTTTTTTAAATGTTCATCTCTCGAAACTTGTACTGCTTAGCATTTATATGCAAAAAAAATCACATATCCTAGATTTAATTCACACTGATGTTTACACTATGGATGCTAAATCAATTAGTGATTGCTCTTATTTTGTCACTCATAGATGACCATTTTAGAAAGGTTTAGGCTTTTTGTTTTGAAATCAAAATACAATGTACTTGATGCGTTTATGCATTTACATGCAAGTGTTGAAAGAGAAACAAAGAAGTTGTTGAAATGTGTTAGAGCAGATAAAGATGGTAAATATAGTGGTCATTTTGTGCATTACTACAAGGAGCATGGCATCAAGTTTGAAAAGACAGTTCCAAAGACAATTGGGGTTGTAGAGAGAATGAACCCCACAATTAATGATAGAATTATATACATGGTCTCTCATGCAAATTGTTAAAGCTTTTCGGGCTGGGCATTCAGAACTGTAGTAGATTTGATTAACCTTTCTCCTTTTATTCCTCTTGATGGTGATGTCTTTGTGAGGGCGTGGAAGGGGAAAGACGTTTCCTATAGTCATTTGATAGTATTTGGCTGCAAAGCATTAATTCACATCTCTAGAGATAAAAGATCTTAGTTTGGTGGAAAGTGTAAACATTGTATTTTTCTTATTATGGTCATGATGATTTTTATTATAGATTTTGGGATTCAATTGATAAAAATATTGTTAGAAGCTTGGATATTATTTTTCTTTAGGATTAAACCATTGAAAATATTGACAAAGAGAAGTCAATATAGGTTACTCATGGGTGCTTTGTGTTGAGCCAAAACCTCCTTCTAGATTGTTGATCATAGGAAGATGTGAATGTAAATTGGATGATGTAGTTGATACCCCTGAGACACAAGTTAATTAGACAACTAAACTAGCTCCTTTTGAACCAACTATAGAGCCTCTCTTGAGAAAATCTGCTAGAGAGATACTAGTTGAGGAAAGCCTAATCATTGCATTTTTTTTTAAGAAATTTTTTAATAAACAATTTATTATTCTCTAACTTTATGTTAATACATGTTGATTATCGATCATGATATGAATGAGATTCAAAGTCTGCATTTATGAAGAGATTTAAACATTCATAGAGATAATTAGTGAGATTCCATATACATACAGATAACAAAGATCTTTTTTTTTATCAACAATTGTGAAGTGTTAGTATTTTGTTAATAGATGGAGTTGAACTTACAACTTTTTTCACTTTCCCTTCAAACCAACCTTATACCTTCCAAATACTTGTGAGCGGAGTTAAATCCAAAACTTTTCTTATTTTCCTTTTCATTTTTATTATTAAGTCACCTTGTAACTCCTAAATGGCAAAGAAAATAAGTCACCAAACAGAATGAAAAAAGATAAAAGAATAATCAATATATTTTCTAGGAATATGGGAAAAATAAAAATTTGATCTGAATTTTTACTTTTACTTTATTTTTCTTATCTTGTCGGTATGAATTTATTCCGATGTAAGATATTTAGATTAGATTTATTTGGTAGAAGTCAAGGACTTTGTGAAGTAGAAAGCACAAAAAGTAGAAAACAATGTTTTCAATCATCCACTCTACTGTTTCTTTCTGTTTCATTTATATTAATACAATATTATATATTGTACAAATCCAGCTTCGAAGAAAAAGATGCCGCAGTTTGTGAAAAGAAGTTTTAGGCTCTGCTTTCACACTCACCTATTAATGGCTGAACCTTTATAATTTTTTTATTTACATATTTGTACTCATGGTGAATCTGTTGCAAAGGAACTAGCTAGACTAAGCCAATAATCATTAAATTGAACAAACTAATAAATAATAAGAATGTAAGCAGATAAAAGTAAAAAATTGCAAATGCAAAAATAAAAAATAGTACCAGTGAATCTGAATGATAGTGAAGGAAAGTATCTCCCCAAAAGCTTGGAGGAAAATTTGCAGAAGGTCGCGTGATGTAAGGTGCTGCATCTTGAGTCAGAAGAGGAAGAGAGGAAGGTGCAAGAGACATGCTATTTTTCTTTCAAAGCTTTCTTTTCCTGATTTGTGAAAGATGAATAGTTTGATCCAAGTCTAGGATCTATTTAAATGATTTTTGGACATATATGACGACTTTTGAGCATCTAAGAGATAACTCTATTAAAGGTAATACAGAACATCAATATATATATTTTTTTAATTTGTGCTTTTTAATTTCTCCAGACTTAAATTCAAGTTTAAAAGAATTCTCCAAAACATGGATACTAACACTTAACTCCTAATTTTGTAATCTCTAAATTTAATTCAAAACTTAGTATCTTTTTAACAATTTATCTCATGAGACTATATCTCACGATTAAAAATAAGAATTCAAAGCAAAATTACGAACAAGAAGCTGAAATAAAATGAAATTAATGGACACAAATTTTTTTCTAAATACTAACTAATTTTAGTGACAAATTCTTGTTTGTAATTATAATAATCAAATTAGATATCAATCTACAAAACTAAAAATTATTGATTATTATAAAATAGTTACTATTATGAATAAAAAATTATAATTAATCACTAAATTAGTTTTTAAAATTAGCTACCCGTGATTTTGACTATTAAAATATATTAGTCACTAAACATTAGCTATCAAGATTTTGACTATCAAATAAATTAATTTCTAAATTAGTCACTAATTAATTATAATTTTTATTCAAATTATTTTAACAATAAAAAAATTTTAATTTTATAAATTAATATATAAATTAATCACTGTAATAACTAACTATTTTTTTTTAACTCAAAATTATCTTGTAATGCCAAATTACTCAAGAATGAAAAAATGATAAAGTAATTAGACACCACCTTAATCACTAATATACACCAAGACCAGAACAAACACGTGCACTCAATTTTCAATTCTTGACTCTTTAAGATTAAGTGAATTTTCACAAAATCGATATCAAAGGATTTTCAACTGTAGATAAAATCTCTGAACAATTTGTGGATGAAATCAATCTCAGTTCTAATTGTAGTGTGTGAAATAATTCACCATTTTTATATTCAATTGGTCTGAATTCTGTTTTATCAATTTTCAATTCCTAACTCTAACGTGTTTGCCATGCCATGAATTCAATTTGAAAACTACATCTAGCTCCTTCACATTATCCTATCAAATCACGTGGATTCCAATTGCATAAAAATAATTCAATGAGTTAGAAAATTAGATACCAGAAAGATATGATTGAGTGAATAAATAATGATTAATTAAAATATGGCAATTCAAACTTTCATTCATTTAAATAATAGTATAATAATTAATAGTTTCCCGCTTAAAAATATCATATTTTACAAAAAAATATGACCGTTGTTCAATTGTCTTGTAAAAAGTAACAGTTTTAGAAAATTCGCCATATTAATACTAATCTTATTTAAAATTATTGTTAAATGGATGTGTGATCCTTTTATTTTACAGTCTCAAGTAAAATATCAAGAATATATATTGTTTCAAGTGGAAAATCGAACGGTCACTTAAACAAATTTTAAGTTCTTCAAGATTCTTCTTTTGTTTTTTCGGTGTTCATGTTCATCAATTAATCGGTATGTGTTCTGATACTAAAGCTAAATGACTAACTAGTCTGTGTGTGTTTTTCTTAATAAATCCATATACTATTTAATTTGTCAACAAAATTTTGGTTATGTCTGCATGTAGAAAATAAATGTAAAACAATGCAGACATATCCTCTATAAATAACAAAATTAAAACCAAAATTAACCTACACAATAAACACAAGAATAAACAACTTGCTTCTGAAAATCATATACAAATCAAGCAATCGGTGGTCTTCATAACTTTTCAAATTCTCTTCTTTCACTTTTCATCTCAATCCTTAAATAGTACAAAACTACTAGGGATATAACTTACATAGAACTAATTTAATAATGTATAAAATACCTTACAATGAAACAAATAGTTTCTAGTTTTATGAACATTTTTATTGAAAAAATTCATCCAAAAACTGCTTTCTAATCAACCAAGAATGACAACATGTTGTGTTGACATATCATGTCACTTAACTGTGATGTTCGAACTACTACTTACTTTCTCAATTATTGAATTCCATTTTACCTTTAAAATATATCTAAACGAAATTATGTGGGTGACTTTAGACAATTTTAGAGTAACTTTAACAATTTTAAATTTTAGTTATATATGTTACTTTTTATGTTTAATTGTTATTTTTTCGACTTTTAGTAATCACTTTAAATATTCTGTTGGACGGGTAAGATACGGGTAGTAGTTCCTTTGTACTCTATCGTGAATAAATATTTATCAATACCTATACTCAACCCGCATATTGTTTTAATATCCACGGGCATCTGCATATATTTACAAAAGAAAATTTTAATATTTAAAAATATATTTTAATTATAAATTTAAATAAAAATACAAAGCATAATATTTATAAATTTCAAACAAAGTGAAAATAACTCATTTAAATAGTGTTGAATGACAGTTTACAAATAAATAGAGATTTTTTAAAACCAATTGATAAAAAATTAACCCATTCAAGGTAACGCGCTCACCTCCGTCGAAGGTAACGCGCTGGCCGTGGCGTGCGACATGGCCGTGCATTTGCCTCTCCAGAGAGAGCTCTGTCCGTTCAACCTTGCGCCGGTCACATCCACCGCTATTCAGATGGTTTTCGGGGACACCGTGGCCATCGTGCTCATGGAGGCCAGGAATCTCACCAAGGAGGAGTACGCCGCGAACCATCCAGTCGGCAAGATCGGGAAGAGTCTCATCTTCAAGGTCATCTTTCCGTTCCCTTGCATGTACATTTGTTTTCCCCTAATTTGTTGTTGTCTGATTGGAATTTGAATTGCGAATTTGAATTGCAGGTGAAGGATGTGATGAGGAATCAGGACGACCTTCCGATTTGCAGAGAATCGGATTTGATTATGGACCAGCTTGTGGAACTGATGAGTAAAGGATGCAAATGCCTCCTTGTGATCGATGACCGGTACCGTCTGATTGGAACGTTCACCGACAGTGATCTTCGTCGCACTCTCTGAGCCAGTGGGGAAGCCATTTTCAAACTCACTATGGGGAAGATGTGCAACAGGTAACAATCATCATCACATCAATACATGCGTACATACTACCTAGAAAGCTCATAATCAGAACAGAATTTCACAGTAAATGTCATTCACTAGAAACAAATAGGTAAAGAGCAATACTCAGATGTTGTGTTTTCTTCCATTCTAAGAGGAAACTCCAATTTTGATCAGAGAATGGTATCAGTAATACATATCATTCTGCATTCGAGTTATGTTTGATGCTTGGTTGAGGAGAAGAGTATATAACAGTGAGGTTTTTTTATTGATGTTAGGAATCCAAGAATTATTGGCCCGGAGGCTATGGCGGTGGAGGCGATGAAGAAGATGGAGGCACCTTCGTCGCCTGTTCAGTTTTTACCTGTGATAAACGATGAGAATATTTTAATTGGGATTGTGCCTCGGTTCTCACCAAGACCGAGGCAAAAAACTCACATATGGCCTCGGTTTTAACCATAATCGAGGCATAAAATTGGTTCTATGGCTTCGGGTGATAACCGAGGCCAAAAGGTGACATCGCCCCAATATGCCTCGGTTTCAGACCCGAGGCAAAATGTGAAAAATAACTGGGGCAGAAAGCCCTTTCTGCACTGGTGCATATTTCCTACTTGTTCCGAATTTTATCCGCGTATACTAGTGGGTACAGATTTTTTTGACATCTCTACTTATAACCACTTGCTTGGATACTTACATTTTAATCCAAATACAAATGCTTTGTAAGTTCCACCTTCACTATAAAAAATATTATATTAAATTATATATTTTAACAATTAAATATCATCATAAATAAAATATTTGATAATTAAAATAATTATTAAAGTTATATATATATATATATATATATATATATATATATATATATCAAAAACTCACGAAAAACAAGTGATTTTAACGGAGGTTTGTTTTTACACTATCCAACGTTAAAACCTCTGCTAAATTATTTACTCGGGGTTTCGATTTCTATCGCTAACCACCCATGGAGAATGTGTTTGTTTGAGTTTTTACGAATCTCAGGAAATATCAATCATTAACTAGACTTTTTATCCTTTTGTATTTAGTGGAGGTTTTTAAACCTTTGTTGAGTTTTATGGATTTAAAACCTTAGTTAACAACTTTAAGTTTTGAAATCTCCGTAAAAAAATTATGGATTTTAAAACCTTCATAAAATACCATAAATTTAAGAACCTTCGTAAAATATTATGGGTTTAGAAACCTCCATAAAATATCATAGATTTGAGAATCTCGGTAAAACACTATAGATTTGAAAACCTATGTGAAGTATCAGATTTTAAAAATATTAATATTAATTAGCTATATTCATTTACCGTGTTTATGCATTCTAATGTACTTTTTCAACTGTAATTATTTATATAGTATTTGTTTATGTTTGATGATGTTATACTTAAATAAATATAACACTCATCAAATTAACAAGTTATATATAGATAACTAATTTTAAATTTATACCAAAATATAAAAAATACAAACATTAAAATTCAAATTTTATAGGAAAATCTATCAAAAACTATCATGAAATACTAAAAATGAAAAGGGAACTTGATTCAAGTGAGAAGCTCGTTTAGTTTCTCACGCCTTCTTCTTTTTGATATCATATGATGCATCGGTGGTAACACTCTTGCTCCTCCAAGTGTTTCAGGAAAGTGGGATTAAGAAATGTCTGGAATTCTGATAAGAAGAGATGATTCAGAGCTACCTGTGGATATTGATCTCAAAGAAGATGAAGATGATGTAGGAGGGTTTTGATTAATTTGTTGGGACTGTCCAGTGGAAAATTCTCCATGAAACAAACTCCTAAGTGTTGTTTGAATGTTAACCTGCACATAAAGAAATCAAAATTCAGATCATTATACACCATTGATGGTTAATGGAATATGGCATTACATGTAGTTTCTTACTTTTGATCATGGTATTGAGCAAGTAAATATTTAAATCAGGTTATAATCATACAAAGCAGTAGGCACCCAAATCATACGATGGCAAACAAATGCAAGACCTTTCTGACTCGATTATCCAGATCATACTCTTGATATAGAATTCTAAAGGAAGTATGCGCATGTGCTAGTTTCTAAACTCTGCAGAGTCTAGACACAAGGGGTTATTACCCAATCACACACAAGGTTAATCCTCTAATATTTTAGGCCCAATACGTCCTAAGACTAGGACCTCCTGCCACTCTCACCTAAATCATTATGTTCTATGTGAGCGTGAACGATTATTAGAGTTCAAGATACATTCATTTATCTAGACATCTCCTATATCAAGGTATACACTAACCACACCATCTCCAAGAGTTTCCCTTGAAACTCTTTTACCAACAAAATTCACATGACATCTCAAGCATTCAATTTTCATGCCAATCCACTACCAACCAAACAATTCATGTTTTTCATTTCATACTCAATATAACAAAATCTCATTCTCATTTAATCTCATTCAACATACATGGCATCATACTTCATGCGGTTACAGTAACATACTCTATTATGCAGGCAAACAACCACATCAGAGAATAAAACGGAACTAGAGCACAACCCTTCACCAGTCTCGCTCAGGCGTGAGAGGTTCTCTCGCTCAAGTGAGCCCTTCTCGCCTAGGCGAGAGCTCGAATAGTGGAACAGTGGGTTTCTGTGATTTCTCGCTTAGGCGAGATACCCTCACTTGAGCAAGATTACTCATGAGCGAAGGTGTGTCGCTTGAGCAACAGTTCGAGTAGAAACCAGGGAGAGTTTTTTATGCTCTCGCTTGTGCGAGACTCGCTCGCCTAGGCAAAAACACCAGGTTTTCTCCATTGTTCACGCGTGCAACAATCATAAATTCGTAACCAACAACACTTTAACATTTTCCAGGTAACCACAATTGCACACAAGCATCATAAACACGAAACAAAGCAAAGAAATATGCAGATGTTAGAATTCGTGCACCAATATTTCACAACCAAGAGGGGGTGAATTGGTATTAACAAATTTTGCCCAGTTTTAGCACTTTTGAAATTGTTTTGATAAAAACCTTTGCTTGTTGAATCAATTGAAATAGTGTGGTTTAATGCTTAATGTTTGGAGCATTTATACTATGACAAAATATAGAGAGAAAGAGATAAAGCACACAAAATTTTTATACTGGTTTGATTCTTAAGAATCTACATCCAGTTTCATCTAGCAAACCACAACTAGAGATATTCACTATATCACAATAATTTCAAGATTTACAAATACACTTGATAAATCTAAATTCTAAGATAAAGGAACACACATGCAAAACTTCCACACACTTGCTCCAACAAACAAAAATAGCAAGGCTATCACACACACTTGCTTTAACAACCAAAAACAGCAAGGCTATCACACACACTTGCTTTAACCAGAAAATAGATGATTATCCCAAGATTTCATACAAGAAGAACTTGAAGATGAACGTTTGAGTTTTCTTTTAGAAATTAGTTATGTTCAATGTTTTTGGGCTTTGGGCTTTCTTTTATAAATTAGTTTATGTTTTTATGTTTTTAGGCTTGGGCCTTCTTGTAGGGTTCTTAGATTTTCTTAAACTTGTGTGTCTATATATAGAGGTATCAAAAATTAATGTAGACACTTTTAGTCATATATTAAATTTGATTTCTAAAGAGAGAATTCTCTTTGTTCTTGGCTTAGGCCTTTGGTTCTTATCAAAGATTAACATCTTTATGGCGAATCTTCACTTGACTTATCAATCTGCTAGATTGTGGCATCCTTCATCTATGTCTTATTTTATATTCTTCTCTGATTTATTCGTGTCATGCCTCTTGAGGATTCAAATTCAGAAACGATCGTACTCTTTCCTAGATAGGAGCGTATCAGACCCTCTTTAAAACTTTGAACCAATTTAGCTTCTAGTCTTTAGAAATACGTGAATTTAGATATTTTAACCAGATTTTGTTAAGATCATTTGACATCTCAAACTTATTTTTTAACTAACATTGAAATAGAAATGTGTCAAATAGAATAAATAATTAAAATGCTATAATATGTTAATTATAAACTTACGCTACTTACGCTATAATAAAATCATATATATATATATATATATATGAAGCAATAGTGCTATGCACGAGCCAAGTAAAAATGTTGAACACTCTCACCGTGTCACATCGAATGAACTTGCAAGCAAATAAACACCCTCACCACATCACTTTAAATGAACATCAAAACAATAAATAAAAAAAAAAAAAGAGGAAGAGGAAAACGAACCTTATGGGGTGTTAAAAAGCGAAGAAGAATGGATGAAAATGGAGAAGTGTTCATAGTGTTCGAGAAAACAAATACAGTGATGTGAGATTGAAAAAGGAGTGGCAGACAATTAAAATTTCACAAATTTTACCATAAAAGCCAGGGTATGTGCTACGGTTCTCTTAAATAATCGTAGCATGTACCATGGTAGCTAAAGAATAGGCTATGGTTGCTAGTAAAATCGTAATTATTTTTTGGTTACAAAAGTATGAGCTACGGTTATTTAAGATAATTGTAGCATTTATACTGGTTTATGGAGTATAGGCAATGATTATTACTGAACTATAGACTATTCTTTGCCAAAAATGTCACCATGTTTTCATAGTCTACGTTTTCCGTAATACTAAAGTATATTACGTGTAGCAAAATGCAATAATTGCACTAATAAATCTTGAATCGTCTAGTTTGACTGTTTCTAAAGATTATAATTACTTTTTAATATTGATTAATGCGTGTCAGAATGTAAATTTAATATATTTTACGAAATTTTTGTTCTTTGCATTTTGTGTTAATTTTCAGGTACATATTTTATTGTGTACATTTCATGTCACTTGCACATCAATGAAAATTTATGTCCAAATATTTTGTGAAATATATGATAAGTTGATTAAAATTTATGTACTAATGAGCCTTTCTGAATGGATTATGGTCGTACCTATGATAAAAGAAATGATATTTACATGCATCATACAAGATATAATTCTAATGAACCATGAATAAAGCATAAATATGAATCAGAGTTTGATTAATTCAACACATAAATAATTATGTGAGATAAAGGTAGAAGAATTTATATGATTTATGTAACTAATGTCAGCAGAAGTGAGAACAGGATAAAGATGAGGTGTCATTTGCATGCATTCTTTGAATGGGAAAACATCACATATTTTTTTAAATTGGAGAACTTCTTTTATGGAATGAATTTCTTAACATAGATACGAATGGAATACTTACAATTGTCAATTGAGTTTGATGTTATAGATATATAAGGAAAATGACACTTGCGGATGACTCTGATCGAATGGAAAAATAATGACAAAGTTGTTGATATGTCATTGTAAGATTGTGTACGGACAATATTCTGATTATAAAACTATCACTGTTGGCATCACTAATTTTATGAAAATGCAACTGCAAGTTGATAATAGAAGCCCCTTCAAACCACGTGCTTGGCTGAATTCCAATCTAAATACAAATGAAAATCCACTTTATATAATCACATATAACCCTACATTCTTTTTTTATCTCTAACTTGTTACTTTTTATATCTTCTATCACCTCAAGTAGCTATTATCTTTATTATAATAAAAAACAAAGTTTTTTTTTTCCTACTATATATACACCTTCCAATGACGTAGATTACAGATAGTTTACAATTCTTCGATGTTGAGAATTTGTATCAAAAGTATTTAATTCTATCAAAGTCATCCGCAACTTGTACGTATTTTATATAATTTTATTATATAAAATTATTATTTTCTATTTTATTATTATAGATTAATATTAATTATAAATTATATTATTTGTTAATATAATCACATGTAAAATCATTTAAATAGACCCTAGGCTCGGACCAAACCATTCATCTTTCAGAAAGAAAGCTCTGAAAGAAAAATAGCATGTCTCTTGCATCTTCCTCTCTTCCTCTTTTGGCTCAAGATGCACCACCTCACATCACGCGACCTTCTGCAAATTTTCCTCCAAGCTTTTGGGGAGATACTTTCCTTCACTATCATTCAGATTCACTGGTACTATCTTTTTTGCATTTGCAGTTTTTTACTTTTATCCACTCACATACGTATTATTTATTATATACTTTGATCAATTTTAATGATATTGGCAAATATTGGATGAGTGTGAATGCAGAGTTTGAAACTCTTTTTACAAACAAACTGCAAGATTTTTTTCTTCAAAGCTGGACTTACAAAATATACTTTCAGATAAATGAGAGAGAAAGAGAAACTATAGACAACATTTTTCAATTGTTCTTTTATTGTGTAACCTTACATGTGCATTCTTCAGTTCCTCTAAACTTCAAATCTTCATTACAAATTTTTTTCCCTCCAACTGAATGCAGGAAATCGATGACAATACGAAGCAACAATTTCAAACGCAAAAGGAAGAAGTGAAGAAGATGTTTTTATCTTCAAACAATAGTATCTTACAAAAACTAAATTTCATTGATTCGTTGCAACGTTTGGGTATATCTTATCATTTTCAACATGAAATTGATGAAGCATTAGAAGAAATCTACAACTCATCTACAAATGATAATGTGATAATAGAGGAAGGTTGTCTTCACTATCTGGCGTTACTATTTCGTTTGCTCAGGCAAAGAGGGTATCATATTTCGTCAGGTATGTAACATCTTTGTCCCCAAGAAATCTAACATTCATGAACCTTATTATATACATAGATTATTGATTAAAATCCCATATAGCTCATATGTGTGGGTGAATTCTAATAGATATATTCAACAAATTCAAGAACAACAAAGGAGACTTTGATCAAAACATTGCCAAAGATGTACAAGGATTGTGGAGTTTGTTCGAAGCTTCACAGCTAAGGATTCACGGGGAAGATATATTAGATGAAGCACTTGATTTCACACACATTCATCTCAAATCCTTGATTGATCAAATGAGTGCATCCTTTGCTGCACAAATAAGTCATTGCTTAAGGAAACCACTTCACAAGGGAATTCCTAGGTTGGAGGCCAGACGTTACATTTCCTTCTATGAACAAAATCCTTCACATTGCAAAGTTCTTCTTACATTTTCAAAACTAGATTTCAATATGCTACAAGAATTGCACAAAATGGAAGTCGGGAGTATCACCAGGTAAGTTCCGATGTACTTTTAGAATAAAAAGTTTTATTAGAAGAGATGAAGGTAAAGAGTGTTTTGCAGATGTTTTTCTCTTAGAAACTAATACTACAAAAAAATACCTCATTTATAACTACTTTTAATTAGTAACCACCAAAAGTAGTTATTTACTCTAATAACCAGTTTAAATATTAATTTACAAAATAAAAAATTACTAATTATTAAATTAGTCACTATTATCAATAAAAAATTATAATTGGTTATTAAATTGATCACTAGTTAATTAAATACTAATTTAGAAATCAATCCCTTTGATAGTAAAAACATTGGTAACTAATGTTTAATAACTCATTTCCTTTGTTAGCTAAAACATTTGTAACTAAATTTTAGAAACTAATTTAGAGATCAATTATAGTTTTTTATTCATAAGGATGATTGTTTCAGTAATCAATAATTTTTTATTTTATAAATTGGTATCTAAATTTATCACTATAATAACTAACATTTTTTTGTTACTAAAATTGCTTATTAATAAGACATTTTCTTGTAGTGTAAAAAAGGATTTCTAGACAGAAATATAGGATTCTTTACAATAATGAAACATCCATTACTTACTATATGCGTAACTATATGCTTACACAACAAAACTTTAAAATCATAAAAGTTGTAATAGTTAAGTTTCTATTAAATAATAACTATTAATATGGTATTAGTTGTGTTTCTCGTATATTGCAGATGGTGGAAAATGTCAGAATTTGCGACAAAGGTGCCTTACGCAAGAGATAGGGTAGTTGAGTTTTATTTGTGGACAGTGACCATGACTCACGAAGCTGAATATAGTATTGCAAGAAAGATAGAGAGCAAATTGATTGGTTGTATCTCTCTTCTAGATGATACTTATGATTCCTACGGCACAGTAGAAGAACTTGAACTCTTCACACAGGCAATTCAAAGGTTTATCTCAATCCAAATTATATGATCGATCAATTTTATATCATGCTATACCACAATGGAAAAATTTATGATTTGAAAATCCTTCACACTCATGAATTTGTAGTTCTTAAGTATTCCTTCATAATCCTCCTTTTATTTGTATGAATTTCAGATGGGATAGTAATTCAATTCAATCTCTCCCAGATAGCATGAAAGTAGTGTTTAATGCAATTGTAGAAGTGTGTGATGAAGTAAGGTTGAGTACCTTAGAGAGTGAAAAATCAAGCATAGTGGTGCAATGTGTTCAAGAAGATGTAGGTTTTTCATTCATATACTTTCAAACTAGCCCACTAATGTTGTTTTACATCATTTGTTTTATTAAGTAATTGATTAATAATCAGATGTGTTACTTCCAGTTTTATAACTTGGCCCGAGCCTACTTGAATGAAGAAAAATGGAGGCATCAGGTTTATGTTCCAACATATGAAGAGTATAAGGATAATGGAGTTATATCTTCTGCATGTCTTATTATAATGAAGTCATTTCTTCTCCTGGCAAAATCTTCAGTCCAAGACATGTTTGATTGGATTTTGAGTAAGCCAACAATCATTGCAGCTGTTTCACTTATTGGCAGACTAATCAATGACATATCCTCACATAAGGTACAATATATTTTATTGTAACTCAAATCTATTGGCTTATTTCCATAGACACGGAAATTGTATGGCATATTTGATGGTGATTGATGTTTTGTAGTTTGAACAGCAAAGAACGAACGTGGTTTCAGCAGTTGAATGTTGTATGAAGCAATATGAGATTTCAGAGGAAGATGCGTACAAATTGATTAAAGAAGAGATTGAAGATTTGTGGAAGGTTATAAATGAAGAGTATCTCAAGTCAGACCTTGTCCTCAAGCCCGTGCTTGATTGTATTCTTAATATGGCCCGCATACTGGAAATTGTGTATGAAAACTTTGAGGACAGATACACAAATGGGAAACTATTGAAAGATTGCATTGTTGCGTTACTTGTGGATCCCATAAGCATGGAGGAGGACAAGTAACAGAAGTGATATTCATCATACATAACTATTTACATATTTATTTTGCATCTATTTTGTTTGAATGCATTCCATATTTTAGTTGGAAGTGATTAATGTATATTTTCATTGTTATTCATATGAGGTCTTACTATCAGTTCTTGTTGTACAACTTATTTTGGCTCCGGACATGTTATTATCCTACTTAACCTATATGTTGATGATATGTTTGTGATCGAAAGACTTGACGAATAAATAAGGAGATTCACAGCTGTGATTATGGCAACTTTAATACGACAGATTTGGCTTATTTCCGAGGCATGAAGTTTGTGGGAATAATTGAGGAAATTGCTGTACATGAAAGAATATGTACCTAATGCGTTGAAAAGAGATTTTGCATGATTGAATGTAATTCAATTACTACAGCAGCAAAATTTAATTTGAGATTAGAAGTTGCATGTGATAGTGACAAAGGGGTTAATGTTTGGTTGTTTAAGGTACTTGTGTTGGCAGATGTTGGGTATTGGGTTCCCTTCCTATGTGGAGAAAAGGCCCAAAACTTGAGAAGTCCATGTCTCACTTAACTTAGTGGGGAGGGAAAATTTTGTTCACGTTTTTTCACAAAGTTGTCACCGTAAATTCGGCACTGTTGATTCTTTCCCCGTTGGATCGGACTGAAATTTTTACAACAGGTTCGGAACTCATTGCTCTTCATTCTGACCGGTCGGATCGTTGATACGAGATCTAAGTTGAGAGATATTAATTTCGCACTGCAGCAGTGATTTTATAGGTTTTCCTCCCTTTTTCTTCTCTATTTTGAAAGTTTTTTTGCTTTGTTATTTGGTTGGGTGTTGGCACTAATTTGTATTGTTGATGGAGACTCTTTTGTACTCTTGTTGATCATAGTAGAGCTTTTTTTTTGTCTGGACGACTCGTGGTTTTTACCATTGATTTGAAGGGTTTTCCACATTAAAAATCTTGGTGTCTTTATTTGTGCCTTTCGTGATTTATTATTCCTGCTCTTTGATTCTTGCAAGTTAGAGGAAATTATATCTGTTGCATTCTCTGGTATGTTGTTTGTGTTGTTGTTTTTCCCATCAGCAGATCTGATATTGCTTTCTTTGTTGGATTAATTTGTAGATATATGTTCAATATGAAAAAATGTTCAATATGAAAAAGAATCAGTTGTTGAATAAGAAAGAGAATTTTGAGATGCATCTAAGATACACTAGAGTATATATAGTGTATTGTTTCCTAACAAAATGAAGTAGAAAAAGGGTTAATTGGTTGATTATTGAAATTTGATTGGTTTGGTGATCAATCAATAAAAAATAACATTATTGGTTATATGGTTAAGTTCTTACAAAGATCAATTTCATCATGTTAAAAGAAGTAGCCGGTTGTTCTGTTTGACCTATTATTGCACTAATAAATCTTGAATTGTCTAGTTGGACAATTTCAAAAGATTATGATCACCTTTTAATATTGATTATTACATATATGTCATAATGTAAATTTCATATATTTTATGAATTTTTGTTCTTTGCTTTTTGCGTTAATCTTGAGGTACATGCTTATGTATATTTTATGTCACTTGGACATCAATAAAAAATTATGTCCAGATTTTTTGTGAAAAATATGATAAGTTGATTAAAATTTGTGTACTATTGAGTCTTGGAGTATGGTCATAGCTTTGATAAAAGAAATGAGATTTACATGCATCATACAAGGTATAATTTTAATGAAACACAAACAAAGCATAAATATGAATCAGAGTTTGATTAATTCAACCCATAATGTGAGATGAAGGTAGAAAAATTTATATAATTTATGCAACTAATGTCAGCAGAAGTGAGAACAGGATAATGATGAGGTGTCATTACATGCATGGTTTGAATGGGAGAACATCACGTATTTTTTAAATTAGAGAACTTCTTCTATGTAATGAATTTATTAACATAGATATGAATGCTTACATTTGTTAACTGAGTTTGGTGTTATAGATATATAAGAATAATGATAATTGCGGATGACTCTGATCCAACTGAAGAATAATGAGAAAGTTGTTGGTATGTCATTGTAAGATTGTGTAAGGACAATATTCTGATTATAATACTATCATTTTTCGTATCACTAATTTTATCAAAATGCAAATGCTTCATAAGCTCCACTTTATATAATCACATATAACCCTACATTCTTTTTATCTGTAACTTGTTACTTTTTATATCTTCTATTACCTCAAGTAGCTATTATCTTTATTATAATAAAAAATAAAGTCTTTGTTTTTCTACTATATACCTTCCAATGATGTAGATTACAAATAGTTTACAATTCTTCAATGTTGAGAATTTGTATCAAAAGTATTTAAATTACGTGCTTAATTGTGTGGATCGTCTCATTCAAATTCGATGGCTTGATAAATATTCAAATGTCAGTATTTTTTCTTCTAAAAAATGAAAAAATAGATTAATCATTTTTTAATAAAAATGAATTGTAGTTTTATCATCAAATGGTCGAAAAATAAATAAGAAAAATCCTAACCGAAGAAAATAATATTATTTATTCAGCATTGACTTGGGTTTTCCGAAACAGAAATAAATTTTCTGAAATGTACTTTCTGTATTGTTTTCTAATTTCTTCGTATCAATTCTTTTAAAGTGTGAAAAAATTATTTTAGTATCCTTTGACTAACTCAGTGAAGTGTTTTGAGAAATTCCACGCCCCACCTCCACCAGAAAAGGTTAGGCGCAGCAATTGAAGAATTTGACCTTTTAATATAAATTTATAAAGGTAAAATGGGGATATGTTAATTTAGGGTGTGTACGAAGAATAAAGGATTCGAAAACCATTATTTGACAAACTTTTAATAAAGTTGACGGTCACATTTAAGTAATTTTAATTCTTTTTATTTTAATAAATTTTCCATGCTAGGAAAGGAAGAAATCCCTTGCCAAATTGTCTTTTCTCAATTTTTCTTTTCAACTGTCACGCTCCACTCTCTCTGTCGCGTTTCTCCCAAGTTTTTTTTTGTTCTTTTTATGTTTCTCTTCCATGTAAAGTTGCTTTATGTCTCTCTCGCATTGGTTCTCTATAGAGTTTGATGTGTTGTTTTATGGATCGCACTTTTGTCTTATATTTGGAAGATATCATAGATAAGTTTTCCTTTTTCTTTGTACTTTTTTTTTAGGTTTTTTTACGAAGTGTTGTTTTTGGATCTGTCTTTTGTCTTCTATGAATACTTTGTTAAACTCCTTGAAGAGACAAAAACAAACCAGTTAAATGAGAATCTTCTTGTTGTTAGTCATCTAAATATGGTAGGTCTGGGGTGTGGGTTTCCTTGTGATATGCAATTAAAATGATGTGAAGAAAAAAAGAACACTCCAAAATATTTTCAATAACTATGTACTAAACATATTGTAATTAAGTGGCAAATGTAATTAGAGTTTTTGCATAACAGATTAAACAGATTCATATTGACAATATATTTTACATTATATTTGAGGTGGGTGACAAGTCCATGTGGAATCTAACAAAGGTTGTGGGGTGTGGAATTCCCCTGTGATCTGAAATTAACATCATGTGCAAGAAAAACTCTAAAATATTTTCAATAACTATGTTCCACAAATGTTATAATTAAGTGGCAAACGTAATTATAGTTTTTGCACAAGTTAAACATATTCATATTGACAATATATTTCATAATGTATTTGAGGTAGGTGACAAATCCATGTGGAATCCAACAAAAGTTGTGGGTTTCTCCATTATTTAAAATTAAAATCATGTGCAAGAAAAATACCAAAATATTTCCAATAACTATGTACCAAAAACGTTATAATTAAGTGGCAAACAAAATTATAGTTTTTGGACAACACGTTAAACATATTCATATTGAAAATATAGTTAACACTCTATGTTTGATACCTAATACTTGGAAAAATAAATATATATTTTAAATTATTTTTTTCCCAATTGGAAGAGTTCAAACCTACACTTTTTCTAAATATCATTCAAGTGTGACCTTGTAAAAGTTGTTTATAACGTATACAAGATAGTTAACCACCTATTTATTATAATTATGAAAAAAGTAATATTGCATTTGCCACATAATTACTTATGTTTGGTACCTAATACTTTGGAAAAAATATTTAATTTATATTTTTTAAATTAATTTTTTTCCAATTGCAAAAGTTCAAGTCTACATATTTTGTATATATCATTCAATTATGAATGCGAAAAAGTTCTTCATAATGTATACAAAGTAGTTTACCACTAATTTATTATAATTATGAAAAAAGTAACACTGCATTTGTTACATAATTACTCTATGTTTGATACTTAATACTTTAGAGAAATAGTTAATATAGGTTTTAAATTATTTTTTTCTCAATTGCAAGAGTCCACGCCTACACATTTTCTTAATATCATTCAATTATGACCGTGTAAATGTTGTTCATAACGTACACAACATACTTAACCACTTATTTATTATAATTATGAAAAAGTAATATTGTGTTTGCCACATAATTATTCTATGTTTGGTACCTAATACTTTGAAAATATATTTGGAACTTTGTTCTTGGAACACATTTGATTGCTTCTTTTTTAATTAACTCATGTCAACTTCAAAAAACTACCACATAATTATTTGTCATTGTTCATCTTGATCTGGTTAACCCTATGTGCCAAAACATGTATTGTGTTTGCCACTTAATGACAAAGTGTATAGTACTTCAAAAGAGGAAATATTTTCTAGTGTTTTTTCCACATCATTTCTATTTCATAGCATGGGAAAAAACAGAAACCCACTAAATTTTTATAAACCCCCAAGGACATGTGGTCCAAGTCAAATACACTTTGAAATGGTTAACCTTTTGTGCAAACATTTGTATTATGTTTGTCATTTAATGAGAATGTGTATGGTACTTAAAAATTGGAAATATTTTCTAGTGTTTTTTCCACGTCATTTGTATTTCACTACATGGGGAAACACAAAAACCCACTAAATTTTTATAAACCCCCATGGACATGTGACCCAAGTCAAATACACTTTTGAAATAAATTTTTTCTCTTGATTTGGTTAACCTTATGCGCCAAAATGTGTGTTGCGTTTGCCACTTAATGTCAATGTGTATGTTATTTGAATATTCGAAATATTTTCAAGTATTTTTTCTACATCATTTTTGTATTTCACAGCATGGGGAATCCACAACCCATTAAATTTATATAAACCCACTTGAACATGTGACACAGCTAAAGTACACTTTGGAGTAAATTATGCATCTTCATTTGGGAAACCTTGTGTGCAAAATATTGTACTGTGTTTGCCAATTAATGACAAAGTGTATGGTACTTAAAAATTGGAAATATTTTCAAGTGTTTCCCATATCATTTGTATTTCACCGTTCGAAATATTTTCAAGTGTTTTCTACATCATTTGTATTTCACAGCATGAGGAAACACATAATCCACTAATTTTTTATAAACCCCTATGGCACGCTATTGGGTTGACATGTACAGATTTAAAAAAAATTTAAAAAAATTTAAAATAATAAAAATCAAAAAAACCACGAAGTGACACGTGGCAGTCACTGTTGATGGCCATTAATGATTTAAACTGTGTTAGCAAAAAATGAATTAATTGAACAAAATTGATGAAAATTGTAACCTATTTGAACACAAAACCAAAATTAGAACTTATTTAAAAAAATTTAACGAAAATTGAAATAAAAAAGGTATTTTAACCTTTTATTTTCTTCATTTATAAATTTTGGATTAATATATATTTAAAAATTTTCATATACTAGATGACGACATCCAGTTAATATCTATTTAAAAAATTTTATATTTATATATATATATATATATATATATATATATATATATATATATATATATATATATATATATACTTTACTTTTTAATTACTTTTATTTTTGTTATAAAATATATAAATATTTTATTTGATTTTTAATATATTTTTTAAATAAGTTAAAAAATTAAAAACATTAACAGTAAAAAAATAAATTAAAGAAAATAATTAAAAAATAATAATATATATTGAATTTGACGTCCAATAAAAACATAACAACGGATTTCAAAATCAGTTTATATATATATATATATATATATATATATATATATATATATATATATAAATATATATATATATATATATTTATTTATTTATTTATATATATATATATATATATATATATATATATAAAACTTGTCTCTTTTATTTTTTTCTATTAGTTTTGTTAAAAATTATGTTTTTTACTTTAATTTTTTTTTGAAATATTGTTTAGTTTTTATAAATTATATAAATAAAATTAAACATATATAATAATACTTTATTTTATTCTTAAAATATAAATTGAAAAATTGAAAATTAAAAATAAAAATAATTTTTTAAAATATTAACCGTAAAAAATAAGTAAATAAGAAAAATCAAATTAAAAGATAGAATTAAAATTGAAAAAAGTATATATGTATATATATAAACTGATAATAAAAAAAATAGTTCCAGATGTCACATTTGTATAACAAAATTATAAATTAGTGTGAGCATCCGCAAATAAAAGAAATCATAATATCAGATGTTGATATTCATAACGGCAAAAACTTAAAAAGTAAAAGATACTAGATATGGACACCCATAAAACAAAATAGCGTACTACCATATGTCGACATTGATTGAAAAACAAAAATTGGAGGTGAATCGGTTAAAGAAAAAAAGTAATTAATTTTAACTCAGGGGTAAGGTAAAGTGAGAATTTAAAAAAATAAATAAAAATTGAGGTGCATAAAAAGTATTTGAAGATACATATATAACACATAAATTTTTATTATATGTAACTTTTCAATAATATGTTAGAGTAGTTATATTTTTTTATAACTATTTATTTTTGTTTTTGATTATCTCTTTTATTTATTACACTCTTATGATATGTTTTTTTAAGACCGATTCAAATATGTTAGAAAAACTCAAATCTAATTTATTATATTATATATATATATATATATATATAATAATTTATTTTAACTAAAATTTACTAATGTTGTTTTAATTTCGTTAATTTTAATTTTTTATTTTAAATAACAATTTACATTTTAATATAATTTATATTAATTACATTTTATTTTAAATTACTTTTATGATCAATGGTACTCTTTTGTTTCTTATCAATTTAAATATATTTTAATTTATCATATCATTGGCCAACTTTAATAAATTTTTATTTCAAATCTTTTCATTTCTTTGTATCATTTTCTTAATCTAAACAATCTCATTTTAATCTATCTTTCTTAAAAATGTCAAAAATTATCATATCCGTAAATATCTATATGTAAAACTCGTCACAAATCAAAAATCAATATTATAAATGAATGTTTACGGATAACATTTATGAATATTTTTTATATTCGTATATTAAGGAAACATATACATATATCATAGAATAACTTTAATTTACCAACATACTCATATATGCCTTTATATCAATCTGTCTTTGCCTTTATTTTATCTTTAGGGCCTATCACTGATCAATGTAATGTGACGGCTTGGAGATTTTGGGCCTATCTAATTCCAATGTCATTAGAAGGGTTTTTTTTCCAACACACCTAAATTAACATATTCCATTATATCCTTATAAATTTATAATAAAATATGAAAAATTAACCTTCAAGTCACCTTTTTCAACTTTTGCTCTCGTCCCAGACCTTCTCTAGTGGTGATAGGGTCTAAGATGATTTGGGTTTTTCTGAAACAGAAATAAAGGGTTTGGCGCTGCAATTGAAGAATTTTACCTTTAAATATAAATTTATAAAGGTAAAATGGGAATATGTTAATTTAGGGTATGCACGAAAGATAAAGGGGGTGCATAAAGAAAGTTCCAATTATAAGACGTGTTATGGACTTGGCATTGGGCCGGCTTGCTTTACTCTCATGTGATATTGGGCCTTCTTCCTACATTTCCAAACACTTTATAAAGTAATTATTATTGGGGCTTCTTCCTACGTTTCCAAACACTCTTCTGCACCCAAAATATTTTTTAATTTTTCTTTCTAACTGATTTACTTTCAAGTAATGTTGACATTCGATAATGTCAATATCTGACACATTTTTCTTTTAGTTTGTATTCTTTACGACATTCGGTGTTGTGATTTTCAGTTAACATAAATAAATAATATATATATATATATATATAGCATAATTTAAAATCTGTCAAAATGATACACATCACCGTCATTAGTTATGCTGGCAATTTTATCTTTCAAGATAAGAAGGAACCCCAAATGTATGACCTAAGAATATATGTAAAGGTGACAACTGGTAGATTTTTTGTATGATAGGGCCTGTATGTTACCTGCTCTTTCTAGAAAAATTTATTTTGTCACCCGTTTTTTTTTTTTCTTGTTAAATACTCGAAAAACAAAATCTGTAGATTTGAATATTTTTATATTTTATTTTTAAAATTTAAATAAATTTATCGAAAAATAAATTTTAAAATATAAGTTTAGATAAAATAATATTTAAATACAAATTTATTAATAAAATATTAATACCAATTTTTTTACAAAAAGAAAATTAAATAAATTACACTAAAATATAAATTTTAAAAACCATTTTTTTATAAAATAACTTTAATTTACTAAATCTAAACAAAAAATATATATATCAGAATTAAATTGTTAAATAATTCTTTCATAATTAATATATTGTAATTAATAATATTATTTTAATTACTCAAATTTTAAAAAGTATATAAATAAAATTCGGTGAATATTCATGAATAAAATATTAAATAATATTTTCCATCCGTAAATATGTGAAGCTACTCAGTTCAAAATTTTGAGATTCCCATAATTAGTAATTCAAACTCAGGCGCAAGTTCAAAATATCTAAAGAACAAGAACAATTGATATACTTGAAATTTTATAAAAGAATCAATATACTAGGTCTCTCTTTATATGGACAAATGTTTAGGTACGGCAAAGTCCTATAGAACAATGATGAAATTCATAGCACTGACACTGAAAGCGAACATAAACCTTAAGCTTAACCCCTCCAAGTACCATGTGGCTTACATCATCATGATACTTCTACTACCATTACTACTACACAGTATTTCCTATCTATGTTTCAGCTATGTTTCAACAATGCCAGGCTGAAGCTGATATCAAATTTCTATCCTTCCACCCCAACAACATGGCTCCATCCTTCTCCAACAGAGTATAATGTTCTGAATAACATTTCAGAAGGATTCTTATGACAGAATTCACATAAGAGCTCAAAGGAGATTGAGTGAATCCAGCCATTGTTAACCTGGATTTCCACTTGCCCAATAGTTCATGTCTCTCAACCCTTTCCTTGCCTTCACAAGCAATGATATTCACTATATCCCTGGCCAGACAATGTTGCTCCACATTGATCCTTTCCTTGCTATCTCTTGGGAGGAGACTAGCATCAATGGACTCGAAGATTGCCAAGTAGTAATCCAAGGTTTCGATAAACCTGTTGAAGAAAGGGGTTGTGTTGGTGTTTGATTCCTGCTCCACTAGTGTGGTCACCTTCGGAGAAAGTGACTTCACCAATCTCAATAATCCATCCCTTGGATTACTCACATGAACACTCTCATCAGCTGTGTGATGAAGCTGCAAGGGAAAGTTCACTGCTAAAGCCTCTCCAGGTCTAATATCTAGCATTTCCCTTGTCACTTCTGGACCAAAAACAGGCACTCCATGAAACTCAACTGGGATGCCAAATTTCTCAGACATCAAGGACAACCTTTTACCAACAATGTCCAATCCGTCGCCGCCACGTGCATATTTGGAAACAGGATCATCAATCCCCGTGATCCGAACATGTGGAGCACCACCTGGTCTTGCTGCAAGGGCTTGAAGAAGTGTCATCCATTGAGATCCTTGAGCGATTTGGAAGTCTATGATGTGTATGCGATCCTCGTTTCTGCAGGCTTCCGCAATGGCTCCATTGGCAGCCATGTAACCAAATTTCAAGTAGGGGCAAATCTCAAACAGAAGTTGCATGTAAGAGAGTAATTCTTCACCTTCAGGCTCTCTGCACCTAAGGGCATGATAGATGCTCTTCCCAGACGCTTCCTTTCTTGCAACAAGCCCTTCTACCATGTAAGCGCCAAGCCGCTGGATCGGCTCCCCATTGATGGACACAGCATCTCTAGCCTTTCCTACCAACTGATCAAAATCTTTGAGGTTGTTTTCATGAAGGGTTTTGGCACATGCAATCAGCAGTTGCTTCAAATCGTTTGGTGGGAAAGCTTGTAGTGATGGTTCCTCCATCAACTTTTGGCGTTTCTCTACATGCACAACTTCACTTGACAGCCTACTGCTGGGAGCATATGATGGCTGAGCATATTGTGCTCCATCGTTCTCATGCCTCCAGGACCTGTATCTGTGGCCAGATGCCATTGGTCTGCTGCTCTCAGCCAATGTATTTGGTGTGGTAACTTGATCATCATCAGGGGCCATCAGAGCAGTTTCTAGCTCTAGCAAAGCGTGTTGGATTTTCTGATTACTATTCACATTCTGTGGAAGAGAGTTGTTCCAGGCAGAGTATAGAGGGAAATTGTCTATGAAATCCACAGAAGAGATTGATTTATACATATATTGGTTGGCTTCCAGTGAAGAGTTACAAGAGGAGCTGACACCAGAGAGGATTTCTCCGGGGCTGTATTGCTCCTGGCTGTCACTCAATGCAGAAATAGTGTCAGAATCAAAATAAGTGGAAAAGGGTGAATTGGGTGAGTTTCCAGTGTCATATTTCAAGGATCCAAGTAGCCTGTTAGGTAGGGATGGAACAGTGGGAAAAGATGGTATGTAAGGTAATCCTGCACTTGCAACACCAAAACTGAAAACCTGTTGTGAGTCCATCCTATGAAGATGGCATCCGCTGATTTATGTGACGGGGAGGTTTATTAATCTGAGTAGCAAATCAGAAAAACACCACCCTCTGCAAGCTTCTCAAAACTTTGCTTCAGACTGGAACCCCAACAGTTTCAATATAAGAATATGAGCCTGCAAGAACAACATAGACAGACACCAATGAGTATTTTAATAATAGCTTCATTGTACCACTAATCTAGTGCAACCGCAATTTGTAGAGAAGATAAAGACATGCTCACACAAGAAATAAAGAAAGTGATCGAACACTAGAAAATGTATGCTGATGAAGTTTGAAAATTGCCACCACTAGAGGTAATCGAAGTTATGCCTGGAATGCCTAGGTAGAGTGTGGCTGGGTTTACAGTGATGCATACAGGAAAAAGAAAAATGATCATACACGAACATATAACACTCAAAAACAAAAACAAGAGGTTTAAGCTTGTTGGTATTTAAAATGTTAAACTAGCAGAGCATCTGAACTGGGAATCGTAGTACTGTCACAAGTTTATCAAAAGTTCAAAAGAAAGCAACTTCAACGGCCCTCCCATGTTATTTATCAAACAGCAAGTGAAAATTCCGTGATGATTATACCCAAATCATTACATCGAAGTAAACCCTCTACGAAATTAATAATATAATCCGTATTTGTTCTTTCATATCGATACAGCATATACAATAAAATGGTTTCTACCTATGACAGCAAAAGAAATTGTTCCAAACCCAGGAATCATTCTCCTAATTCAAACCTCTACCATCACTCACATCACATCCAAACCAAAACTTCATTAAATAAAAAAAATAGTTTAATATCAATGAAATCGTAGTAAAAAAAATCCATGATGTAATCTTTTCATTAAAAAAAGCAATCAAATTAAAGAAGCAAACGCTGAAATCATGACCAGAAACAATCAAGTGCTGAAACCTGAACTATTTGTTTTTTTCTTAAGATAGAGAAATTAAAAAAAAAAAAAAAAAATCGGATACATCGACATGTTTATTGCACAGAACCACCCATGTTGTATTGAATTCAAACATTCGAGAATGGTTAAGAAAGGGAAAACAGAAACGTACACAAACCAAGGGATGGGTATGCCCATTTTAGAAACAGAAAACAAAACCATTTCACTGAGGAATGTTAAAGCAATTACCTGAAAAAAGATAATCTAAATTGAGCTTTGTTGAGTGTTGGGAATTTGTGCAGCTTCGATGATGATGATGTTGATGTTTTATTGACGACTGTGTTGTTGTGTGTGTTTTTTGGTTTGGATGAAGTTGAGGAGGGTGTCTGAATGTTTTATATAGAGAAAGAAGCAAGTGTTTGGGTAAGACCGAAGACTGGTACGGATAACAACGGTGACGGTAACGGCGGTTGTCTACGATGATATCATCATAATATTAGTGTTTACTCACGGCGCGTATTTTAAACGGAGCCGACCACACATTAGGAAAGTGTAGTCCCACATTCCTCGCTTTTCTACTCTCTTCTCACGCGGGTCCTGCTTCCACTCTCTCCTCACTAATAAATTAATTAAATAATTAATTAGATATTAACTCACACAATTATTCTACTAATTTAATTTTAATTTTATTACTTACCGCTGATTCAAAATGCTAATTTGATGTTCGTTTCATATTATTATAAAATGAAAGAAAATATTAATTAGTAAATGTTATCGCGAAAAGGATGAGCTTTGTATGAAGAAAGAAAGACTTGGTCCAAAGAGCACGAAGTAACGCATTAAACAAGGATGAGTTCACACGCGCCACATGACTCATGGGTGACGTTGTATCAAATTATTAAATTACTTTTATTGTATTTGGTGCTGTAACAGTAGAAAAGCGCGTGACGGAAATGCCTCCATACCCGTAACACTAATCTCACTCACAGTCACACACGTGTCTGCTTCTGAAGCCATGATTTGACTGCTTTGCTTACGTGGCAGTCTCTCACATGCTCCCTTCAACGGTTTTCTATGGTCGTGGACCGCATTAATATCCAATCCTGTGGGTATAACCCACACCACACTTTCGGATCTGAATGACCCGGGCCCACATATATCAATTCGAATTATCCGCTAAATCTTGGTCATCGCCAGCTGTTAAACATATTTTCAATTATAATAATATTTGATATTTCTGAAATTAACCATTCGGGAAACGAAAAAAAGTTGGAGTTTCATTGATTTACCTTTACATAAAAAAAAATAAAGAGTAAAATATATTTGTGATTTCTAAATGTTGATATACTTGGTGTCCAACTTTAAAAATTAAATTGATATAATAATTTTAATTTAATGATATTAATTTCTTTTCATTTTAACACGTAAAAAAGATTAATATTAGTAAATTAAATAAACTTTATTTATTTATTTTTAAAATTTTAAAACTAAAATATATCAAATTTAAACGAATTTTAATTTTTAGGAATTAAAAAAATATTTATCTAAAATAAAATATTTACTTTTTACGTTATTTCTACCAGATCACGGCTCTTGGCTGATCCGTTCTATGCCTTTTGATTCTCAAATTTCACAAATTTACTGTTTTGGATAAAGGCGGCTGATATGGCACATGTGAAACCTGTTAAAGTGTCCTTTTTGTTTATTAATGTTGACTTTACTGAATTTTTATTTTTATTTTTACGTATGTTCTACTATAACTGCAATTTTATCAATCAATAAAATAGCTTTTGACTGATATTATTGAGTAAAATCCAATGCAAATAAATCATGGTATAAGACCAATATTTTTTATGTAGATTTTATCTTCACATAACTTTAAAAACTTATTTAGAACATTTGCAAGTATAAAATGGCTTAGCATGTAAATTGTGAAGAAAAACAAAAGAGGACATTTGGCATTTTATATTGTAGTGTAAACATAACTTTAATTAATGTCGTTCAAAGGAAGTACTATATGGCAGCAAAGATATTTTAGCCAGCAAAGGAGAAATATTCTATTTGAATAACATTTTATAATTTGGTGAGTAATTCGTGTGACAAACATAAAGAGATAAAATGTACATGTGTAATAAAAATATAAGATATTTCTAAAAGGAAGAGATATTTTACTCGTGTTACATTGTATTATAAAGTATAGTAAAAGTATAATAATTTGTTAAGTTAAAAGAAAAATACACTTTCATGCCTTTCATCTATGATTAATATCAACTATGATTGTTCTTTTGTCAATTGGTATAAGGAGAATTTGCAATTAACATTGATTAAAAACAAATCTCCATCAACGGCATCATAAAAATAATTCCAATGGAAATTAGTTTAAACTAGCTTAAACACATGCACTCGTCTGTGTACATATTTTTTAAATATGAGTAATATTATAAAAAAATATGAGTAATATTATATTAATAGGTGATGATATCGTAATGTTATTAAATTAATATATAAAATTAAATTATATTTATTAAAAATAAAGCAAAATATATCAGAAAAGATAAGAGAATAACAAGAAAAAAGAAAATAAGCAAAGATAGACGATTTTATAAAAAATTTATAAAAATAATGATCAATTTTCAAAAAATTAATAAATAATTATATTTTAAAGGGTAAAATTGGAATTTTGAAATGTGAACAAAAAAGAAGAATCATCTTCATATATTGTTATAGATGATTGCAATCGATATAACTCAATAAAACACCATTGACAAAAAAAAACCATTTATTAAAATCAATTAAAAAAAATCTTAACAATTTTGACCAAAAAATAACGTCAACTCAAATAAACTAAAAGAATCGTTAATATTTATATTTTAAAATTATCAACCATTATTTAATATTTAAATAACATTTTTACAGTGAATGATAATAAGTAAAAATTTACATAAATGAAAAAAAAATCAAAATATAAAATTTGAATTGTATTCTTATACAAAATATTTGGAAATGAAAATAATTTAAAATATAATTAATTTAATTTAGATGTGTTATAGATTACGAAACATGTTTTTATTATATTTGATCATCTGTTTGATTTTGCATTTTAAACAAATACTTAAATCTAAGTAATATCGGAAGTTTTTCAAATTTGCCCTTCAGCTTCGGTAAATTATTAAATATTTAATTGATAAATAAGTTTAAATATTAATAAATGTAGATCATACTACTTTTTACTTTGTATTAAATGAAATTAAAATAAATTATTTAACTTGCTATTATATATATATATAATTTGATGTAATTATTTATTACATATTATTAATATTGTTATCATAAATTAAATCCAAAAGTATAAGTCTTATCAAACTAAATTTACTCTAAAAATTGTGGCTTGATTTGTCCTAACGTGTCCATTTATTTAGAGATGAAATTTGGCTTTTGGAGAAAGTACATTAAAATTTGAATGTACATTCTGTATGTTGAAAGCATGATGCTTTGTTTGTTATCTGTGTACAGAAAATTCCAAACGTGTTTTTTATTCTTTTAAGTCAAATCGTGATTTTGTTTCCGTGTACACAATCAAGAAAAAAAGTGAACATTTATCTGTATTTAACAACTATAATGAAGAGAAGAAAAAAGGAATGCAAATATGGAAAACAAAATATTACATGTCATAAAAGTCTTGAAATGAATTAAGAAAATGAATTATAACGCGTGGAAGGAGTGGCGCAGATGCATGCATTAAGAATAATTAAACTAAGGACTTTGAAAAGGTGAGATTAGCATCACCATATCTTGCTTTTGGCATCAGTGCCAATGAAATTAGTGGTTTCATAATCAGATTTTTACTAAAGGGAAAAGCAAAGATTATGATTGTGATGGTGATTAAAAATGTGAACAATGTTGAGTATTTGATAAGAATGAGCATCATTAAAATCTAAACTCAAATGGATGTGTACGAATCTGTGGCTTTTTATGCTATTTGCAAGCATCAATACAAGGATTAACCATTATAAGTGTTATGTGCTTGAATCTTATTCATAGTTTCGTCAGCGAACATGATTTATATAAAAAAGAAAAAATTAATCAGTTGGCGTATGATATCATTTTTGTTCAAATATGTCAGATTGATACTCGTTTTTAAAGATGTGTTAATTACATTCCAACTTTTAAAAAAATATCTCAATTAAATTGTTTTCAAAATAAAATTTAATGATAAAAATCATGAATAATAAAAATAGGTTAACAATTATAAAAATATAATATGTTATGACGTCATTTTCAATAAAATATATGAGTATATCATTTTTAATAATATACATATTTCTTTCAATTCAGACCTAGTTGAGACACTTTTTAAAAAATTAGAATGTAATTGATATCTTTTTAAAAGCGTATACCAAATTAACACATGTAAATAAAAGTGAGTATCATCTAACTATTTAAACCAAGAAAAAAAATAGATGTAATGTTCTAAAAAAAAAAGGAAACCTATCAATAGATTGTGAAATAAATTGTTTAATTAAAATTTATTAAATAGTGTGAGAATTGTATATAACTCAATCTCTTTATGTAAAAACTAAAATTGGGTAATATGGGTACGACTCATTTTGTAGAAATTTTCATTTGTAAGAATCACGAAGTTAGGTAAATATATGTTACATTTTGTGTTAAAGTGGGCAACTCATTTTGAAGCAACTAGTTTAAAAAGATAAAAACAATTTCAATTGTTGATGGGAGAACCAAGTGTAACAAATTATAAATGTATTGAAATGGCGTTTATTATTTTCATGTCTAACTTCTTTTAATCATTATAATAGTAGAGATTTTTATTGTTTTCATCATTACATATCAATTCAATAAATGCATAATGTAACATTTCTTCTGTAGGTGAGTTATAAGACAACTCAATATTGATTTTCTGTATAAAGATCGTTTATTCACAATTAAATGGTATATGTTTTGTAGAGTCAGGATATATGCAGCTTAATCTTCTCTAATTTTACTCGAATTTTTAGAAAGATTTCTAATTTTTTATTTATTCAAAAGTTAGTTTTCTAATTTTTTTTTAATGTTCAATTTAGTCTTTTATGTTAAATTGATGTTAACGTCGTGTCCGTAGAATGTCATGTATCATGTTATTGTCAGCTGACGGTGTTTGTTTATAATTTTTTCTCCTTATTTATAATCTTGTTCCAATTTGGTCATCTTTTTTCTTAAAATGAAATAATTTGATCTCTCTCAAATTTAAGACCAAATTAGTAATTAAACTTAATTACAACTTTTATATATATATATATATATATATATATATATATATATATATATATATATATATATATATATATATTAAGTTTTTTGAAAAAAAATTATATATCAAATCACTCCATCTAAATTCAAATTATTTTATTATTACATTTTTACATAAAAATAATCCTATTTAAACTTATAGTATTTTAAAAATATTAAAAAATGTAAATATAAAGTGTCATTTGTCAAATTAAAAATATTTGTCACATTGAGCATTTAAAAATTACAAGTATCACTTTTTATATTTTTAATATTTTAAAAAAATATATAAGTTTAAATAGAGATTTTTTTTAGGTGGAATAATTTGAATATTTAGGTGGAATAATTTGTTATATAAATGTTTGAAAAATATTTTAACATGTTTATATAAGTTGTAATTAAGTTTAATTATTAGTTTGGTCTCAAATTGAACAAGGACCAAATTTCTTCATTCTAAAAGAAGAGATGATCAAAATTATAAATAAGAGACTAAATTGAAAACAAACACTATCATGTGACAATAACACGATGTACGGATGTGGCATCAATTTAATGGAAAGGACTACATTGAGCATTTTTAAGAAATTTGAGGACTAAATTGAACAAATGAAAAATTATGGGCCTTTTTAAAAATTCGAATAAAATTAAAGGACCAAATTAGGTATTAAGTCTACTCTTAATATTATATTAGCTTTTTATGATTAAATAAATATGTTTTTAGTTTTTAAATTTAGACATAAAATTAGAATTTGTTCCTATTCCAAATTTTGATATATTTTAGTTCTCATATTTTAAAAAATAATGGATACAGTCATTTTAATTTATAACTTTGACTTTTTTTACGTGTTAAAATGTGTTTCAAACCTGCATTTGAGTTAAAATGTGTCAAATGTAAACAACTTAAACGTCAATCTCAAACATCGTTTAATACATCAAAAAAGGTTCGTGCAATTGGATTAGAATGACTATATTTATTAATTTTAAAATTTTGAGGACTAAATTGTATTAAAGTTTGAGACAAAGACAAATTCCAATGTTGCGTCTAAGTTTATGGACTAAGACATATTTAACCTAATTTTTTATTATTGATTAAAAAAACATATAACTTTGTTGAAAATTGAGTCTAAGTTTTGTATTGGACAGAGATGAAAAAGTTGAGTACCTTATAAAAGGAAGACCTATAAACAGATTATTTTAAGGGTTAAATATGTTTTAGTCTCTTAATTTTTAGTGAAAATTGGAGTTAGTCCCTCTTGGAAACTTTAAACCAATTAGTTCATTATCTTTTTAAATGTATGGATTTAGTCTTTCAAATCAATTTTTTTTAAGTTTATTTGATGTTTCAAATATGTTTCTTAGCTAACATCATTGAAGCGAAAATGTGTCAAATGGTGTAAATAAACTCAAATATTATCATGAAATGCATAAAACGTCAAATAAATTTAACAAAATTTGGTTAAAAGGATTAAATCCACGTTTTTCTAAAGTTGAAGAACTAAATTGGACCAAAGTTTCCAAGAAGGACTAATTTCAATTTTCACTAAAAGTTAAGAGACCAAAATCATATTTAACCCTTATTTTAATGTTTTTGGGTTGAAAATGATGTCAATCTTTCATGAGTCATATTTCATTGATATTATATCTAGTGACGGAACTTGGGCAAAAATTTAAAGGGCCAAGTTATATTTTTTATTTATAAATTATTTTTTTCTAATTAAAAAAGAAGTTTTCATTTCCTCTCATCATTTTCTCTACTTAAAACAAACACACATGATAATAGAATCCAACAAAATATACAATAATATGTATGAAAGTGAAACATAAAGTTTATCATCAACAAGAATATATTAAAAAAAGAACAAATCACCTTTGATCATAGTGTTGCTTTACGTTATTTCAATAACTTAAAATCTTAAATAATTGAATCAGAATTAAAACTTGTTACAATATCCCTTTCAATATAGATTATCATACTACTTGTTAAGAATTCAACATTCATCTTATTTCTCAACTTGTTCTTGATTATTTTCATTGCAGAAAAATATCTTTCAGTTGTAGCTATAGAAACTGAGTCATAATATGGACCTCAATTTATATAAGTCCTTCGTCCATTGTCAATTTGATTTGGTGGATATTGTCAAATTTGAGGATGCTTCCCCGACTTACGAATCACAAATCACATTCTAAGGAATTTTTAAATTCATTATATGTAACTCTAGGAACTTTAGAGAGCTTTTTGTCATTTTCTCATAAAGTTTCTCAAGTTTAGTTGACGTAGATACATTTTTTTCATCTTCATCACAAGTCTTCTTCTTGAAAAAAAAATCAATTTTTTTTACTCTTTATCATAATTTTTCTAATATGAATTTGTCACCTCACACCTATTTAGGAAAAAAAATTGTGAATACCCCAACATAAATCTCAAAACCAAAACCAAAACTTGATATTTTAAGAAAATTAACAACTTTAAATGATTAACTTCCCTTACTTTAAATAGATTCCTAATATTGTTCTTCCCTTACACAATCTTTTCCCTTACACAACTTCAAAACCTAAAATAACTCCATCTACACAAAGAAGAGTTTGATTAATAATGATTTTCTCATCTGTAACAAATAGATATCCCTGCCTATAATGTAGAAAAGTCACATATAAAAGGAAAACATATTGTTTCGAACAAAAAAAAAAAGGTAAAAAATCAACCTACTCAAAAGAAGAAATTGTTCAATGCAAAATGTTTCTTAGCTCCTTAATTTCGCCTTTGTGCAATTTGATTTTAAAAATGATGAGAAATTGAGTTGAAAATTGAGATAGAAAGAAGATGTGAGAAAAAGAGGTACAAAGAAGAGAGAAACCAAATAAAAAAGAACAATAAACAACTAAAGAAAAAAAAGAAAACGTAGTTTTCAAATTTTGAAAAAGCATTTTTAAACTAAATTAATTTAAATAATAAAATAATATATGAATATAATTTTAAAATATATATAAATTTAAAAAAATAAAAACATTAGGAGAATCGAAACTCCTTTGAATCTTTTAAAAGGACTACCCTTAATTATATCTTCATGATGAATCGTCCCTAAAAAATCTATCAATTCATCTTAGTAATTGACTTAGACGAATCTCTATTATGTTTCAGAAAAATTAACTACTCATAATTAGCTTAAGGAATTAATTTGGTGATATAGTTGTTATCTTGCCTTTTCATCTTCTTTATATATCATCACATATTCTTTTATAGTTTTATAATTTAACTATCCCTTAAAATATACCTTTTCACTGCTTTAGAAGGTCAAATCCTGTCATTTTCTTTTCAATTAATAACTAAGAGGTAAAACTTACAAAGTATTATTTTCCGATTAAAACTATTGCATCAAAGCATTACACCTATTATAAAGACGAAACTTTAGTTTGAAATGGAGAATGACACAAACAGCATTTATAGAACTATATATAATAAGCTTTTCTCTGACTAAAATTATTCTTCTTAGTCTAGAAAAGCTAAATGTTATCAAAATAAACTAAATGCATAAATATTAAATTCTAGTAAGGTATTATTCACAGGCTAGAATAAAACATTTGTACTAAAAAGCCTATTTTAAAACAATAGTAATATAATTTTGTTACACGGCCAACTATTTAAAAATCATCTTATCACAAACTTTTAATAAGATGATTATACAAATGAAAAAAAAAAATCACCTTTCATATTATTTTATAATTCAATGATTATAATATAAAAAAATACTTAACAGATGCATACCTTATTTTTCCCAATATTGAAATAAATAAAAAAAACAGAGAATTAATTATGAGAAGACAAAAAAGGGTTGAGTGGTTGATTGAATGGAATAGAGGGTGTAGTGTTGGAATGGCCACAGCCATAAGCTTAAGATCTCAATTTTTAATGGACTCATTAGTAATGTGAATCCTAACTCCACGTGCTTTTTTTAATTCTACGCATCTTTCCTATTTATTCGTCTTTTCTTTTGTTTATTCGTGGGACCCAAAATTTTCAAAACGTGCTTTTCCGCAGCTTTTCTATTTCGCCTACACTCTGCACTGTTGAGTCGGTAATCCATAAGCACGTCACCAAATTCTTAAATAGGGTTTAATATCCTTTCATATTAGTATAAAACCCAATGTTAATCACTTTATTATCCAAATCCTTTTAATTCCAATGTAACGGTCAAGGAAAATTATAAAAGTAATGTTATCATATATTTTTAATAGTCTTGCTAATTTATAAAGAGAGCATTGAGATATGTGTGTTTTCAAAATGACTATAACAAGATATTGATGATACTTTTTTGGGTGAAGTAGGTCAAATTTCAAAGTTTTCGTCACGATTTACTTTTTGTAAGGTATTTCTGTGAATTAAGAAAAAAAAAAGTATATGATGTTAATCTTGTCTTAGCTCTTAAATGATATAACTTATTGAAGGTAATAAAATACTTTTTTTCAATAGAAGACTAAGAGATAAGAAAAGTATTTGGGAACTTTTTTTTCTTTCACTTGTAATCAACCCCAATATTTTGATATTAGCACTATTTATAGAAGAAGAAAAAAAGTAAAAGGAAGAATTTCATGTTATTCTTATTATTTAGTCTTTCATCCTAAAAAAAATAAATATATCTCGCTTAGCAATCCCTTATATATTTTTCAACCCCTTACATATTTTTCAAGAAAAAAAAAACTGAAAATTATGGATCCAGAAATGTAATATCTTAAACACTTAATTGAATAGATGAGAAAGTGAAAAATAAATAAAATTATTTGAATTAAAAAAGATAAATAAAAAATGTTTATGTAATATAATAAATTGAATAGTATATATTTTGAAAGACATTTGTAGGTTATTTTAAAAAATAGTCACTTTGACCCATTTATTAGAAAATGGATAAGTTTACTAATTAATTATATTGCAAGAAAGGTTTACTATGACTTCTCTATTTTTTTTTCTAACTTTTATATAATTTTAAAACTTTTATATATTTTTTTAAAAATAAATTTTTAATAATTAGATAAAAATATTTTAAATAAATTTTTATTAAAATTTTGATATTTTAAATTTTATTATTACATTTTATTATAAAATTTACAACAATAAAATTTGATTAAAAATATTTTAAGTAAAATTTTATTAAAATTTTGATATTTTAAAACTTAATATTTTAAATTTTATTATTACATTTTATTATAAAATTTACAATAATAAAATTTGATTAAAAATATTTTAAATAAAATTTTATTGAAATTTTAATATTTTAAAACTTAATATTTTAAATTTTATTATTACATTTTATTATAAATTTACAATAATATTTAATCAAATTATTAAAAAATTATTTAAATAAGTATATATATATATATATATATATATTATAACTTTAGAAATAATATAAAAGTTAAAAAAAAAAGTCAAATCGTTAGTATATTGTTTTTGCCATGTACTTAATTAATAAATTAACTCATTTTTGTAATAAATAGATCAAAACAAATCAACCCATTTTTATTAAAAAGATCACATTTGTGAAATAAAATGTTAAAAAAAAAATTAATGTGAAAATGTTAAACTTTTAAAAATGTAATTCAAAGTGAATATTTTTAAATGATAGTATATTAAAATAAATTACTTTACATGTTGTGAAAATTTAAATTAATTTATTGCTTTAATTCATCATTTAAAAACATAATCATTAATAAAATAGTAAGTATCCATAATTCATTATATACCTTATTTATAAGCAAACCTTTTTTTCTTTTGTGTAAAAGATTTAAAAGGATTATTTTATGATTTTTTATATTTATTGTTTCTCGTTTTGCATGTGGTTTGTTTAATTCTTTGTCGATCTTATATTAGTCTCTTCTGTCTGCGGACATAAACAGACCCCAGAGAAAAAGAACTATCAAAATAGTTTGAACTGATTTTAAATTAATTTAAAAGAATTATTATTATTTTAAGTGACAACGACAAATGTGAAACATCGATGAAATGATCACGTGCGGGAATTGTGATAGACGAGATCTGGCACTGTGTTCCCATTCCAAGACATTGACCTAAAATTCATATTTTAGCTTCTTTATTATTATTTTAATTACATTGCCAAATTTATGTTCCTAACTTTTTATATTCGATGCAAAAATTTATTATAGATAGATTATCAAATAAAATTTTCAATTTTGGATTAGGATGTAATGTACTAAAAAGTATTTAAGATTTTATAATACATTTAACTTAGGTCTTTAAGGCTGAATATTGAAAAGAAACGAAATAAATTAAATAAAATCATTCAACGTGATCTTTCCATTGACTCACTATATTTTAATCTTCGATATATTTACATAAATTATTCATAAATATTTTTAAAATGTCTAAGAATTTAAAATTACTTTCTTCATAAATTAAGACCAGATATAAGTTAATTTGTAGAAAATTTTTAATATAAAATTTTTAATTTGTTTTGCGTCGAATAGAAATTAATTTTAACTTTCATCTTTTTAATATTCTTAGAACTATTCATAACACAAACTTCCTCCACATAACTATTTCTATCTTTCTTCAGATTTGTTGTTCCGTTTTATTTTTCTCGAAAAATGTTTTTGATTTTTGTATTTTCTTAAAAATTTGTTCTTTGTCCTTGTATTTTCAAATTGAAGAATTAAATTTGTAACCTTTTAAAAGATTTATTTTTAGTTTATTTATATTTGAATTTAGTATTTAGTTTGAGTTTATAAAATTTACAAAAAGAACTAAATTAGTATAATATATGATAAACTAAATTTAACATTTGGTGATATTTTTTTTAAATTTACGTTAAACGTTACTATATATAAAAATATACCAATCATTTTTCATATGAATAAAATTATTAAAAACAAAAAATAAAAAATATGGGGTCAAACCAAACCCGTATCCATATATATATATATATATATATATATATATATATATATATATATATATATATATATATATATATATATATATATATATATATATATATATATATATATATAAACTCTAAATAAGTTTACACATAAGAAATTGAAATCTATTATAAAAAAAATTATAACTTATGTAACAACTTATCATACTATTTATATAAAATTTGATTTTTCAAATTTATAGCAATTAACTTATCCGGGACATTGAATATTTAAACTCTATACTTTTACAAAAATTTTCAAGCATTTTTTCTCCTTTCTTTTAACTCAAAATTTATAGAAAAAATCAACTTTACATATTTTTTAAGTTTGGTAACTAATTAGTCAAATTTTAAAATATAAAGGAGAAAAAAACAAAATTCAACAAAACAAAAAAAAAAGTGCACCAACCTAAAACATATTTAACTAATTATTTTATTCTTAGTGATGAAACACATGGGCAATCCAACAAAAAAAAAATCATAATTCTATTTCAAATTGGCAACCACAAAAGATACTGCACTTGAGAAGAAAAAAAAAAAGATTTCTGGACCCATTTCTTTGAAAAGGTACATGCGAAAGAGTGAAGATAAAAAAGTGAGTGACAAAGACGATTGCATGAAAAATATTAGTATGAAAAAATTGTCTCTTTCAGCATAACATAAGGAAATTGTCCAACTTTTTGCCTCTTATAAAATTCAATTTCCTTTATTACAATATTTTTTTCAGATGAACTTATATTTTTTTGGCTTATATTTTTAATCTTTTAAATTAAACTTGATCACGTGATTAAAAACTAATTGTTTAAATTATTAAATCAAGCTTTGTTTCCAAATTTATAAACTTTGTTTAAATTTTTCCAAAAATAATAATATTCCCGGACACGCTCAACTGCACTAATTAATCTCTTTCCTACCCTTTTTATCACTTTTAAAGTAATCTCTCGTAGAAAAATATATATTTTAAAAATGAAATATGGTAACTTAGGTTTCGTAAAAAAAATGCAATTATTCCAAAAGTATTCAAATTCTTTCTACTCGTGAATACAAAAATATCGACTTATTTTATTTGATTTCAATTATATATTTAACATGTTCAGTACTAAAAGTATCTAGATTGGAACGATTTATATGTTTGAAAAATTATTACTAATATTACTCTTAAATAATATTTTGTTACGATAAAATAGGATAAATTATGAAAATACAAATTACAACAATTTGATTCTCTCTCTTTTATCTGCGAAAATAAATAAGATATTCATGCAATGAAACCATTCACAAAATGTACAAACTTGCTATGCATAGGCGATAAATGCTATTAAAATACATAATAAAAACTATTGTTTATTAAAGATATTTAAGAGAACAAAAAAAAAATTAAAAATTAACGATATATAAACAGATTTTTTCTTTTGTGTCCACATTTTATTTTTCCAGTTTTATCCATAACTATTATATTAAAAATTAATTATTTTATAAACAGTTTATCCTTAACTGTTATTTTAAAAATTATTTTATTTGACAATTATTTTAAAAATTAATTATATATGTCAAAAGTAAATATTATTGATCTTAACTCAAATCTATGTGAAAATTAAAAACTGTGAACACGCAAGTGCTATCCCCAATTTTTCTTCTTGTACCTCCAAGTTTGAGTGTGAAGACCATTTTGTCCTTCAAAAAACTATAAATTATAAAACTGAATATGTTTGTAGCCGACACCCCAAGAATGAAAGTCGGTAACACCGGATTCTGAAAGTCCGTAACACCAGATTTTGAAAGCCGGTAATACCAGATTCTGAAAATCGGTAATACCGGATTCTGAAAACCGGTAACACCAGTTTCTGAAAGTCGGTGACACCAGATTCTGAAAGCGAGTAACATTGAAGTTTAATAAAACAAACTTTCATGACATACTACAACCACGACGAAATATTATAATTTAAAAATATAAAGATTGGAGATGGGTATGGCATAGTGAAACTCGTCTTGCCCCGCTCATTGTCATCCCTAATAAAGATCAACATCGACCACAAACATTTTGATCTCCTCAACTGCTCTCCGCACGTTCTTCACAACCATCATCTGTACAATGCTCGCAATGCGTCTTAGTGCATCTTGCAAGGGTAACAAGTAAAAACATATGAATGTTATCTAATGAAAATGTTATAATGATTCTGTAAATAAAGTTACTCACTCGTAAGTTGTCTGATGACTTTTTTCTTCTCGGTACATGTACATTATTTGGGATGTCATGGCAACGTTGGGTACATGTGAACCAATGCAACGACTCAGCATGCATATCCACCACATGTCATAAGATCACTTAACAACAATAGGTATGAGACACTAACGTATATTCCACTCTTGTCCGAAAAAATTTAAATTATACACTCAATAAGATCCAACACGTAAGCTCGTGTGGAATACCCCTAACAACCAAATTAGTGGTGCCATAGATAGGACAAAATTTTCCCATTATAGGTAGATGAGGAAGCATGAACATATGATCTTAATAACTACTAAGTAAGGAGGTATCATATGGACCTCGAGGATATTCAAGTCATTCTTGGTACTCCTATTTCACTTTTCTAACAACTTATGGATTGTCAACAAGGGCTTGAGGGTCGCCAACTAATAACACAACAAAGTACAAAAAAAATTAAAATTGTCCAAATAGAATTTCGCAAACCGATACATCCGCATCCTAAAAATCAATCGGGTTCCAAAAATCGGTAGCATCGGCTTCTGAAAGTTTGTAACACCAGATTCTGAAAGTCGAAAACACTGATTTATGAATGCCAGTAACACCGGTTTCTGAAAACGGGTAACTATTAAAAAGTTGGAGGTGTAGGAAGTAAAATTAAGGGTGCAGGAATAAAAACCCCTTCGTAGACCCATTATTTTTGTGAAAAAATTGGGTTTCCGTTTGCTTTTCTGATGGGCTTCTTCATCCACCCCAAGAATTTTTTCAATACTTCCAAATTCTTTAAAAACTTTTAAATAATTTTTTGATTTTTATTATTTTTATAATACTTGCCAACCGCATCCCTCAAACAATTTTAAAAAAAGAAATCATAGTTGGAACGTTACAGTATTTCGACGTTTAAAAACATTATCAGATTTTTAAATAGTTAAAAAATTTATTGAATTTCAAAATTCAGTTAAAAATATTATCGAATTTTAAAATTCAATACAAACAGTTACCAAATTTCGAAATATATATATATATATATATATATATATATATATATATATATATCGAACTCTTATTTTTATATAACGTATTACGAAAAACAATTAAAATTAAAAATAGAACTTTAAATAAAATAAAAAAAAAAAACAAAACTAAGAATAAAAAACACAATTTAAAAATATATATTATTTTATTTTATTTTTAAAATTTAATTTATATATAATGTATTGAAAAAATAAATAAAATTAAAAAGTAATAAAACTGAAATTAACATTAATAAAAAAAATAAAGAAGAATATATATATATATATATATATATTATTTTTCTTTTCTTTTTGTGTTTTGTTTTTTGTTCTTTGTTTTTTAAATTTTTTTTACAAAGAATATGTTATTTAAAAAAAATTAAAATAATATATATATATATATATATATATATATAATAAAATCTAACCTAATATAAAGTGAAATGATTTTACATAATTTTTTCTGAAAAATAAAAGTTACAAAATTATTGATTCAAAAAGTTTTTCTTTTTAATTACATATTTAGGTAAGATGCAAACTTAAATGAGTGTGAGTTATTTGTTTATTAGTACTGTTATTATTTAATGTATTATAAACATAAATAAAATTAAAAATGAATAAATTTAAAAAATATTAACCTTTAAACAAAAAAAAACTAAATTAATATATATATATATATATATATATATTGCTTTATTTTTTTTAATTTAATTTATATATAATGTATTAAGAAAAATAAATAATATATATGTATAAATTTTAAATTATTTTTTTATTTTTCTTAATTTTAATTTTTTAAACTTTAAACTCAAAGCCTTAAATATTAATGTAAAATTATATATATTAAAATTTGTTAAGTTTTTTGATCTAATTTCAAAATTCGATAGTTTTTTTAATGGATAAAATTTTGAAATTCAATACTATATTTAACCTGAATTTCAAAATTCGATACGTATTTGAGAGGTGTTAGTCAAAAAATAAAAGATCATTTAAGAGATTTTGGGGTGCAAAAGAAAAGTTTACGGTGTAGAGAGAAACCCCTTTTATGTTGAAGTAGTTTTTTTAGCCCAGCAGCTGAAAAATAATAAGCAATTATAACCCATTGTAGTTTTGTGAAACCCAGTCAAAATAAAATCTTGCAACAGCTCGAAGATTTTGTAAAAACTTTTAGTTTATATGTTATGATTTTACTAATAAACTACTTGTCCTTTTTTTTTTTTTCAGAAAACAAAAATCAAAGAAGATTATTGTGTATGGTTGAATAACAAACCTAAATATTATGAAATATTTGACTTTTATGTATATTTTGAATGTTAAAATATTATAGTATTGGATTGTAATATTGCATTTCATTTCGTGTATTAGCATGAATTAAAAAAGGTGGTAATTATTAATGAAAAAGACAAATAAAAACTTTAAATAAGCACAAGTGATGAAAATACAAGTACGTGTATTTAAGAGATAACTAGGTTTTGTTATTATATAACCTACAAAAGAAGACTATATATTTTGGTGTTCCTCTTAAACATATGATTCATGCAGATGGAAATAGAACAATAGCACATGTGTAAGCATGTGCAGATCACATGCCTTATAGATCCAAACCAAGCATCAAACATGAAAAAAAAAAAAAAAAAAAACTACACTCATGTTTGCTTTAAGTTCAACCAAATGTGTTGGAATCTTTGCCTTCAATTCATGGGTGCCTACGAATACAACCATGAAACATGATCCTTAATAAACAAAGAAATGGGGTATGATTGTCTGCATGCTTCATCTTGTTTGAGCATTTTCTGACAGGTAGCTTAGGTAACCAAAAAGTTCTGATCACAATCATCTCAAACCATAACATAACATGGCATCATCATTAATTGATTAATTAAAGTAATAAGAGATTAAAGTACTCATTCCTGTCTTTGATGAACTACTTGAAGATGAATCTAATGCATGAAATAAACTTAAAAAAACCTTCAAGGCTTTTGCTTTTTTAATTATTATGAGACCCCACAACCACTCTTGTTTACTGTTCTAACAAAGTATATCTTCTAATCCTTTGTGTCATTTCTCTTGACCAATCTTGCAATAATTGATTGATTCAACTCTTCATTTTCTTCATTCTATGTATGGAAGAGTAGGTGAAGTGAAAAAGCATAAGCTAATATATATATATATATATATATATATATATATATATATATATATAACGATCTTATATTATGAGTTATATATTCTCGATAATAAATAAAAGGTTAAATATCAATACAAGAAAATTTTTAATTAAAAATTAATTTTAAAAATCAAAATAGTTACTCAACCGATTTACAAAATTAAAAATTATTTGTTACTAAAATAGTTACAATTATAAATAAAAGGTTATAATTAGTCATTAATTAATTAAAAATTAATTTAGAAACTAAGTCATTTTAATAATCAAAACTTAGATAGCTAATTTTTAGTAACTAATTTTCTTTGGTAATCAAAACCATGGTATCTAATTTTAAAGATCAATTTGCTGACCAACTATCATTTTTTACTAATAATAGTGAGTATTTTAGTAACCAATAAGTTAGTTTTGTAAATTAATATCTAAATTTATTATTATCGTTACTAATCATTATTGGTCACTATTTAAAAGTTTTCTTGTGGTGTATGTTTTAATCCTTAAACTTTGATGTGAAATTGACATTTAAGTCTCAAACTTTGATACAGTTTGTTTTCAAACTTTGATATAGTTTGGTCTCAAAATTTAAAAATAAATAAATATAATTTTCTTAAATCAACTTAGTTAAAATTTTATGAGCTACTTACATTATTTGATACGTTTCAACTTTAACACGTTTCAACTTGAATGTAAGCTTGAAACACAGTTTAATACATAAAAAAATGTTGTTAAATTAAAAAGATTATATTTATTCAATTTTAAATTTACAATAAAAATATATAAAAGTTTAGGACATGAAAAATTCAATTTTACGTCCAAATTGAAGAACTACAAATATATTTAACAGAAAAATAAATTTTATTTACATAAAAATTAAATATTAAAATTATGTTTAATTTTAATTATCTAAAAGGTATAAATACACATTTGGTACCCAAACTTTTTCGGAAAGTTCAATGTGGTACCCGAACTTTAGGAATGTTCAATTTGGTACCCCAATTTTCTAAAGAGGTTCAATTTGGTCCTCTCCGTTAAGTTGAACTTTAGTAAATAAGTTTAATTACAACTTATATATAAACTCCAACTTAACGGAGATGACCAAATTGAACCTCTTTAGAAAATTGGGGTACCAAATTGAACATTCCTAAAGTTCGGGTACCACATTGAACTTTCCGAAAAAATTTGAGTACCAAATGTGTATTTATACCTATCTAAAATTATTAATGAAGATTACGACTTAGGCACTCTCATACTTTTAAAAATAATCACTATCGTATCTTCCTTTAACCCTTAGTCTAGTCCACACAAATCTAATTATAATATGTTGTTTGTTCTTTTATAAAAAAGCACTTGGAGATTCTCGTCCTAATTGTATAATTAAATATACTATTTAACATTGACGGTCCCATTTCATTAGTGTTTTGTAAAAAGGTAGAAGACAAATTATGAGGGAAAAGTAGATTGCTTCTGCTTTTACAAGCAAAAGGAGGAATTTGGTTTCAGAAAATTGGCTACTTTAGTCTCATTAATTAACAATGTAATATTAATTGTTATATCTATTTCATTTTTATATAATATTGTCCAATGAAACGTGCGCAGCACCAAATGATTTTGCAACATTCCATCTACTAGTTGTTGGTGTGTGACTAAAATATATACATGTTTTGGGGCCCAAAGATGAAAATTTTTTTCTTCCTCTATAGCGAAAGATACTAATTACTCTTTGGTTCAATGGTGCTCTTTCACGGTTGTGAAATGGCCAACCAAACACTATTTATTATTTACGATCAAAATTTCAGCACTTGGACCAACCAAAATTTAAAATGAAAGTTCAGTCGGCGTTAGTTCCGGGATATATATATATATATATATATATATATATATATATATATATATATATATATATATATATATATATATATATATATATATAATTACACTTGAAAAATTTGCCTATGACTATGATATATTTTGGAAAAGATAAAAGTTAATCTGAAGTTTTAATAAGTTAATTTTCTAAATTTAATATAATCAAGTATAATTATGCTTAAACATTGTTATTACACAAATTGAGAAAAGAACGTCCAATTTTAAATAGTTCAGTTCTTGTATTTTTATTTTTTTTTGTTTTTAGTGATTTTAAATGGAAGAATGATATTTTGACCAACTTTTTTTGATCCATTTTTAACTCATCACTCTCATCACCCTTTATTTATCTATTTTGATTTTATTTTTAGTGGTGTGACATGATAATCTAAGGGTGATTAGAATGGTAGGTTAAAAATGAGTCAAAATATCATTATCCTTTTAAATGATTGTCATTTTTTACCAGATTAAGATTGTGTTTGGATTAAGGGATAGATGGTGTGATTTGAACAGATTTAAGATGAAAGTTTATGTATGATGTGATGGGTATGATAAATTAAAAAAATGTTTTAATAGATAAATTTAGATGATTACCATTTTACCCTTAAAGATAAAGATAATATCAATTTAAATATAAATAATAAAAATGAAATTAAAATTTTTATTTAAAACTATAACAATATAATTTATAATAATAATAATAATTATTATTATTATTATTACAACTTTTTGTTTTTATGAGAATTAAAGAAACATATTAGTTTTTGAAATGTACAATATTGAAAATATTTCATGTCTATGATTTATTCCAAAAAGTTCTTTCCTCGCTGCCGCATGCAACTATTAGAGGGTATGTTAGTCAAATATTAAAAATAACAATACATTCACTCATTTCTCTTTAAAACTTCAAGATGAATCCTTACCTCCATCCCTTTATGCCCACTCTCATGTATATTGTTCTAAATCACCAGAAACAAACATTCTTAATGAATGGATATCCATCCTCATCAATAGTTTAAGCCCCTAAAACAAACACTACCTAGAAGGTGGATATCACACAATTGAGTAAATATATGTTATATAAAAAAGATTTTTGTTTTTATGTATATATTTTGTTTTCATTTTTGTGGGTCACATTTTTTAAATTAAATTAATTATTTTATCAATTTTATTTTTTAAATAGCATTTTTAAATTTAAATAATAATTTATAATAAAATATTTATCTACATATAAACATATACAATTATTTATAGTTATTTTTATAATTATAATAGTAATTTTGTTAACTTTTGTTACCATAATAAGAAAAGTTGAACACTTATATATGTGTGGTCATGTGTTTTCCATGCTGAGTAATAAATGTTAATAAAATGTATTTGTAAAACTTTCTAATATGTCAACCGATTTATAGTACTGTATTAAATCTTCTGTGTATAAAAGCATTAGCGTGGTTGTCTAATAAATAATTATTGCTTAATTTATTTAGTTAAATATGTAGAATTAGTACGTAATCTAAGTTATTCAAATCTCAGTTCAATTATGTAAATCCGAGTTCATCTAAACTTTAAATTATTACAAACATAATTATGTTTTTTTGAAAGTTGGATTTGATAAAAAATATTTTAAGAAAATCTTTGAAAGATATTAGATTTGTACAATGCAACAAATCATGGAGACTCCTTCCAACTGCAAACTTTTAAAAACCTAACAATTGCGTCTCAAAAGAAATAGATTGACTCGTTTGTTTCATTATCTTATTCCATAAAAAGAATACATAGAAGCTTGTGTAGATTTTCTAATTGTAGAAGCAAAGTATGCACAATAAAGAAAAGGAGACAAGTTTCATGGCATATGGGTTTGATTTAAACACCAAGTAGCTTAATTAAAAAGATAATCACAAGATAATGAGAGTGAAGTGAAGAAATGAAGTGATCATTTTCATAAAATGTCAGAAGTGGGTTTCACTTTGTTTTCATCCCAAAAGTGAAGTATTGCTTGGATTCATCACTTTCCTTTTGTTTGATGCCACTTAGGTCATTTAGGTGTGTTAGGTTCAAAGTCCATCACTTCCATTCTCATTTTTTCACACCTATTATCACCCAAACAACCAACTTCTCTTTCTCCATCAATTTTTTTTTTCTTTTTAAAAGAAATAGACAAATTATCAGAATGTTTAATGATAATGCAATTTTCTTACAAACTTTATGACATATATTAGTCTAAATATTTTTAATTAATGGACCACTTTCTCATCAGAATAATTTAATTCAAACGAATATGACAGATCAAAATAAAAACTTCAGACTTTGTCTGCTGCAAGTAACCGTACAATGTTACTTCTCTGTATTATATATGATTATAATATAAAGTGTGAATATTATTAATTTTATTATTGTTTATTTGATTCACATTATAAATATGTGCATGTGTTTAGGTTGAACCTATTTACTCTTCTTTCCAACCAGGGAGGAGGGCAATCAAGTGGTTATTAAATAATCATAAGTCTGACTGTACGGTCAATGATGGACCACGTGTCCAGCTTAATATGGGGCCTGCCACATTTGACCCTTCCAACCAAACTTCCTAATTCCAAACACTTTCTTCAATGATCATAAATACATGTTTTTTAAACCTCCGTAATTAGATACATCTGTGTTCAAACTAGATAATATAATAAATGTTGCATTTTTTAAATATTTTTTTTTATATAACTGAATGTTCAGAATTTAAATTCAAAACAGCTTATTAAAATTAAAATATATGCACAAAAGCAGGTAAGGAAAGTAAAGAGAAGAAAAGAAAAGAAAAGCTTTTTTTTTTTCAGGTCAAAGGAAGAAAAATTGCAAACAATTAGTAATTTATTTAATGTGCTGTTCATCATTTGGCGCTTTTTTTAGTGCAAATTCTATTGATATTAAAATTATTTTTAGTGCAAATTCTATTGATATTAAAATTATTTTTAGCGGCGACTTCGCCGTTTTTCTCTTTCTCCCTCTGTCTGTTTGTTTCTGCACTTTTTATTTTTGCTGTTCAGAAACCGTGTTTGCGACTCTTTTACACATAACACATTCTTTTCTCTTGTTTTTGTTTTTGGAATCTGGTTCAGGATCTTGTACCCTCTTTGATTCCTTCTCACTTCTGGGTTTCTCTTTTTGTCTTCAGCAACGCTCCCACCCAAAACGTAACTAAGTGTCATCGCTTCAGTTCAGTTTTTTTTTTTTTTTCTAGTGTGTGAATTGGTGAGTGGAGGCGTCATATTTTCCCAGAACATGTTCCCGTTTTCTTTTCTGGCTACTTTTTGCTGTCAGTGTTTTGATCTGTCATCTTATGTTTCTTCAAAGTGTGTTTTTGTGTCTGATAGTGGCTGCTTAACTGGGTATATGTATGCATGTTTTTTCATTTTTTTTTAATTTGCGTTATTCTGTTGCTGCTAAAGAGAGGAAAAAAAAAGAGGCTTTGTGGGGTGAATGAAAGAAGAGTAAAAATGAAAAGGGTGCCATGCTTATGTGAATCTGGGTTGAGATTTCAATGGTGGTTTGGAACTTGTTGCGTGATTTTGATTTTGTTCTCATTTTCCTGATTTCTGTTCCTTGTTAGATTTGATTGATAGAAAAAAGTGGATAAAGTTTCAGGATTTATGCATTTCAGATTGGTATAGAGGAGAAGATTAGGATTAGAATTAGGATTAGGATTGTCGCTGATTTCTTTCTATTTGGGACTTTGATGCATTTCTTGTTCCGTGTGCTAGTGGTTTTGGTAAATTCTAGTTTTGAACAGACGTGATGGGTGGTAACTGGTGAAGTTGTTGATGATAAGTTATGCTTGATCGATTGTTTCAACATTATGGTGATGTCATTGTCCAACTTCCAGCATTGATTATTCATCCCGAGATTTTTATTTTCTTCTTCTGAGTGTTATACACTTCCGAAGACTTTTTGACAATGACTTTGAAAATTAAGAGTAAAAGCCTTCAATTGACTGGTTCAAGTTCAATGTTGTAAACCAGACACCAAGAAAATCTGTATATTAGTCTATTACTGGTGGCATATAATTGACCATGTTTTGTTGCTTGCTATGGCAGGTATATCAATGGATTGGATGATCAATAATAGGAAAGTGTAGAGCAGAAAAGGGGAGAGATGAAAGAGGAGTCAACTGGGCTTATCATAGGGATTTCCATAGGTGTGGTGATTGGAATTGCTTTGGCAATTTCTGCGTTGTTCTGTTTCAGATATCATCGGAAACGATCACAGATAGGTAATAGCAGTTCCCGGAGAGCAGCTGCCATACCCATCCGCCAAAATGGTTTTGATTCTTGCACTATTCTATCAGACTCAACCTTGGGTCCAGATTCACCTGTGAGGTCTGCACGAAATGGCACATCTTTCTGGCTTGAGGGCTTCAAGAAGAGTAGCAACATGGTGTCAGCATCTGGAATACCAGAATATTCATACAAGTATGTTTATGTTTCTTGTCTTGTCTTATAGTGAGTTAACTGCATGTGTCATTCTTCCTGTTCTAAGATGATCCTTGGATGACTTTAAACTACAATAAGTGCTTCATTGTTGTCTCTTATTCCATTCTCATGTCTGAAAGTTTGCAAGTTTAGTGACTAGTGAAATCAAGTTACCAATGGTTTGAACAAAGAACAATTTCTTTCATGTCATATATTATCTTTCTGTTGAAGTCTTTTTTTCATCTATGCTTCAGGGATTTGCAAAAGGCTACATATAATTTTACAACACTAATAGGACAAGGTGCCTTTGGTCCTGTTTATAAAGCTCAGATGTCTACTGGGGAGACTGTTGCGGTTAAAGTTCTCGCAACTAATTCTAAGCAAGGGGAGAAAGAATTTCATACAGAGGTGATTTTTTGTTATATGTAATACTTTTGTACATTTTTCTTTTCTAAACTTGATATGAATAATTGTCAACTTGGCATGTTTTCATTTTAGATAACTTAATTCCAATTGGGAGTAACAGTTGTGTTGTAACAAGTGTGATTAATTTTTCTGCTTCAGTACGGACCAGCGTAATTTACCAATGTTTATCTTCTATGTTCTTTCAATTTTTCTCAGGTTATGCTGTTGGGAAGGTTACATCATAGGAATCTGGTCAATTTGGTCGGTTATTGTGCGGAAAAGGGTCAACATATGCTTATTTATGTGTACATGAGTAAAGGCTGCTTGGCTTCCCACTTGTACAGTAAGTTAGCTATCTATGTTTTTTTTTTGTTAACAAACTTTTATGCCACTCATGGCACTTGCTCAATGGATTAGATCAATTAATTTTGATTAGCAACTGTTAAAGTAACTGAATTGGGATTGGTTTTTGGTTTGAATTCAGTGATTAAAGTAGTGAGGCTTAGGCTTTGGCTTAACATTATCCAATTCAATAGGACTGACTCCATCAATTTGAGGAATGATGCTATTCTTTTCATGTTCAACTTCCATCTGCAATAATAACTGAAGCATATATACTTGTCTCTATATTAAGGTGAAGAGAATGGTGCTCTGGGTTGGGAATTGAGAGTTCATATAGCTTTAGACGTAGCAAGAGGAATAGAGTATCTTCATGATGGAGTAAGTTCTGCACTAAGAGAATTCTGCATTTTTTATATAGTATTGTATTGTAATCATATTATTTGTAATGATTTCAGGCAGTTCCTCCTGTAATCCATCGAGATATAAAATCTTCCAATATTCTCTTGGACCAGTCCATGCGAGCCAGGGTATGCGATTGCTATTTCTTTCACACTAAGTGTTTGTTGAAATGCTTCTTATGCTGTTGATGTTGAATCAAACAGGTTGCTGATTTTGGACTCTCTCGAGAAGAGGTGGTGGATAAACAAGCTGCAATTCGGGGTACCTTTGGGTATCTTGATCCTGAGTATATATCTTCAGGAACATTCACCAAAAAAAGTGATGTATACAGTTTTGGGGTTTTGCTTTTTGAACTTATAGCAGGCAGAAATCCTCAGCAAGGTCTAATGGAATATGTTGAGCTAGTAAGATCTCTCTCTATGCCTCCTTCTGTACCTGACATGAAACTGTTCCATCATTCCATCAACATCACTATGCATTTTTTTGTTGTTGTTGAACTCTGATCAGGCAGCAATGAACAGTGAGGGGAAAGTTGGTTGGGAGGAGATAGTTGATTCTAGGCTTGAAGGAAAATGTGAGTTTGAAGAGGTGAATGAAGTGGCAGCCCTTGCCTACAAATGCATCAACCGTGTCCCAAAGAAACGCCCTTCAATGAGGGACATTGTGCAAGTTTTGACACGAATTCTCAAGTCCAGGCACCAAAGGAATCATCATCACGAGAAGTCACTCTCAGCCACAGGTGATGAAGTTTCCATTGATGTTGATCAGCTAGAAACCAAGACTTCTCTCACTCACCACCACACAAGAGAAGAATCTATAGATAGCAGCACAGCTGACATGTATGATTTGTAGAAGATGCTTTTGCATTTAGCTCAGTTTTTTCATTACATTGAATTTTTTGTATTTGCCTTTGGGTGTGATTTGGCCATAACTTTATACCAGGCACCAGTGATTTGATGATGCCAGACATCATCTTCTGTAATTGTCATAACATTTTCTTTTTTGATTCTGTTTCTCATTTTTTTCTCCTACCCTAGTTCTGTTGTCTCACAGAAATGACACTCAAAATTTGTATATTAACTAACACTTCGAAGAATGAATTTGAAGAACAAAAAAAAGAAGGTTACCTGTCTTGCCCTAAATCTATTTTTATACTCTTTGATGTTAACATCCATGTTATAATTACTTCATGTTGCAACAAACAGATTAATTTTCAATAGTATTAATGTAATAAAAATATATTGTATTATTTGATGAATAAATATGTGTCCACTTTCACATAGGGGTGATAAATAAATATATTTATGCTAATGTTATTGGAATTTATCCAAATTTTGTTGTGAAATCTTTACATTGTCGGGAACATGGATGATGAGTAATGTATGATGTTTTTTAAAAAAAAAATAGTATATATACATATTTATTCCGTATTATCTACTCTTATATTAGTATCCGTACTTTTCATATTTTATCAGATAACTTAAGAAAATTATTTTCAATGATCTCTTTTGTCCTTAATCTCATTTAGTTTAACAAACTATTACTTATTTCTTGTCATATTATTTTTTCATTATCTCTTAGTTGTTCTTTGATTTGTTCAATAATTCTAAAGTCCACTCAAACATATTTAATTATTATTTTTTTAAAATATGTGTTTTATTTTAGTTTTGAAAATTTGATGATGTAAATTTTATTGTCCGGATAACTCCGCGATTTTATTTTTTTATTTTAAAAAAATAAATAAGAGAGTGAAAAGAGAAAAAATATTTAAACTACCTTAAATTTTGATTCCGGGACTATTGAACACAATAAGAACAATATTATATTTTATTTGGTGTAACTTTTTCTTTTGTAAAATATTTATTTCATTCTCATTTATTGAATAAGAGGATGATGATAGAATTTTACTTATGAAATACTCATACTGCTCCTCTTCACCGTTTCTACTTTCGTTTACTTTTTAGATAATTACTTCTGTTCAACGACAACAGATTAAAATCTAATTTGAAGATAGAAAAATGAAAGGAGAAGTAACTCCAAATGGGCCAAAATTTGGGCTCAGGAAGGCCGATATGAAACCCACCGTCCATCTTGAAACCAATCGATACGTCACCGTTTCGTTTGCCCATTTTAGCCTCTCACCACTGCTCTATTCTTCTCACTCTGGCATCCTTTTATCCAAAACCATTATTATCAGAAGCAGAAATAACAAGAGGTTGCAGCAACAATGGCAGCCATGGCTGCTCTTCAGAGCTCAATGACCGGTCTTTCCCTCTCCTCCAACTCTTTCTTAGGCCAGCGCTTTTCCCCCATCACGTTCCCCTCTCTTCTTCCGGTATGCACTTTTCTCTCCACTCATTACTCTTTTCCCAATTTCTTTTTTCAATTCAAGTTTCAATTTTGCCCACTTCGCGTGCTTTCTTTCCCCCAATAACCAAATGGGTCTTCCTCTTTTTAACAATTCATGAAAATTCCTTTTTAGTTTTGCATTGTAAATATGACGATATCATTATTTGTAAGAGCCTGTTCATTCACTGAAATGACTACGTATTTTGACTTTAAGCTGCCTTTGGAACATAGTTGGTAGGTACCACTGGGAACAAATGCAAACTAAGCCCTTGTGGGTGTACATTTTCTTATTGAAGCTATTTAATTGGACTTCCTGTGTTATGTTGTATTCAAAAGTTTTGCTTCGTAGGCTTCAAAGTATCGGTGCTTGAAAATTTGAGATGGGAATTCAAAACTGGTTTTCTCTATTCACTAATCACCTATCTCATACCATATTCCGACCCCTTATAGTGGAAACCCAATAATTCCAACTCTACTTGGTTCATTTGCTCGGTTCTTGTCTATGTGGCACTTTCGAAATTAGGAATTGGCTCAGCAAACTTTTCAGTTGAAGTTGTTTCCCTGTTAGGCTGAAGAAACATATCCTTCAGATGTGGATAATGTAACAAAACTTTAAATTTGTTGTAGCTATTTTTAACTTTGGATTAGTTGTTTTACAATGAGGATCGTTATGAACACACTTTACTACTGATTTAAATTTATTGAAACTACACCATCAGTGGAATGAAAAGTGAGACCTGTCAAAATTTGTGTTTTCGAAAAATTGTAGTCTATAATAGATTGTTCAAAAAAGTATGTTAGAGAATATGTTGTTAGCATTTCTCTTTAGTCTTTACAACTTTGTTAACTTTACTTCTCCACTATACTAGCTTTCACACTTTGGCCCTAATGAAAAAAATTGCTTATCATCTTTTAATGAATTTTTTGTCAGACAAATGAATTGATGGTTATTAACGATAAAATATATCAAGTTTGTAACTGAATTTCATGATTCCATCAAGAGTTTTGTAAACTTGATAATTGTTTATCTTTGTGATATGTAGGGTAAGTCAACAGAGAAGCAATGTCCCATTGTAATGAAGGTTAGTATCAGATTCTTGGTTTATGCATGGCCAATGCGTATTCTTTGCAAAGTTGTTAAGCTCAATCAAAATAGACTAAGAACAGTGCATGTGCAGTCATTTGCAGTTCATTATTTGTTGATACAAGGTGGTAATCAGTTTGATTAAAAATAGTGTGCTTTTATCAAAGCACAATGTAACATGATCCAGGCTCCAGTCAATTCTTGTCAAACAATTTTGGTCTACACTTAATACAAAGATTCTACACAAAAATTTAGCCATATTTTGCTCTGTTAAAAAACAATGTTAAAAACAAATTTAGTACGTAGCTAGCTTCATCACAGATATGCAATTTTGTCACATATATTCATAGTAGGTAGAACTTACAACTAACACTGCATCTTACATTAAGGAAATTGAAGCTAAGCAAATCATAAAGTTTTATTGGTATTATATAGTGTAGCTAGCCTCAATAATCATACTCTTGTGTTGTATTTTTTTCTGCTTCTGCTCTGGCAGCTTAAACGATGGGAACGAAAGAAGTGTAAACCAAACAGTCTTCCTATCTTGCACAAAATGCATGTTAAACTTGGAGATACGGTGCAAATCATAACTGGAAGTGAAAGGGGTAAAGTTGGGGAGATCACTAGAATCTTCAAGCATAACAGCACAATAATAGTGAAAGATTTAAATTTGAAGACAAAGCATGTCAAGAGTAGAGAAGAGGGGGAACCGGGCCAAATTATTAAGGTTGTCCTCATTTCCCATGCTTCACTTTACAAATTCTTTTCCATTTCTGAAACTTCTTCAAGAAATGGAAGTAACTTTTGTTTTTCACATATAAAGTATGCATAATTGGACATACTATTGGTTTTACATCTCAAAATTGCTTATGACAGTTTCTCTACTATAAATGTAGAGATTTTTTCAACTGAAAAGCTATCAAAAGCATATAAAAAATGTTCAAGGATGTGTACATTCAAGGACTAATACTTTTGAGAAACTTGTTTTTCTTTTTTGTTATTCTAATTCCAGATTGAAGGTCCTATCCACAGTTCAAATGTGATGTTGTACTCCAAAGATCAGAAGGTGGCAAGCCGTGTGGGGCACAAAGTCCTTGATAATGGTAAAAAAGTTCGGTACCTTATAAAGACTGGAGAAATAATTGACAGTGCAGAGAATTGGAAGAAACTGAAGGAGGACACTACTAAGAAACCTGAAGAAGCTGCTGCTGCTGCTGCATAATTTTTCTTGTGTGCTTCATTCATTCTCTGGTAATGTAACTCTAGCTGTACTTGTTGTGCTCACTTTTTTTTTTTCATTTTATCATCTGATGTATATTTTGGTCTCTCTGTTGATCTCCATATACAAAAACCAGGGTGATTAAACTTGTCTATTGGTTCTTCACTTTGAGCAAAGTGAATCTTTTTGGAAAGAAATTGTTCATGAAAGTGAGAATGGTTGTTTTTTCTGAGTAACTCTGCTTAATTCAACCAGGTATTTTGGTAATCCAATGGATGCTGATATGAATGAAAGGACAAACTTTTCTTAAAATTAAGTTTTATCAAGAAAAAAAAAACAATTTTTGTCATTATCTACCTTATGGGGTGATTTGTATTAAAAAGAATCTGCGCATGCTCTTGTTAGTGTGTAGTGTTCATCTTTATAATACAATATGGTTTGATTCTAAGTTAGCTTTGACAGAAATGGATTTTTCTATTCTGTTTTTATTCGATAGATCTTAATCACTCCTTGACTCGTGTCGCTTATATATTATTTTTGTTAACGACATCTGCTCCTTTGGTCATTGCTCTTATAGTATAAGTATTTGTTGTGTTCTAATTAATTAAAATCTTGGAATTCTTCTTGATTAAACTTTGTTATGAACTAAAATCTTAATAATTATAAAGGACTAATTATAGATTGGGTTAATATCTAATAATTAAAAATGACTAAAATAGATTACATTAAGATATAAATTTTAGTTAATAAAATGACTAAAAATGTCTTCTCCATTATAAATTTTACAGAACTTTTTCTTTTTTCAACTCCATTAAAGTTTGTTAATAAAATACAACAAAATTTGATTATGCTCTGTACTACAAAATAAATTGGGAACTTTCGCCATACACAGAATATAAACTAGCGATGATGAGTAGTACTTACCACTACTTGTCTCGTTAAAAAAATCTGTTCATTTGATCCTCATATATATATGTAAGAAAATATTTGCAACTTTTTTTGTACCTTTAGATATTTAATATTTTTTAAAATTTTAAATTAAATTGTTTAAAAATAAATCTTTATAATATAAATTCAGGTTAAAAAATTAATTTAAAAATACAATTCAAACAAAATTAAATATATTAATGCAAATATATGTAATTTTTCTAAGAAATTGTACTTACTAAAATATAAACTTTAAAAAAACTATTTTTTAAAATAATATCTATTTCAAGTATAGATTAAAAATAAAAGTATATAAAATTAAATTTTAAATTATTTTTCAATCATTAAAATTTTTCACAAGAATAATTTTATTTTTATCAATTGATTTTTTAGATAAATACACAAATAAATTTCACTGAAAATTACTAGATATCAAATATCAATTGGTTGGATATCATAATAAGTGAACTTCTCTCGTCAACAAACAAATCATTAAAATAACTAAATTCATTATCAATATAATATTGTTATGGATTCAAGTATGCAAATTTTTTTTACCATCCCTATTATAAAATTCATAAATTTTTTAAACAATTACATAACATAATAGAAGCTTGAATGTTTGGATCAAATTAAGATTCGTACTTCATGATACTTAAAAAAAATTGAGGTACCCTTACGCTTTTAAAAAAAATTAAAGATGGAAATACATATTTAAAAGTAAAGTAAGATTAAATATGTTTTTAGTCCCTTAACATTAAGTAAAAATTGGAATTAGTCCATTTTTAAATTTTAGATCAATTTAGTCTTTCATTCTTATAAATACATGAATTTAGTCCTTTTAATCTAATATATATTAGAGATTTACTATTCACAATTGTCTTTTAAAATTTCTCAACCGTTTTATTTCTATAATTATAATAATTTTTTAAACATTTATTCATTGTTATCGACTAATACATGTAATTTGTTAACAATTTTATCTTGGCAAATGCATATAATTTATTTGATAATCTTATGGTCAAAAAAATTATTGTTGGATACATATTTGAAAGATAGATAAATTTGACTATTGCATATTTACAATAACTCAACTTATATATATTGACTTATTGAGTTAAAAATAAGTTAGTTTAACTTTTTTTTTATATAAGTTAAAAATTTTGTTATCTTTTTATAAATTGATGAATAAGACGGGTTGATTCATTTAAAAATATTTTGCTATTGTAATTTATTTTATATTACATTACCATCGTTAGAGTGGGTTAACTTAATTTTTTTTATAGTAGTACAATAAAAGTACTTACATATTTCATCCAATATTATTATAAAAATAATAATTAAAATTACATTGTCAATCTATATAATTTTACAAACAAATAATTAAACATTTAAATTATTTAAATATTATTAATCAAACACTTTAAATAAATATTATTAAATTAAATAATTAAAAATAATAAAAAAATAAAAAAATAAAAAAATAATTTTATTTAAATATTATTAATCAAACACTTTAAAAAAATATTATTAAATTAAATAATTATAAATAATAAAAATTATAATAAAAAATGATAAAAAAATAAAAAAATAATCGATGGATCTCGTATCAACTCACTTTCATTTCAACATGCACGTTAAATGAGATGAGTTCAGTTTCATCCAAATATGAAAAAAAAAAAAAAATCCTTTTTCAACCTAAGTTAAGACTCATGGATTTAAAATCATTTTAATATTTCTATGTGTAGAGTGTGGTGATTCTTTACTCTAGATAAAGGGTAACCAATCTTCATTATTTGTTCATCACCAAATACTTTCATTTATATGATTTGAATTACAAATAAAACACATTTATTGAATGTGGTTTCGAGGTTTATTTTTTCAATCAAATATCAATTCAATTTGGGGAAAGTGTCTTACTAACACAATTTCCTCTTCAATCCTACAACAAAGAATACCTTATAGAATTTTGTATGAATCCAAACTTGATTATCAGTTATTAAAAATTTGTGCATATTTAATTTATACAATAAATTTACCCTTATTCAAAATTTAAATACATGCTTATGATATCTAATTATATTGTATTTTAATAGTACAAAGTTAACTTTCAATTTTTCCATTCTTCATATCCTAAATTAACTAATACAAACTTATGAATGATTTTTTTCTTATTTCTAAAAAATTCCTATCGGGGATATAAAATATACTAATTAAGCCTTCATAAATTGTCAAAACGAATTAAACAATATATTTAAAGTTTTCAAAAAATAATCCATCCCTATGGTACTCTCGAGATTAGAATTGGATGATGACACGAATTTCGTACATGCATGTAATTATGTTATGGGGCGTGGACACATGTACCATATACATGACATTTGGCAACCATGCACGCCAACTCATAAAGTGATAATACTATTCAATATTTAATATTTATATAGTACCATAGTGTGTTTATTACTTTTGTAATAACTTTCTAACTGATGGTGTGAAAAATATATTAAAGTTATACTCTGCTTTAATAATAAAAATTCATACACAATTTTTTTTAGGTTCTCTATATTTACAAAATTGACCCTATATTTTATCTTTTTTTAGTAGTTAGAGATGAAGGGGAGATTTTTTAAATATAAGTTAAATACAAAGATCGGTAAAACTTAAGTGAAAGATTGAGGTCAGTGCTGTATTTGAAATCGATAGAGAAAATATTAATTGTAAATAATTTTATTAAATAAACTATTCCAGGTGAAAATATGTTTTGACAAAATAATATACTTTAAAAAAGTCCTAATTGGATTTTATTACAAAAGTTTCAACAATATATGTCACAGAATTAACAATAAATAATTTCATAAGAAAAAAGAAAGGCACTATTAAAAGTATACATACATCTAAAGTTCAAGTGAGTGTTATCCTTAATCTATAAAATAAATTATATTCTTCATTTGCTGAGTAGAAACGTTTCAGAATCTGTCACGGCATCACAGAACCCTAGAACAATTTATTGCATGCCAACTACTATAATAATATAATACATATATCGTACACATATATTCACAATGTCAATAAATAGTAACATAATTAATTAAAAAAAATGAAAGAACGTTAATTAATATAATGCTAACAGAGATCTTGTTATCTGTTTTATTATTACTTTATTAACAAAGCAATAATTTGTTGTAGGTGTATATGATGCAGCAATATTAGTTTAAAAGGGCATAGCCAGATGTAATTGGGAAGTGATAAAGAAAAGGTGGAAATGGAGGTGAAGAAGAAGAAGCAGAAGAAAAGTGGAGAAGAAGCAAGAAGATTCTGTGTTACTGGAGCAACTGGGTATATTGGTTCATGGCTTGTGGAGACTCTTCTTCAAAGAGGTTACACTGTTCATGCCACTGTTAGAGATCCTGGTTAGTATATATATTATAATCCACACACTGCTTTTTCACTTTCTGTTCTATCAACAAACATGAAAATGAAGATAGAATAGAGATGTTTGAGATGAAGGAAAAGATTATAACATTGTATAAATATAAATGTCTGAATTAATATCAAAATATTCGATAGATCAAAATTTGAAAAATTTAATATGTTTAAAGAGTCATTAAAAAAATTTAGATAAAATCTTAGAGGGCGTTGATATCTCTCTAGTCTTTAAGTAAAACATGTGTGTGAGATCTTAATTAGTTTAAAATATAAATTACTAAAGCAATAATGCTTTCGATTTATTAAGAGATACTTAGGTTTATTGAATATTTTTGTTTTATTTTTTATTTTGGAAAATAATAATAATTGACCTATTAATAATGGTATTTTATAAATCTCATGGAACTCGTGGAAAAATAGATAATGAGTATATCGGATGCGTTCTATGCAAGAGTCATTCTTAAAAAAAAAAATTCTCTCAAAAAGCATCTTTAATTACTGTCAAATATTTGTTTTACTCAAATTTTTATTTTCTTTAGTTGCTGTTAATTAAAATATATTCATATTTAATTTGTTACATTAATAGTACACAAGGGTTATAATGACGCTGATTAAACATCAGTAAAAACATATATATATATATATATATATATATATATATATAATTTATTTTTATTTGACAAAAATATAACTCTCATTAATGGATAAGTTTTAAGCTACATAATTAGCTGATTATAAAAAGTAAAAAATTTCTTTAATTTTTTCTGTCTCCGGAATTAAAAATAATTACTTATAATCCTTAATATCATATACATATAACATTAACTAATTATATATTTCTCGACCAAATGATCAAGTAATGATTTAAACCACGTTGTATCATAATATCAACATATGATATTTGAAAAAAAAAATTAAAAGAAAATTTATTTATTTATTTTATAATGAATATATGGGACTAAACATAATGATTTAAAATTTTAGTGAGAATTTTCTTTTACAGGAATTAAAACTAAAACTCAAATTTTGAATTAAAAAATAATAATTTAAAACTTAATAAAATAAGAAAGAAAGATTGTTTTTTTTTTTTTATGTTTTGTTCTGTTAAAATGTGAATACATTGAATGAATTGATATTTGATACCTCATTTTTGTCGTTTTACTAATTTAATGAACCAGAAAAGTCACTTCACCTGTTATCGTTATGGACAAGAGGTGACCGATTGAGGATTTTCAAGGCGGATTTGAATGAAGAAGGGAGTTTCGATGAGGCTGTAAGAGGCTGTGATGGGGTTTTTCATGTTGCAGCTTCAATGGAGTTCAATGTGGATCACAAAGAAAACATTGGTAATGTCATCATCAATCAATGCTTTCAACGAAACTTAAAGTGAAATACACAAAAAAAAAGATTACATTTTGAATGAATTGAACATGCAGAGGCCTATGTTCAAGCAAACATAATCGATCCTTCAATCAAAGGGACCTTAAACCTTCTGAAGTCCTGCATGAATTCCAGTTCTGTGAAAAGGGTTGTTCTCACTTCTTCAATAAGTACAATTACTGCCAAAGACAGCAATGGGAAGTGGAAACCTGTTGTTGATGAATCTTGCCAGATCCAAACAGAACATGTGTTAAAAATACAAGCAAGTGGATGGGTAATTAATGCTTTTCCTGGTAGCTTTCACTTTTTTGTGTACAATGTTAGAACTTAGAATAGAATCATATGCAAACTATTCTGTTTGCATATTATTATATGTTGCTTTCTTTTGAGTGTTTCTTCACTGTGGCAGGTTTATGCACTTTCAAAGCTTCTAACAGAAGAGGCAGCATTTAAGTTTGCAAAAGAGAATGGCATTGATCTTGTGTCAGTCATAACAACCACTGTTGCAGGTCCATTCTTCACTGCTACTGTACCATCAAGTGTTAAAGTGCTACTGTCACCAATTACAGGTTATCTTTTCACCAACAATTCTCTTGCCTACCAAAGTCTCCAAAAGCATTTGTTGTCGGAAGTTTCACCGAGATAAACCCAATTCACAACATATAATATATAAGTGAACTGCAAATTTCATTTTACAAGTTGGTTTTATGGGGTTGAGTTATGCTTAAAATCTACTTCTAACATGATATTATAGTCAACTTAGAGCCTATCCTAACGAGCTTTCTTAAACATTTTGTTCCACCCGATATCGAGTCCCTAACGGATCACTCACTAATTTCTAGTCTCACGTACGAAATGAATATATCTCGGCATGAGAAGTGTGTTGGAAGTTTCACGTTGACTAAAGTTAAGGTCAATTCATAATATAAGAGAGATGCAAACCTCACTTTACACGCCGGCCGATTTTGTGGGGTTGGATTAATCTTAAAGTCCACTTCTACCGGCATTGACTATGAGATAATTGTGATGTGATGTTATTTTGTGTGACCATACTGATCTTTTATGAACAGGTGAAGGTGAGTTCTTGAAGATATTATCTGCTGTGAATGCAAGAATGGGGTCAATTGGTTTAGTTCACATTGAGGATATATGCAGTGCGCATATTTTCCTAATGGAACATCGTAAAGCAGAAGGTCGATACATATGCAGCAGCCAAAGCTGTCGATTGTCTATGTTGGCTAATCTTCTTACAACAGAGTATTCTTACTCAAATAAGAAAAGGTAATGAATGTTCTTCCCTTTGAACTGCTTTTTTTTGAAGTGCTTATGTTACTCTTATTATATACACATGCAGGATAGGTGAGAAAAATTATGATAAAGTTCCTTCTGAGATTTGCTCAAAGAAATTAAGAGATCTGGGTTTTAGTTACAAGCATGGAGTTGAAGATATAATCCACCACACAATTATTTGTTGCCTAGATTATGGCTATTTACCTCCCATTAGACAATAGTCTTTCAATACTGGTGCATGCACGTGATTTTAAAACTTGTGTACAGTGACTTTCATCTTACACCTTGAGTTGCTCAAGATCACTTCCAGAGTTATTGGGTTGAGGAACTCAGTGTTACCCATGGATCTTCAGCTGTAACTTGGTCTATATGTCTCTGATGTGCAGTGCAGAGTCAGAGTGTGTTTTCATATGTAATTCTTGAACTAGTTTCTAAATTAATTTCAAGGAAGTTTAAATCTTAATGGTTGTATGAAATTGAAAATAAAAAATACTTTTGTTGCAAAACTAAATGACAGCATTGTTGGAAGTCCAGATCAATGACGATCAGTGCCACAGATAAGATATTCATAGGAAAATAATTTTTTAACTACTCAGAAAATTTTCTCTTATAATCTTAGGTGTCATATTATAATCTTAAGTGTCATATTTTAAGTAATTTCTCATATTTTTATTTTTTTATTTTTAATATTCTATAACCATTTAGAAGATATTATCTCATACTATAAGATAAATTTATCAAAATTTAATAGTTAAAATATTATTGTCTAATTTTATAATATATAAATGGGTTAAACCTTAAAAGTTAGTTTTGTAGGAATTAGTTAGACTTAAAAATTCATCTCCTAACGGTATCGTAGGGATTTTTTTTTTAAAGCACAGTCCTTTTCTACATATTTAAAATATTATTCAAGTTTTATAATTATTGAAAAAATTAAATCATGTGAATAAAAATCAAAATAATCTTATTTTATTGAAATTTAAAAGTGAAATTGGAATTAAAGTACTGAACAAATAAAATCAATAAATGTGAGAAAGTATTAAAAAAACGTATTTGCCATTGATATACTTCTGATATTTAGTCTCATAGTATAATTTTGAATGCAAGGGAGAAAGAAAACTTTGTAATGGGTTTGAATTGGGACTTATTTTTATACTAAATTCGAAATGTGCTAAGCTAAATATGTTACTTTATATTAAATTTTGAAGATATATATATATATATATATATATATATATATATATATATATATATATATATGAGATTAATTAATCAGATCATCTTAAATTTTATTTACAAAACATAAGAATTTAAAAAATATATATATATTTTCTTTCTCAAAGTTTTATTTTTTCGCATTCTCTCTTTGAATTAGTTTCTTTTAAGATATTGTTAAGTTAATTTTGATTAGGATGTGAACTCAGTCTAGGTTGTATGTAATTAGTTTAACACCATTTGTTCAACTAATATGATAAGGATTATTGATTTTTTATTACTTTTAGTCTATTTTGTTAAAACTGGTTTTTGTGAAGATTAAGTGAGGTTTTTTAATTAACATTATTGATGTTCTGTTGACTAATGTTAGATATGACATTTACGTTTGACATTAGATTATTTTGTTTATGTATTTTGACATTGTTTTTCGACCAAAATTGATCAAGATATTATTTAAAATTATTTTTTTACTAATATTAATTAAAATTTTGTTGACCAACATTAATAAGACTGTTTTTCAGTTAATGTCAACAAATGTTTTATGAACGCACTAAAACTATTTTGTAATGGACGTTGGTGAAAAAATTAAAAAATATTGATAGAAGTTATTTTGTGGTTGAAGTTATTAAAGTCACTTTTATTCATGTAATTAAATCTATTTTTTATTGATTTTGTAAAAGTTGTCTTGATCTATTATGATAAATAATAAATGTAAGTCAGAATTTAAACTGAAGTCAAAATTTTTTTGTCAATATATCTTAATGATGATTTCTGTATTTAACATTTTTATAATTATTTAAATACTTTATAGAAAATAAAAACTAAAATTAAATAAAATATTTCAAAGTTTTATAAATTTAAAATATGAAAAATTAAATTATTTGTAAACATACAAGGTTATTATTTTTTCACTCTTATAATTAAGTTTTTTGAAGATATTTTGTTCTTATTTTCCTTCGATTCGTGTTTCACATATTACTTCCTAAATTAGTTAGGAAATTGTGCCTCATTCATCTCAAATTATTATTTTTCATCATTATTTGTGTCCTTAAAATTTCAACCATTTATATTTTGACCTATTAACTATATTTAATTTTGTAAGGTTCTATCACGCATTTTATATAACAAAAATCAGCATCCCAATCAAACACTTTATAAATCAATCTATCATTAAACATCAGACACAAAAATAACCTACAAGACTCTAGGTCTGGAGATATATACATAAGGTGTAATGTCATGAAATTTCTCTACAATCGAGAAAAATAAAGAATTATGATTCCTCTTGACACATATCTGCCACAGGGTCAGGTCATTATAACATCACCAAAATGATGCTATTTTGTAGCCATTCCCGCTGTAGAATCTTCATTCAACTTTCATCACAAAAATCATATTCTCTATATGACTTTGTAAGTTTAGTAGGTTTAGGATAATTTCACTCAAAAAATCATACACCAGTGTACACATTACACTATATAGTATGACACTTCTTCTAATAAATGACCATATTCATACAAGTCACACAATTTTATCATTAAATCACATTTCCCAAATAGACTTTTTGACATAAAATTTCAATCTTTATTCAACCTAACAATATGTCGGATAGTATTATGAAGCTTGATTTAATTCCACATCGTTGAGTATTGTGAGATGTGGTTTTATATTTTGTTATGCAAGCAACTTATGTAAAGTTTGATATCATCACAAAAATCAAATACTTCTTACTGTAGTTGTGGACGTAGGCTTATACATTACATTGTATGTTGAACTATATTAAATTCTTGTGTCATTTATTTTTCTCTCATTTATTATTTTCTTTGTTGTCTTGTTCCTAACAATTGATATCGAATTAGATAGGTTTTTATTTGTAAAAAATATATGAAGTATATATTATATAGAAGGAAATTAAATTAGATAGGTTTTTATTTGTAAAAAAAAATATATGGAGTATATATTATATAGAAAGAAATTAAATTAGATGGGTTTTTATTTGTAAAATATAATATTTCATGTTAATAAATAATAAAATATAAAATTAAATATAATAAAGAATAACAAAAATTATTGAGATATATATATTTTTATCTTTTATTATCTTTTAAGTTTCTTATAATATATTCATTTTCCACTCTTGCATGTCTTCATTTATTCGTGGAAAAAAAAAAGTTAGACATAAATTCATTCTTACTACTCTTATTTCTGATCAATTCTCTTCTTAAGATAAAAAAATACAACTCTCTCTTGTCTCTTAATAGTAAAATATTAGTTTAATATTTAATATTTTTTTCATCTCATGAGTTTGTTGTATATTTATTTTTTGTATCAATATAGAAGGAAAATTTATGTACATGTTTCTTCATAACTATTTTTTAATTGATTTTCTCTTAGTAATTATGTCTCTCAATTTTATATTAGATTTTGATAAATTATTTTTTAGTCTTAAATCTTCTTTTAAAAATAGGTATATTGAGGAAGAATAAAATAATATATTTATTTTTTGTTAAAGTGATATAAGGAAAGATAGTCATAAATGTTAAAAACAGTTCTGTCTAATACTCTTAATCACAAAGGGATCTGAATTGATTAATGAGTTTTTCACTTACTTAATGTGAATCTTGAAGGAGTCTTTAAGGTTTAAAACTCAATTAATCAATTTCGCAGTTCTGGGTTAATGGACTGTTTAAATCAATCAAGAAAGATTATGAGAGGGAAGAAAGAAACAAGACACACAATTTATACTGGTTCGATTCAAAAAGAATCTACATCCAATCTTCTCCTAAGTAACACACTTAGGAGGATTCCACTAAACAGAAAGGTTCCAAGAATTACAAGCACACCTATGTAATTCTAACCCCCAAAACCCAAGAACTTGATTCAACAATCAAGAACTCCCCCTAGGAGCAATGCATCCACACAATTGCACCTAGGTCCACACTTCAAACACTGAAGCTACTGTAATCAGAAATACAGAAAACAAAACAAGAAACGAAAACACCTAAGTTGTGCAGATTTGACTTGATGCTCCTTGAATCAAGCAAGATCCATCATGGTAGAATCAACCATCAACTCTTCTTGGATCTGTACTTGAGTTATTGCAGAATCTTCTGAAGCTTTTGTGTCTCTCAGATGGCTCTATCTCAGATGAAGACTGCGTGATCTTTCTAAAATTCTCCCAGCCAAAACAGATTCCAAAACAGCTTTTATACAAAGGTTTTTGTTGTCACTAATTTGATTAGCAAATTACCTAATCGATTATCGTGAGTACATTTTTACTCACTTTGTGCCAAACTTCACAGCTAATCCATTAGTTCAGAAACTAATCATGTGCAGGATTACACAGCAGGCCTGAAATACATTTGATAAAGAGAAACTATTTGCCTAATGCATATCCTAACTGGACCAAGCTATGTTTTATCCCAGATCAGACATCATCAAAATTGTTCTTCATTTATGGATGAAAGGCTCCCCCTTCCAACAATAAAGATGAAAACAATACTTATTTATTTTTTCACATATTTTCAAGCATGATATTAAGTATCTAATTGTTGAATTAGATGAACCCTTTCTTAAGAGTCAAAAAGTTACATGTGGAAAATTTCATATTAATTATTTAGAACTTATTTCAGGAAAACGTTTTCAAATATGAGAATATTCAATGAATGAAGAGATAAAATTAGAGAAGTTCATTTAAAGTGAGTTTCATATTAAATACAAATTTAAAACTATCATTTTCCTAAGGAGAAACATATAAAATTATAAAATATTTAAGTACATTATTTTGGCCCCTTCAATTTTTTTTGTCAAAGATTCGTCACTACAATTATATCACTACAAAAAAAAAAAGAAAAAGAAATAGCAATCAATTTTAAAAGATAATATGTCACTAATTAATTTAGACACTAATTCATCTGCTAACCAAAATTTGGTAGCTAATGTTAGTGAATGATTTAAAGATTAATTGGTCACTAGTTATAATTTTTTAGTCATAATAGTGATTATTTTAGAGACTAATAATTTTTAGTTTATAAATTAGTCACTATAGTGACCAATTATTTGTTGTGTTTAAAATTTGTTGTTATTTAATGATTTTTTATGGTATATAGAGAGATTCCTCATACACCTTTTTCAAATTAGTTCTTTTTTAAATAATCAATTACTAATTTACTCTTTAAACGACTGTTATTATAAATTTAACTGTTTTTTAGTTTATTCTTATCTGTAAAAATGTAATATTTTTTAAACTAAAATAATTATTTACAATAAGATATAAGATATTATGTACAAAATAAATAAAAATTATATATGATAAATTTATAAAAAATATTTATATTTAATTTTATAATTATAATTTTTTATTTTTTGATATTATATTAAAAAAACATACTTGCCCTAAGCATATATTTTTACTATTAATACATAATAAAGATGTTTTTTAAGGATAAAGTGACTCTGGGCTCTAAGAATATCTAAGATTAACTTTACTCTCTTCATTTATATAAAAGTGCAACTCGAATAAAGTAATTAGAAAGTCACAATTAAAAATCTAAGATTTGCTATCAAGCTATGATACACATATATCATAAGATTATTGGATAGGACACCTATCTGATACGTCAATAACGTTAATAGGACACAACACGTAATATAAACATATTAAACAATATAATGTTTTTTAAAATATGAAAAATATATGATTATTTTTGTGTGAATTCAAATTAAAATTAAATGTATTACAAATTTTGAATATAAAAATTTATAAATTATCGTCATCATAAAAGTATTATTGATTTATATACATTAGATATTTCACTAATAAGTATCAGTAAAGTCTTCTAAGATATCATATATGAATTTGTGTCAGACATGGATACGTGACACAAATAAAAATATTGATACATCATAGCTATCAAGATTCTAAGAGATTGTTCGAAATCATTTACAAATCCATCTTTATGCAATTTGTATGTGATGAACGTTGTTGAGAACTTTTTTAACAAAATTTTAGAAAAACATAAAAAAAAATACTATTATAAAAATTGCACTCAATCCATCATAAAAATTACATTCAGAATATATATATATATATATATATATATATATATATATATATTATGTATTATAAAAAAATATAAATAAATACATGGAATTAAAACATTACATCATTTATATTATTCTTTATCAATCAAAATTAAACTAATTCACTTATTTGTAAAATGATTGTTTTCAAGTACTAAATAAATAATTATACATTTTCAGTTATTATAGTTTAATTATTAGGAGTAAAGTCAATAAATAATTAATGTTTACTGATTTTGCATCAAATAATAATTGTAGGTGAATTATTCACTTTATCTTCTTAAATAACTTTATAATCAATCATATGATATTTAAGTAAAAGCTGCATAAGATTTTTCAATATTTTAAGGGTTAAGGGTGTGTCTCTTTGCGGTATAGATTTGGAGGAGAATGTGAAGATAGATTTATGTGAATTTGAGTAGATAAATTTGTATGTTTTTTTGAGTGGATTTAGAGGGTAGAGTGAGTGGATTTGGAGATAAGTTTTATGAAAAATAGTGAAAGATTTGATTGATGTAATAGATAAAATAAATTGTAAAAATATATAGAATTAAAAAATTACCAAAATACCCTTGATGAAAAAAGAGAAAGATTTTGTAATGTGATGTTATAAAAATAATTATAAATAATTAATATGAATTAAAAAAATATTAAAATTATATGAAATTATAAAATAAATAAATTATAATTTTTATGAATGTAAAAAAAAAATTGTACAATTAAATTTAAACAAAAATTATACAAAAAAAGTTAAAAAAAAAAGACCAACACACACTCACTATTTTTTTAAACCAATATCACTTCTAAAATTACCTTTTTTAAGATTTATTTTTTGATTTTATGTAAATATTATTACGATGTTAATATATCGTTGTATATATCGCAAACACAGGTAAATATATAAACTAAGACCAGATTGTAATATTCTTTTTTTTAATTTATGAAAATTTAACTTTTTAACTTTTTATATTATTATAAATTTTATGGGAAAAAACCGCAATTAGTTGAGTTAACATGGTGCATTGTGGCATTTCGTTGGTTAAATGGATTTATGGATCCTACGTTGGTCAACCTTCGTGCATTCTGATAAAATCTTAGTGTTAAGATTACTTACGGTTACGTTCAGACATACGAGATACACATACGAAATTAATGTGGTCCAGTAAATAATAGAATTGGATAGAACAATATAAATCTTGTGTTCACCGACTATATAATAATAATAATTTGCCTATTTATAAAAATGTGTCTACTACATCTCAATTTTTTAAAAAGTATCTCGAATAGATTTTTTCAGACAAAAAATATTAACATCTTTAATTATGTGTCACGTGTTAGTCTTTTTTTTTTGCCATATGTTTTGTCTTATGTGTAACATGTGACACTATCAGTGTCACTTGGTGAGGTTCTACCTTGTTATTACTATCCCGTGTTATTATCTTGATTTCAATTTAGTTTTTACATATGTCTATTTATTTCAATTTAATCCCCACATATATCTATTTATTTCAATTTAGTCTCAATTTTTTTAAAATAAAGAAATATTGTCTCTTCTTTAAAATCAAATTTATTATTTATATAAATGTTATACTGATATTTGTCATTAAAAATAACTTACAAAATTAATTAATAATATTTATATTAAAATTTAATAATAAAAGTCATTAATAACAAAACATAGATTAAAAATTAAAAAAAAATGTAATATATTACAAAATCATTTTAATAAAAAAATATGAGTATTATTATTTCATTTATTTGCAGTATAACTTTAAATGATTGTATCTTAATTTAATTTTTAGTTTTATTATTTTAGTATACATTTACGAGCTATTATATTTTTTTCTTTATGTTATTATAACTTTTTCTTCATATTAATTACATTAAAGATATAATTAAAGATATAATTAAAGATGTTATTTTAAAATTGCTAAATTAAAAACCACTTCTTCAACTCGAAAATAACTGAAAAAAGCTGTTAACCAATGACATTGACTCAATATCTTATAAATGTTTTTCTTTTTTCTCCTTCAGAAGAGTTGTAGTAGACACTAAAATTTAATTTAATTAATAATGTTATTCATCTTTCAATAAAAAATTTAATTAATAATTTTAAGAAACTGAAAGTTAACTTCGTAAAATTAGTCATACTTTTTTGTTGATTTACATTTTCTACAAACGAAAATAGGTTAGATGTAAAGGGTTTTGTAACGTTCCAAATAAGTGATCTTATGTATTATTGTGTGAATTTTGACATTTTGACTAAATTGATACTCTTAAGTCTTTTTGATTATATTTTATTGTATAAAAATTTATTAAAAAAATGAAATAAAAGAATAAAAATATGGGATCACACCAATTTTTTTTATGAAAATTAAACTTCACATAAATAAACTATACATAGTATGAAACTTTTTTTATTTTTAAATAAATATATAAAAGTAAAACACTAAATAACTTATATTATTATCTGTGGAATAAAATGTCACCAGTGCAGTAAGGACTTTCTGTCCCGGTTATTTTTCACATTTTGCCTCGGGTCTGGAACCAAGACATATTGGGGCGAGGCCAAAAAGTACACCTTTTGGCCTCGGTTACCACCCGAAGCCATAGACCCAGTTTTATGCCTCGGTTGTTTTGAAACTGGTGCCATATACACAACTTTCTGCCTCGGGTCAGTTAGGACCGAGGCCATAGGTGATCAATATTTTTCTTTTAATTCAAATTTTTGCAGGCTTTTTGGCCTCGGTTATGGTTAGAACCGAGACCATATGTGACTTTTTTGCCTCGGTCTTGGTAAGAACCGAGGCATATTCCCCTACTTTTTTTTTAAAATAAATTTTCTGTTTTATATATATATATATATATATATATATATATATATATATATATATATATATATATATATTCCCACATTCATATATTTTTCAGACCTACATATATTTTTCAGACAGCAGCACAACCATAACAGAATATTTTCTCAAACATCCATAATCCAAAAACATTTAAAGGATAATTGAAATGTACACAATCGAAATACATATATCCTAATCAATACTATTGTACATTTGAATTATGAATTTTGCACATGCTATCCTACAAAATTTTATGGACTTCACGAGAATTGGCAAAGGACTCTTGAATGTCTACAAAATAAGACATTAAGTTAGTATATAGAAAGACAACTTTAGTATACCAAACTTTACAATATTGCAAAGTAATTGTTTTAATTCAAAAATATATTACCGTGTCCCAATTAGTTGTAATACGAGCACGCACAAATAATCCAAACAATTTCAATTCCAATGAAAATCAATACTTGCAATAATCGAAATTCAAAAATAATATATACAAAATGGAAAATGGAACAAAAACGAGTTAGAAACTTACCTTGGAGGAATGACGGTACTACAATTGCCGGAAAACAAATTGAGAAGTGGTCGCAGGTGGTCGGAGGGTGTGGTGGCAGTGGGTGCAGCGGAGAGAGCGCGCGCGCGAGAGAGAGAGAGACGCGAAATGGAGGGGGCTCGCTCGCGTGGTGGTTGCACTGGCCGGAGATGGTCGACGGTGGCCGAAGGGTGTGGTGACAGTGGGTGCAGCGGAGAGAGAGAGAGAGAGAGAGAGAGAGAGAGAGAGAGAGAGAGAGAGAGAGAGAGAAAGAGAGAGAGAGACGCGAAATGGAGGGCGCTCGCTCGCGTGGTGGTTGCGCTGGCCGGAGGAGGTCGACGATGGCCGGAGGGTGTGGTGGCAGTGGGTGCAGCAGAGAGAGAGAGAGAGTGGAATTGCAGAGGCGCTGACGCGAGGAGGAAGAAGGGTTCACGAATTTCAAACCCTAAATAAACCCAATGGCTTCGGTTGTTAGAGGAACCGAAGCCATTGACCCCCTTTTGGCATCGGGTCTCCTTGGACCGAGGCCTATACCCTGACTTCCAACCACTTTTTGGCTTCAGGTCCTACTGGACCGTGGCCTATACCCCTCTTTGGCACCGGTTTTGAGCGAACCGCGGCCTATACCCCTCTTTGGCTTCGGGTATTTGGAGAACCGAGGCCTAAAACTTGGCTCTAATTGCAAAAATGCCACCGCGCTATTATATGTTTCGGTTCCTGGCCAACCGAGGCATGTAAGGCGAGGTAAAATGAGAATTCTGCACTAGTGTGTTAAACCACATTATTTTATGCTTTAAAACTTAAATAGGTATTTAACACCATCCAATTAAGTGTAAACCATGAAAAAAAAGATAAAAATAAAAAAATTTGTGACCTAATATTAATATATATATATATATATATATATATATATATATATATATATATATATATATATATTAAAATGTGGGTCTAACGCACTTGTCTCTCAGCTTGAATTAATATTTTATATTATTTATTGAATATGATTAAATACTTTTAGTCATCATTTATTTGTTACCATATATTTATAAATATAAATGTATAATTTATTTAATTGATTACTGTAATATGTTTTTTATAGTATGTACTGCTTGCAGTGAATAATTAATTAATAAAATATTCTTTTTAAATTGTATAGTATGTTATATGTGAGCAAAGGGTGGTACAATTGAGAATGACAAGTAGGAATAGTAAGAAGATGAAATGGAGATGAATTTCACTATTTGATACTCGTAAGAAAATCATCTTTATTCTTATGCCTAAAGTCAACGAATATGAAATTTTTGTCTAATCCTAATTTTTACCAGATAATGGATATATATTTATATTTATGTCTATACTCATATATGTTTTCTTTTTACTATTTTAATAGCAATTAATTAATTTATATAAAATAATAAAAGTCATAAAGAAAATATAATATTATCAAATATTTAATATAAAAAAGACGTATTCTCGTTTTTCAATATCAAATATTAAGAAATAAATTATAATTGTACACATATTAACTTAAAGTACCATGCCTATACTCATATATGTTTTCTTTTTACTATTTTAACAGCAATTAATAAATTTATATAAAATAATAAAAATTGTAAAGAAAATATAATATTATCAAATATTTAATATAAAAAAGACGTATTCTCGTTCTTCAATATCAATATTAAGAAATAAATTATAATTGTACACATATCAACTTAGAGTACCAAATAAAATTTCATAAGAACAAAAAATCTATTAAAATTACAAATGTTAATGAAACAAAATTGATAAAATTTAAAAATATTTTAAAAAATGCAAAAGAAAGACATAAATTCAAATTTAAAAATATTTTAAATGTCTCTTTACTCCCATTTTTTAATTTTTAATGAAATCTCCTTTTTTGCACACTAATAAAATTATAATGTATCACTTGAATAAAATCACACAAAAAGACAAAGATTAATCTAATAATATTTGAAATTAACTAAAAATTCTTTATTTTTTTAACTACAATATATGTAGGATGGTGATAACCAAGATCCATCGTGATGACATTAAAGTAGTATATTATAGTAAATGAAATTTGTGTTTACAAATGTAGTAATAGAATTTCACTTATGATATTGAGTTAGAAAATAAAAATAAGTATATAAAAAATATCAACAGTATTCTCTATGATAAAAATACAGAACAAATAAAAATGTTAAAAAAAGAAAAAATAATCAAATATTTGTCTTAAAAATAATTTTATACACTTTTGAATGAAATCGTACAAAGAAAAACAAATATATAATTAATGTACCATAAGATGAAAAATACCTTATTGGTATGAGAAAACTTTTCAAATATTAAATGATAATGATAATGAGAATTGTTTAAGCAAAACAAAAAAAGTTATTCAAATAAAACAAAAATTAAGTATAAGATAATAAATAAGATAAATTTTGTACGTTGCCTATTAAATGAAGGGTTTACACTAATTAACACTTAAATTAAGAATTAAATATTCTCATATTAAAAAAAATAAACAATAAATAAAAGTATTAAAAAATGTAGAAATATTCAAATATAAAATATATAACTATGAATATTTTAGTAATTTAAAACGGGACGGAGATGAAGGCAGTGATAGGTATTTAGGCAATTATGGGGATGTGAATGAGGTGGATATGTACATACTCATACAAATATTATCCATACACAGTCAATGCGAGACTTCTCCGTCAAAAAAGGACGAGTTTGGATAATATCCATGAAGACGAGTTCACTTGTCATCTTTAATGACGAGCAGTGGTGAGGTTGTTGATATTATGTTTAAAAAATAGTGATCGTATATATGTATATATTTATTTTGTATTATATAAATCCTCTTAATTGATAAAGTTGTATATATTTTGAAACTTTAACTATGATTTTATTCTTGGACCATTTTATATAATTGTATGTTTGTTTATGGTTATTGTAAAATATATATAATTGTATAATATGAGTCCAACCGGAGCAATAATAATAATAATAATAATAATATAATTAGTAGTATGATTATGCTAATTAGGATCATTATAATAAAACAAAAAATTGTATTAATACTTTTAGATAAATTAAGTATTTATCCACTAAATTATTAATGGATAGATCGATAGATCATAAAAGGATTAAATTTTTTAAATATGTTTTTATCAATGACAATGAATTAATAAATAGTTTTTATTTCATTTTGTTATAATCAAGATTTAATTTTATCAATCCATTCATTTTGTCTTCTTGGATATATTGATTTGTATCAATCTTACTAGTTTCCTTTTAATTTATCATCATCTACCTTTTATGAATCAAATGTATTCAATTTAACATCATATATAAGTGTTGTACAAGTTCACAAATAAGAATTCTGTCTTGTTAAGTTATATACCATTCAAATCTCATTGTTTTTATTACCATCAAATTTATTCTTGTTAGATTTATGGCCTTTTAAAAAAAATATTATTAATGAAAACTACACATATTTAAGGTTAAATAAATATTTACTTATGATCAATTAGTTTTGAAGTTTAACATTATAAATACACATCTCTTTTATATTTATTCAATTTTGGTAATAAAATTAAAAAAAAAACTCATTTTAATTTCTTAATTATAAAAAATAGTTCACATTTATCATTTAGTTGACGTGATTGACTATTATAGATAAAGATTGTGATATATTAATATTTCTTTACTTGCATCAATCAGATCATTACAGCTAGATCCAACGACGCGCATAGCCGATCCGTGTCGTTCAATTTTATTGGCCAAGTTAAAGGACAACTCCATTATATATATGTAACACATCTTAGACACATTTCACATCTCCTCTTTTGTTTCTCTCTTCGTCATTGAAACTAGTTCATCTTCTTCACAATTAATGGCAAGCCGAGCCAAAACCCAAGGACCAACCATGAACAAAAAAGGCATGTCAAAGAGTACCAAAGCTGGTCTCCAATTCCCTGTTGGTCGTGTTGCTCGATACCTCAAGACGGGCAAGTATGCTGAGCGCATCGGTACCGGTGCTCCTGTGTATCTCGCATCCGTTCTTGAATATCTGGCTGCCGAAGTAATTTACCTTATTCTCTCTCAATTTTGATTTTTCGTGTTTGTGGTTGGACCTAGGTTTTCAAAATTAAGGTTTATTTTGCCAATTTAATAACAATGTAAAAAATTGAATTTTGATATGATAAATTGGACTTATTAGAAATCATATAAGAATGTTTTTGTTAAAATAAAAAAAATACCTTTTGATCAAATGTACAAATTAATACTATTTTTTTAAAGTATGTGTTTATGTCTTAAATGTTTAGAGATGAATTTTCATTAACCAATTCCCTATGAATAATTTTGTGGAAGTTGTATTTTGCATGTGGTGTTTTCAGGTATTGGAGTTGGCAGGAAATGCTGCCATAGACAACAAGAAGACTAGAATCATGCCTCGCCATATCCAATTGGCAGTTAGGAATGATGAAGAGTTGAGTATACTTCTTGGGGATGTTACCATAGCCAATGGTGGTGTCATCCCTAACATTCACAACCTCTTACTTCCAAAGAAGAGTGGCACCTCTAAGGGTTTTGATGTTGACGAGGACTAGATTTTATGTCCTTTTTTTCTCTTCATCTCAAATGTAATCCCTTTATTCTCCCTTTCTCAAAGGGTCTCTATATTACTCAATAATACATAAATTGGGATTGCTATATTATCATAATAATTATTTGCCTTCATGCATTATCAACTCTTTCGTTCACTTAATTTTATATTCATATAATCTTTATACAAATTTATACAAACTTATTTTGTTTGAATTTAAGTTGGGTAAAAAAGAAAAATCTAAAAATCAAACACCAAATTAATAATACTTTGATACAAAATCCAAAATGGAAAAAAATACCACCACACTCTTTCTACTCCTCTAATTCGCTTAATTCATATCCAGCCATCAATCCAACCACATACATCATCGGGACCGTCCGTGATCAACGAAATCCAACGGCAGTCACTGTCGATCCGCGTCGTTCATTCTCATTGGCCCAATTTCTACGCCTTGCACTATATATACCTCGCAACCGCTCAAACTATACAAATACAATTCCTTCTCGTGTTTTCACAGTCACCGGAACTCCTCGCTGTTCATTTTCCTCTTCTCTATTTTTCTCGTGTTTAGGTCACAGTTCATCAATGGCAGGGCGAGGTAAAACCCTAGGATCCAGCGCCGCCAAGAAGGCTACCTCTCGGAGCAGCAAGGCTGGGCTCCAATTTCCTGTTGGTCGTATCGCTCGTTTCCTCAAGGCTGGAAAGTACGCAGAGCGTGTCGGTGCCGGTGCCCCTGTCTATCTGGCTGCCGTTCTTGAGTATCTCGCTGCTGAGGTAATTCCTTGTCTATGTCTAATTATGTTCTTTCGATCTAATTTTCCCATCTGGATAGATCTAGGGTTTTGAATTTTGAAATTCTATTGGGTTGATTTTCCCTATTTTGTCGTGCATGTTTAATTTCCTGTTAATTGAACAGAGAAGTTGTGATTTTTCCGATTCTCTTTTTGATTGGTTGAAGGTTATTGGTTTCTGAATTTTCAGGTTCTTGAGTTGGCTGGGAACGCTGCTAGAGATAACAAGAAGACTCGAATTGTGCCTCGTCACATTCAATTGGCCGTGAGAAACGATGAAGAGTTGAGCAAGCTTCTCGGGGATGTTACCATTGCTAACGGAGGTGTTATGCCCAACATTCACAATCTTTTGCTTCCAAAGAAGGCTGGTGGCTCATCCAAGGGTGCTGGTGCTGATGATGACTCTTAAATATTGGGATCTAATTTTTGTGAACGGAGACTGGATTTAGATTTTCTATCGTTTTACTGTTTTTGTAGTTCTTTGATCTTTGTGCTCTGTAGCTGTAGTTAGTTTCTCAGTTAGTGATGATTATGTGAATAGGGGAGACTCTTACTCTTCAAGAAAGATTGTTGAAAATTTAAATCAATTTACCTTCATCTTTTAATCTCTTTAATCTCTTTCTGGTTATAAATTCCTTTTATCTTTCGATCCGAAATTTATTATTCTTGTTTTATATTGAACGAATGTCTTTGTACATTTTTGCTTTTGCATTTCTGTTCTATTCTCTTGGTGAATCATCTGAATGTATGTTTTGGTCGGATGTTCAGATGTATTTGTCTGGACAATGTTCTGGTTTTTCAATGTTATATGTATCAACATCCAGTACAACCAATTTCACTGATTTTATGAATTGTAATATCTATGGGGTTGTGGTGGCGTGAAATTCTTCTTGTTTATTCATGAGTAATCACAATTTTAGACTGGACTTAATTTTTTCAAGTCTTTAGATGTTACAGATATTGACTGTTTTATTCTCTTGATAGCATCTCTGAGGGGAGGCAAATTGAGACAATTTGTTTATGTAGAATTGTATTGTCTGAGATGATCTATTAAACATAATCAGGGAAATTATATTTACATTAATTGAAAATTTAATAAGTATAAAGAATAATTGAAAACATTTTATTTATTTAATAATATTATGTTTAGAAACATTCAATAGAGCGTTATAAAAATGAAACAGGTTATATTATCTGAACTTGAGCTTGTGGAGTCTTATTTAATATGGCATGTCATTTGGTGGGTGAGAGCTTCTAGTTTTACTAAGTTGTACTTATCTTGTGACTGTAATTTATATGATTTTCAAATTTAATCGGTTGATTAGTATAGATGTAGACGTTGTTTTATTATTTTAAATGTTAGTTTGTTTTATAAGAAATAGAAATCATAAAAACCATACTATATTATCAAATATTTAGTATGAAAAGGACACTAAAATTTAGAAAATTAAATATTTTGATGTGTAAAAAATGAGAGTATTAAATAATATATAAATAATAATGGTTAAGAAATCTTATGTTTATACTCTAAAATACAATATATTATTTGAAGGAAACTCCATACTAATTTTTTTAATTAAGGTTGTAATAAACGAAAATATATTTTCAAGATTTAGATAAATTTTATAAATATTGAATAAGTTAATATACTTTCAGGATTCAGATAAATTTGACAAATATTGAATAAGTTAATTATTAATTGATAGAGATTATAAAGTTTGTGTAATAATAGACAAAAAAAAAATTGAGTTAATTTAATAAATTATTGGATGAGCGCAGAATATATATATATATATATATATATAGGATAATTTAAATTTAAAATAAAATATTAACAAAACATTTTTGTTACTTTTTTTGTATACTGTAAATAATATATATTTATATGTAAATTGATTGAGTATTTGGTTAGGGATAAAAATATAATAGATGGAAAGATATTTAATGTTGTTTTAAATTACAAGTCATCCAAATAAAAAGTTTTGAAAGGAGAGAGAGAGTGAGTGTAATAATTTAAATACAATCAACCTCAAGTCAATATTTTCAGATTAATAATAAATGTTTTAAATGGCTTTAAAATTATTCATTAATTGTAATTCATTAATTATTACAATAACTTTTATTGGTTAAATGTAATTCATTAATTATTACAATAAATGTAATTCATTAATTATTACAATAACTTTTCAGTTACTTATTGAATAATAACATATACCTTATATGAAATTACCTTTCGGAGCATATGTGGAAATCAAAAATAAATTTGTTACTGTCTGAATCTGTTTTTTTATTTATAGAAAATTTCTGTATTGATTATGTACAGAAAATCTCTAACTTTTTTAACTGGGTATGAGATGTAGATATCCGTCTTCGTTTTCATCTGTTTTATTCTCATTTTCGTTTAAATTATTAAAATATTTATAATCAAAAATATATATATATATATATATATATATATATTAATATATACTTTCTATTTTGTATTTCTTCTCTTTGTTTAATTTGTTATAAAATTCATTTGCATCTCTAATATACTTTTCATCTTATCATAATTTTTGTGCAATTTCAAATGATGTATGTCAATTATGTCTCACATTTAAATGTTTCTATTTATTTGAATATTTTTATTTATTGTATATTTTCTTTTCACATAAAAATGTTTATTACTTTCAATTTAATTGTTCAATAGTATAAATATTTAATTTACTATGTAATATAACAAATTTATCTTTATTACTCTATTATTAATATTTTTTTCATTTGAAAAACTGTTTTGTTTCTAAAATAATTTTTGTTATTTCTCAACCATTGACTATGTTGATATTTGAAAATTTTTCTTAGATCTTTAAAGTATTTTTTATTTTATCATATCCTTAATTATATATTTGGTTTTCCTTTTATGATTTCATTCCAATGATCTATCAAATTGTTTCTAAGACACACATTTAATAATTTTTTAATATTTTTTTTATTTTTATAATATAAAATACTATTATGATATATTTTATTATATAATTATCTTTTATTTTTTTAACTCATTATCATACTTTGGTTTTGTTACTGTAATTGTATAAACAAATTTTACTTACTATAATATAAACTTTTAATGTAATTTTCATAAATTTCTTTTTATCACCAAAAAATTAGAATTTAAAAAGTTGAAGTAAACATGCATTTAACATATATTTTAATCTTAATATTTTTTTTCCTTTTATATATATTTTTAAAAAAAATGAAATTTTATCAACTACAATTCATTAATGTTTGCAAATTTAATAGATATTTTGGTTCTCATGAAAATTTATTTGGTATTTTAATTTTAAATGTATACAATTATAATATAATTTCTTTATAAATATTTGATAATATTATGTTTTCTTTGCCGTAATTTTTTATTATTTTATAAAAAATAATTAATTAATTAATATTGAAACAATAAGAAAACATGTATGAGTATGAGTATGTACCTATTACCCAATGAGGATAAGGATGAGGATGAGATAAAAGTTTGATAACTGTAAAATTTGGATATGAGAAGGGAATGAATTTTTTCGATAAGAATGAATAAGAACTAGCGAAACTTGTCCCGTCGTGTTGCCATCCCTATTTGTGCCTAAGAACGAAGAAAATATATTATTTACAACTACAGAAATACACAAACTCGTAAAAGTGAAAAATATTTTATTAAAACCATGAGATTGTCTCATTTTATTTAAAAATATCAATCGAATTATCACATTTTAAGTTTTAATTGATTTTTTAAATGTTTTTTAATTTAATCCTTTTTTAGTATATTACTAAAGACATTAATTGTGTGTTATGTGTTAATTTATAATTTCTTAATTTTTTTAATTTCCTTTTAAAATGAAAAAAAACCCTATAGTTAAATTAAAATTGGTTAGTGTCAACTCGTGAATTTTTAAATTTTTAAATTCTTTTAAAATGGTCACGTATCAATTTATAATTCTATCATTTGTCAATATTGATGAAAAAAAATCTTGGATTAATATCTATACTTTTTATTTTATTTCAATTTATTCTAAATTTCATTTTTTAAATTAAAACAATTTTTATCATTGATATTAGATTTAATTTTCATATAAATATTACAATGATATTTTTATTATAATAGATTTTTTAACCACTTTAAATATATTTAAATATATATTTTTTAATTTTATTTAAAATTTATTTTAAGTATTTATACATTAATAATTTATAAAAAAATGTTAAAATTGGTGTAAAAATAATAACTTTTTAAATGTGAAATTTTAAAACAATTTTATACCGATTAATGTTTGTTATAACAATTAAATATTTCCTATAGAATCTTGCAAACGAGCTCTATCCATCTTCCAGCCTCGTGCATAAACTCAAGATAGTCTTTTTCTCTGAAATCCTATTTTTAAGTCTTATTGTCTTCCAAATGAAGAAGAAAAATAACTATTAAGATAATTCTACACACATTTACAAATAATTTGTATCCAATATAGAGAAAACAAATTTTCTTTACTAAAACATTTGAATTCTACAGATAAGTGTAGGGTTTGGAAGTAAGAAAGGAGGGAAAGACTAAAAATATGAAACGGAGGATAAAAATGAAATAGAATTTTATTTTTTATAATTTTTTTCTCATAAAAAGTATTTAAAAAATTATTTAATTATAATCCGTATATAATATCTGTAAATAATATTCAACTTATTCTCGGATTATGATTAGTAGATAATATTCATGTTCATATTACCTTCATATTATAATTAATAAATAATATAATGTTTAATTTACCTACAAATAATAATAATAATTATTGAAAGATAAATTATTATTTTCTTATAGATTGATTATATCATAATCTTCTATTACAAGCAAAATTATGAAATATTACGTTTCTTTGTTACTTCTTTAAGATGTGTTAAAGAAATACTCACAAATATCTATCATATTTTTATATCATTATGTACTAATACCATTTTTTTTACGCTTTCTTCCCTGTCCCTATAATACTCATATTTTAATATTAACATAATGGATACTTTTGTAATTGACACTAAGTTGTTGATTTTTTATTTTTCAATTCTATTGCCTTTAAACTCAATTTATTTAAATTAGTGAAAACACATATTCACTTTTTAAAATTTATTATAAATATTTATTTATTTATTTTATGGATAATTTTTGTTAATAAAAGTATTAATTTGAAAGAAAATTTAATTGAATAAGACAGTTAAATCTAACAAAATTAACAAAAGGATTACTTAAAAGATAAAAATGGTAAACAATGATTTTAATTTAAAAAATAATTATTTATTAAAAGATAAAATTGAAAATAGAGATGTGAACACAAATGAAGAATTCCATTTATATATAAATTATATATAAATATAAATACTCCCAATTGTAACATTAGATAACTATAATACATATTTCTATTTTAAATAGAGGAGAACAAATACATGGTGGATACTTTTACTGTTTTAACTGGAAAATAAACATTTTAAACTTACTTAATTACAAAATAATTGTGAGTCACTTTAGACTATCCATTCAAAGATTTTTCAATTTAAATGAAAGAAAGTGAAATCAACAATAAAGTAATCTTAAGCAAAATAATAAAATTCAATTAAATAATACATTTAGAAGAAAAATATTTTATGATTATTTTTAACAAGAATCTAACTTTTGTAGATACATAAAAATATAGTTTACATATTTTAAAGAGTTTTTAAGTTTAGAACATTGATTAAGCTGATAAATGGCATTACGAAAAAGTATTTCAGAAACAAAATTTTAAACATAAATAGTGTAACTAATTGAAAATGAAATACTTTAAACTCTAACGAAAAAATAAACTGAGTACAACAGGAAAAACTCATACTTTTAAGGTTAAAATATTCCGTTAATCCTTGTTTTTTTGCAAAATCTCAATTTGATCATCGTATTTTTATTAGTCTAAATTAGGTTCTCAGTTTTGTAAATTAGTATTAATTAGGTCCTTTCTGTTAATAGAAAACTAACACCGTTAAGTTAGTGTCACGTGTCAGCTCCTCATTTTTTTGAATTTTATTTTAAATTTTTTAAATTTTATTTTAAAAATATTTATGCCACGTGTTTGTAGTGTGCCACGTGTCAATCTAATATGGTGACACGTGTCAAATTATTATATGAATCTCAATTTGGTCATCATTTTTGTTAATTTGATTTAATTTCAGTCCCAAATTTTTTTAAAATTTTTTAATTTCATGTGCTCCAAATTTAGAACAAATTTAATTTTTTTATAGATGTAATGATGATACTTTTATTACAAGTGATATTTCTATTACATATTTTTAACAATATTTAATTTATTTAAATTTATATTTTACATTAAACTTTATTTAAATTTTATTTTAAAATTATAAATATATAGATAAATAAATTTATATTTGAAATATTTGTATAAAATTCAATATCAAGAATATTTTAGAGTTGGCTTAAAAATAACAATTTGGGACTCAAATCAAATCAAATTAACAAAGAGGACCAAATTGAGATTCATACAATAATTTGACACGTGGCACACTACAAACCTGACACGTGGCATAAATATATTTTTTTTTAAAATCTAAAAAATTTAAAAAATAAAAAAAAACAAAAAAATTAAAAAAAAATTTAAAAATTAAAAAAAATGAGGAGCTGACACGTGACACCTACTTAACGGCGTTAGTTCCCTACTAATGGAAAGGACCTAAATGATACCAATTTACAAAAATGAGGACCTAATTGAGACTAATAAAAATACGAGTTTCAAATTGAGATTTTGCAACAAAAACGAAGACCAACGGAATATTTTAACCTACTTTTAATCTTAACATTTTAAGTAACCAAAGAGACAAAAAAAAAATGTAAATGTAAGAAGGGAGGTGCAAGAAAAATAATAATTCAATAAACTAATGAGAAAAAAATTCAATTAATTGAAGCATAAATATAAAGATGAGAAATCTGAATTATGAATATTTGATATAAATTAATGAATAAAGATGAGTATATATATATATATATATATATATATATATATATATATATTTTTTTTTTTTTCCATTTTTGAAGTTTTAAATTTATCAATGTTTTATGCTTCACCTTTTATCTAAAAATCCTTCTATTTAATTGCTATTTATAAACTAAATTCGAAGGTTATATTTTTAAATAAAGAATCACTATGTTGACATATTATATTTTTTATTTGCTAAATATACTCTTATTATTTTATACTATGCCAATATATTTTTCTATATTTCCTATCATTTATTAATAAATATAACTTTTCTTCTCAAGAGCTAACTCATTCCTCTATTTCTTATAATTCCATTTAACTCTAAGACTCATTATACTCTTACATAATTCAATATCTCATGAGCAGTGGTGAATTTAAACAATAAAAAATTATATTTAGAGGTGCTAAGTTAAATGTTACACTTGGTGCAAAAATATGACTAGCATTCATGAATAACAGAAACAAACACTAAAATTTGTTCTAGCTATGATTGATTTTTATCAAGATCAAGTAAGACACAAGCATATAAAATCATCTAATGAAAAAGAAACTTCGCTCCTCTTGCAATAGACAACAACATTCTTAGTCTCTAATACTCTTGAAGAAGACAAAAAATTATGATTTAAAGTTACAAAGAATTCAATCTCAATGATGTAACAATTGTGATACTAATATCAAATTAAGTTAATGTTAGATACTTCAAAATTTGTATATGAATGACATTTTAGTTTGAACGAGAAGCATCGATAACATGCCAGTGATGGATCTAAGTCAGTAAAAATAAATTAAGTGATGTATTTGTACACCTTTAATTATATATAGGTTTACCACAGAGTAGCATTAAACGGATTCAATTCAAATATATAATAAATTTTGTTCAGATACTTAGTAATAATTGTAACAAAATCAAGAGATGCACCTCTACACTCTTGTATATTTACATGTTCGCCACCGACTTCGATGATTATAGAAAAGATGGTGAAACTCTAATCATGCATCTCTACAAAAGGAATATTGAAAAAAAACATGAATCTACATTTAAATGATTAACAAGACAATATCTTCCCTTCAAAATTAGACAAGTATAAGCAAGTGGTGACTCTATTACAACATTAAAGCTATACAACAAGGACATGGGCAAAGAAAGGAGTTTTACAAGTACCACTTCAAACTTAAACCTAAGGACTGTCATCATCATCTGAACTAAAGTCATCTGGCCTCCTACTTGCAATTACTGGAGAAATTCTTTGACGAATTAAATCATGAGCAGGAGGAAGAGGAGGATTAGGCGTTTCTTGCTTTGCACTAGAATTAGGTGTTTCTTGCTTTGCACCAGAATTAGGTGTTTCTTGCTTTGCACTAGAATTAGGCGTTTCTTGCTTTGCAGTAGAATTATTAGGTGTTTCTTGCTTTGCACCTTTTGGTGCTGCTGGTGCTGCTGGCTTCTTTGGTGGTGCAAGTTGTATCTCCTTGCACACCTTATCCAACATTACTAAGAACTCTCGTACTATGTTAAATAATCTCAACCCTTCATCCTTCCCTGTGTCCCCATGAAAGTAATCACCAGTGCTCTTCACCAGACCCATGATTTTCTTCTCCTCTTCTAGCAAACTTTTGACATCAGCCTCAGCTCTGTCTATGAAGCTCTTCACTGTCTCAATAAACCCTTTATCACCCTTCACATTGCTCATCTCTTTGTTCACAAAGTCTCTTGTTTTTATGAGACCATGCCCTACTCTTGAAGTTGTTCCTACCAACCCATCAGCATCTAAAGCTGCTGCTTTTTTCACACTCTCAAGTTCGGTGCTTAAATATGAAATCACTTGAAGACCAAGTTCACGATAGTGCTCATCTGAATCATTTGAGACTTCGTCTAGAAGGTCTTCTGTTTTTATGCTCGAGAAACTGTGATTCTCTTTTGCCATGCGTGCTGCTCTTATGCCCTCGGTGCGCACTATCTCTTGAACAACGAAGTGCAAGAGTGTGGTCTTGCCATCTACTCCTTTTACATCAGATAGTTTCAACAGTGTGTCAAGTTTGAATGCTTGTGCACCACCACGGAATGTCCCATCATTCATACGATTCCCAGTTTTCAGAACAGCTTCAAGAAGTTTCAGGAATAATCGACTACTTCTTAGCTTTTTACAAGCAACCTAACATCATATGGAAAGTGGAAGCAAAATTAGTTGGGGGTTTGGTTTTGGTAGAGGAAAAACTGGAATTTGGAAATCATATATACCTCTAAAATTGCAAAGGAGTCTCGAGTACTAGTGACATCCTCTTGAAGAGTACCCATGTAAATTAATGCTTCCATTCGTTTAAAAGAACAAGGAATGTCAACTATGGCTTTAAGGAACCTATCTGCAGGGGTGAGTTGGGCTGGATTACCACTGAAAACTCTAAGCTTAAGTTCTTCGTCCTGCGTTGGTGCCATCTTCAACAAGGTTTGAAGGAACTCTACGGGAAGCTCATTTCCTGATCAACCAAAGAAGAATTTAGAGATATTAAACTGTTTTTGTTTTACATTTCTCTGTATTGTTGTTATCTTTGATGAATCTAACATTAATATGATAACCGGTGGAAGTAAGAAAAGAATGACCTTCAAGAAGTGCATCACAAACTTCATCTGCGGTGACATTTAATGCTTTTAATAGAATAGATAAATTCTGTGCTTTCTTTGCGTTGACGATTTGTATAAGTTGGGGAGTAGCTTGGGCAGGCTCTTTTTTCGGTGCCTTTCCTTTATCCGTACTCACAGCATTAAAGCCAAAGAGTGTCTCGATCATTTCTTCATTAAACCTACGAAACATTGAGCATTAAGAATATGAATAATAAAAATGAAATTGCAGTTTAGGAGGAAGAGATGTTGGGGATGTATGTATGTTACTCACTGGAAGGATCCTGCTTTGAGTTGATTCCATACCATTGCTTGATCGTTAGCTTGAACCTTATCCCAGAAGAAAGGCTTTAACTTAGTTTTAGGAACATACGGTTCCCCATCAAAACTGGCTTCCTCAACAACCTTTGGATTGGAAGCAGCTCTTGCATGACCTCCACCAGCACCGGGGGGTGGAGGAGGTCTAGGACCAGCACCAGGGGGACCAGGAGGACCCTTGCCTCTCATTGGAGGTGGTGGTGGAGCTCTAGGGCCATTGCCAGGAGGAGGGGGAGGTCCTCTGGGGCCACCAGGAAGTGGAGGAGGTGGAGGTCCGGCACCGCCAGGCTTCGGCGGTGCACGAGGAGGAGGAGGAGGGGGAGGACCAGAATTAGAAGTAGAAGAAGAAGGTGGAAGAGGTGGAGGCGGTGGAGGAGGTGGTGCTGGTGCTGCTGGTGCTGCTGGAGGAGGAGCAAGATCAGGTCTTCCAGGAGGAGGTTTTAGAGGAAGAATATCAGAAGGTTTATCTGGTTCAGGAGGAGGAGGAGCAAGATCAGGCCTTCCCGGAGGAGGAGGAAGAAGATCAGTTCTTCCAGGAGGAGGAGGAAGAAGATCGGTTCTTCCAGGAGGAGGAGGAAGAAGATCAGTTCTTCCAGGAGGAGGAGGAAGAAGATCAGGCCTTCCAGGAGGGGGTTTCAAAGGAGGCAATCCATTACTTGAAACTACTCTCCCAGGAGGAGGTTTCAGTTCAAATGATGGTCTCACAGAAGAACTACCAACTTCCCCTGATTCATCTTCATTATTCACCGAGATTGAGTTTCTCTTCTCATCACCTAATTCAATACTTGACGAGTCAATCCCAATTTCTCCTTCTTTCATTGAATTCTTGAATTGAATATGGTTCGAAGAAGAACCTGCAACATTCAAGTACATTTTTGTCAAGATTATAGTGCAGATACCCAACAATATATGTGAGTTTAAGAATGAAACTTTTGTATTACCAAGAGAGTCATTCATGCTCATGCTGAGAAGGGGTCTCTCATCATTCTGGCTAACTTGTCCACTCCCACAAAATAGATAACAACACAAAATGACCAATACCACAGCTACAACTGCTCCCACCAGAGGTATTGCCATGCCACCTCCAGATCCTTTTGCATCTGCTTGATCTTTAATGCTTATATGTATTTCATGTTCCTTGTTTGCTGTTTCTGATAGGTGCTGGGGAGAAACTTGACCCAGATATCTTCTAGATGAAGGTGATACCATGTATGTTGCATGCCAGATCTTAGAGGAATCCTCTTCCCCCAGAGCATGGATTGGAAAATTGTTTTTTCTAAAACACTTAAGAACATTTTCCTTTAATTGAGGATAACATGCATGAATCATTTGTTGGATGTTTTCTCTGGCTACTGACCCAATTTCTACATTAACTTCATTGCTGTTTCTGCAAGATTCCTTTGGGAGGCACAAGCTGAAATCGTCGACTTCTTTCTTTAATCGAATCAAATCTTCCCAACATATGATCCATAACACCTTTGCCTGTGGTCATGAAACTATAACCAATTTCAGAGTCCATGTACATATATATATATATATATATATCTGTAATAATTTAGTAATGAAATGAGTCTTACCGTATCCTCAGTTAATAATCCAGATGTTGGATCAAACAATTGGCTGATCAATTCTTCTTGAGTTTTTTTCTCTTCACTGCTCACTACGACCAAAATATGAAAAACCAAAATGCTGCAAAAGATAACCTTTATGGTACCCATATATTGTTGAATAGCCATCTTCATCTTCTTCTTCGTATTACGTCAAGCTCTGAACCAACAAGTATGCAGGTTTCCATTCTTTTCCCAATCAAAATTATTTCTCATCATACACCGTTAACCCGTTATGATGATGATCACTGCCTTGTCAACACAAATTCCAACACAATTCTGATTCATACATAATGAACCAACGCAAATCCACCTCTTTCTATCTTCTCCAAAATTCCCAATTTCTTATTAAATTGGATAACCTTCAACAACTTGTTATAATAATTATAATAATAAGAAATGCAAAACATCCTACAATGGATCTTGGCACATGGCTTATTGATCAAATTCAACGCAATTACAAACGAAAAACAAAATTTAAGAAACGATCGTTTGTATTTTCTGCATGTGATAATTAAAAGAAAAAAAAAAAAAACGCGTGCTACCAGATCAATGCAAATAGACCCTGTTATTGTTGATATTAAAACATCGGAGAATATAACGATAACATTTTGTTGGTGTAATAAGAAGGAGTTATAGCATGAAATTGATGAATGAGTTTTTGTGCTTTCTGGGTTACGATGCGATGATGGAAAATTTGTTGGCGCCAGAAACCCTAGCACAAAGGGCCGTCCTATCAATTTTTCTGGATTAGGACGTTGGCGCCTACTGTCCAACACAAATTCTCCTTTTTATGTTTCTTTCTCTTTCTCTTTCTCTCTTTTTCTTTCTTAATTTCTTTTCCAATTTTTGTTCTTACCATTTTCTAATTTTGTGGAAATTACATCAAAATTTTAGAGCCATTGTAAAATCACACATTTATTCTTGATTTTACAATAATCTACATAATACATAAAACCAATAAATAGTGATTTTTAACATTATATTTCTTTAATTGGTGTACGTGCAATTCACAATACATTGAGAAATATATCTCAAAATTAAAAGGTGATGAGACAAAAATGTAAAAAACAAGAACTGAATATATACTATGAAGTGGTAGTATGTATTTAATATTTAACCACCTTACCTTAGGGTTGAAATATTTTATTTTTATTTTTAATATATGATATTGTCATCGTTAATTTTAATTTTGAACTTCTAAATTATATGAATTCTTCATTTATTTTTGTATATCAGCTATATGAATTCTTATACATATAGTCTTTTATATTATATTAATTCTTACTAATCATATAAAGGATAAATTATGTTTTGGGTTACCAGAAATATATATTTTTTATTTGCTTAATTCCTATGAAACGTAAACATATTTTTGTGTTACTTAAAAATGACCGCACTAACTAATTTTGGCGGGGGTAATAAGGAGGATGTAAAAAATAAGAGTTATTTGAACGATAAATTTTTTGTCTTATTTGTGATTTCTTAAATTACATATTTAGGTGTTTGTTTGTTGCGTACGGAATATAGCAACTGTTACAGTACCACAAATTATATTCTCAAGTAAGTGTAAATGTGTGTTTGGTTAATACAAATCACATTAAAATATTAATTAATGTAATTTCAAATAAATGATCAGATATCTAATTCCATAACGAAAAATTGATTTTTAAGTTCAGGGTTAAAACAACCTTCAATGACATTTAAGCTGAATAAATTTTTGGAAAATATTAGTTAACTATTTTTTCTTACCATTTCTCTTACCACTTAACATGGATTCAACTTTTGCATTTCAATTTTAACTTTTAATATACTTTTAAGTTGTAGAAGTGTCAGTGAAAATAAAAAAGTACATTCTGCGCGTGGGTGATCTTTTGGACAGAAAATCTCCATTCTATTAGGCTTTTTAGAAGTTGCCATTTTTGGACCCCATTTCTTCGCACCCACCAAGTTTCTTAGAAGCTTCACACAGAACCCATTTTTCCCTTCTTCTTTGAATATTGTCACCCATAAGGTAAGAAAACAAAGCCCCTTCCTTTCTAATAAGCACATTGCAACCCATAAAGCTAGCGAGCAAAGCCCCTTTTGTTGTACTCGTTACATTACAAACCATAACCCTTCTAGCCCCTTCTACCCTTCTTTTCTTTGGACTGAATTTTGCAAGCCCTAAACGAAAGGTTTTGGTCGTAATATTTGTTCGATCAATGCACAGGACATTGGGGGTTTTGCGGAGATGAATATTGTTATTGATTTACTTTGTCACCTAAGATTAGGTTGTAAAGGGGAGAATTGTGTGTTCTTATGTAATTCCAAAATCTGTCAATTTTAATTTGTGCAAAAGCTCTTTCGTGGGTTACACCTTAATTACTCTTGGGTTGCAAGATAAATTTAAAAATGTTGCAGGCTAGTTTTTCCCCAAATGAACTTACACCCAATTTTGAAGAAATGGGATGGGGTCTAGTATTTGTGTGCACAGCTCGGGTCCACCCTTTTAGTAAGAGAGAGAATTGTGTGTTCTCATGCACTTCCAGAATTTTTCAATTTTATTTTGTGCAAAAACTCCTTTGTAGGTTACACCTTAATTGCTCTTGGGTTGCAACATAAGTTTAAAAATGTTGTAGGCTAATTTTTTCCCTAAATGAACTTACACCTGGTTTAGAAGAAGTGGGATGGAGTCTGATATTGGTGTGCACAGGAGAAAATTGTGTGTTCTTATGCACTTCCAAAATATGTCAATTTTACTTTGTGCAAAAACTCCTTTGTGGGTTACACCTTAATTGCTCTTGGGTTGCAAGATAAGTTTAAAAATGTTACAAATTGATTTTTCCTTAAATGAACTTACACTTGGTTTAGAAGAAGTGGAATGGAGTCTAGTATTGGTATACACAATTGGGGTCCACCCTTTTAGTAAGGGAAAAAAATTGTGTGTTCTCATGCACTTTCAAAATCTGACAATTTTATTTTGTGCGAAAACGCATTCGGAGGTTACACCTTAATTATTCTTGGGTTGCAACATAAGTCTAAAAATATTGCAGGCTATTTTTTCTCTAAATGAACTTACACATGGTTTAGAAGAAGTGGGATGGAGTCAGGTATTGATGTGCACAACTGGTGTCCGCCCTTTTAGTAAGGGAGAAAATTATGTGTTCTCATGCACTTCCAAAATCTGTCAATTTTATTTTGTGCAAAAAATCCTTCGTGGGTTACACCTTAATTGCTTTTGGGTTATAGATAAATTTAAGAATAATGCAGACTAGTTTTTCCCGAAAGGAACTTACACTTGGTTTATAATAAATGGGATGGGGTCTGGTATTTGTGTGCATAGTTGAAGTCCACCCTTTTAGTAGGGGAGAGATTTGTGTGTTCTTATGCACTTCCAATATCTGTCAACTTTTTTTATGCAAAAACTCCTTCATGGGTTACATCATAATTGCGCTTGGATTGCAAGATAAGTTTAAAAAAGTTGCAGGTTAGTTTTTTTCCAAATGAACTTACACTTTAGAAGAAGTGAAATTAGGTTTGGTATTGGTGTGCACAACTAGGGTTCACCCTTTTTGTAAGGGAGACAATTGTGTGTTCTCATGACTTCCAAAATTTGTCAACTTTATTATGTGCAAAATCTCCTTCGTTCAAAAATAGGAGGGGCTTCATTCACTAGCTTTATGGGTTGCAGTGTGCATAATAGGAAAGGGGCTTCATTTTCTTACCTTATGGTTTGCAATGTTCATCGAAGAATGGAAAAATGAGTTCTATGAAACTTGGTGGGTGCAAAAAAATGAGGTCCCAAAAATGGCAACTTTCAGAATACTTAAGAGAATGGGGACTTTCTGCCCAAAAGATTACTCATGCGCGGAATGGACTTTTTTTATTTCCTCTGACACTTCTACAACTTAACTTAAAACTAAATTAAAAGTTAAAATTAAAATGCAAAAATTAAATTCACGTTAGGTGGTAAGAGAAGTGGTAAGAAAAAGTAGTCGACTATTATTTTCCTAAACTTTTATACCACTAACAACTTATTTTTTAGATATAGATTAATTTATGTAAAAATAAACTCTGACAAGAATGCAATTTATAAAATTCAATACACAAAGACTTCTCCAAATACACAGTAATAGAAGAAGAAAAAGTGTTTCACAAAGAGACAAATAAACCAAACCCTTTTATCCCTCACATGATCTTTTTAAAGAACAATCTTATTTGAACATATACATACATATTAAATGTCAACACCACTCCTTAAAAATGGTAATGCACCACTCTACCAAAACAATTCCCTTCTCTTATGCTGCAATTGAACATCTTTTTGGTTGATTCCCAAATGCTGAATTTTTGAGGTAGCTGGTTGAAGTTGGTTTATCCTAACTCAAAAGGTAATGAATGATAACTGATAATGTTATCAACACCGCCCTAAGGACCCCACCATCCAAAGTGCCTTCACTCTCTCATATGCTTCAAATTCTAACATCCATCAAGTAGATTCCAACACTGCCTTTGCCAAAAAAGCTACTCCCTCAGATGCCCCATGAATGATTACCGATGCCCTAAGTCAAAACTTCATAGAAATGCATCATATTTATATGTATCTATATAATTTCTGATATACACCCTCTTTTTTTTAAACTATGAATGACAGATATAGTTAGAAATTATCTTAAAATGTATATATGAGTTGTTGGTTTAAGCACTTCAACAAAGAAAAGTAGAAGAAAGGGTATGTCACCAACTGTTTGAGGAATTTGCTCTGATACACTTTTTTTTTTTTTTTTGTATAGATGCTCATATGGATTGAGGATGTGCATCAAGACAACACACATCCACTCCTAACAAGGCATGAAAAATCAAGATTCCTTCCACACAACTTTTATGTGTGGATGAAGAATCTGGAGGTAATGCCATGGATTTGGTTGATAACACAACTGAAAGGTTGGAAAGGACTTGTTTTCTTTTGAGAAGATTAAACAAGTGAATAGGAGCAGTAGAAAGTTTTATAATGACACTTGTAACAGTTTATCACTCTTGAGAAAAATTTAACTGTGATGATGAGCTACAAAAATTGCAACTGCTTCTTTATCTGCTCTTGTTAAAACATGTCACCATGGCAAAGTCCTTTGTCTTGAATTTATCATATGCATGCAATCTGCAACAAGATAGCATCAATTCTTCATGCCTGGCACGTGACAAACAGGTAATAAGCCAGTTGCAAAGTATCTTGGCTGAGAAAAAGAGCAAGAAAGTTGATGCTTGTCGGTGATCAATCTGTGAATTCGGTAATCTTCAGTTGGAGTTTACACAGGACACAAAATGTACATATACATTCATGATTCATTGAATAGAACAAAGCATGTCCCACTCTAGCTTAGTGATTGGAAAACTCTTGCCAGAGTAATAATATGGTTTTTGTAGCATAAGATAGAACATGAAAGTTGAATCCCTTACATTCATGTAACAAGCAGAAAGAGGTTGAAGATATTGCATGTTTGGGAACTACTTTTTCTTAAAAAGTTGAAAAAGATAAAAAAATGAGTGAGGTTGCATAAACATTATTTATTATAATGAACTTAATTAAGCCAAAAATCATTCCTACAGATTCTGCTAGAGCATCTATCAGTTGTCAGAGGACTTTGACTTGATTGGTATCCCTTTCCATTTTTCACATCTTGTGTTAGACAACCAAAATGCATAGGGATACCACATATCCTTTAGCTATACGCAATATGCCTGACATGGTTTCTCTTTTGATGGAAGAAAAATTTAGAAAAGAAAATATTCCTTCCTTGCTTTACAGCCCCCAAATATGCCAAAGGAATTTGTTCTGTGTTTCATTAGATGGCTTCTCTCACACTATAAGAGAAAGGCAACAAAACTCTCTCTTCACCATAGCCTCACAATTATTCAGTTTTCCCAGCATAGATGACTAGTTCTAACAAGAGGCTTGAGGTTCAAACAGAAGATCAAACTCCACATAAATGGTGTGTTTCACTGGGAGAAGAGCCTTTCAAAAGATTCTTCAGCCAGACTAATCCAACACTGCACAAGGTTTTTGGTGATGGATCACTTTTCAGTCCACTGTTGTTTGGCAAGTTCTTTGATCCTTCTGATGCCTTCCCTCTATGGGAGTTTGAGTCAGATGTATTGTTATCTCATTTAAGGAGCTCCAGCCAAAGCACTGTGGATTGGTGTCAGACAGGTGAAGGCTACATATTAAAAGCAGAAATACCAGGTAAGAAAAAGAGCTTTTCAATTACCCTTATTTGGTAAACTGAATATATGTCAAACAAATTATGCTGCAATGAAACTGCCCCATCATTTTATAGATCTGAAACACAAAATAGGATCTCAGAACTGGAGGAACCATACAAAATTTGCATGAACCTAAGGAGAGAGAGCCTTTACCCTGCATCAAGAATTTTCTTAACTTGTACAAATGGGTAGTAAGTAACCTATGAATGAATAATATAGGCTCTAATAGTGTAACACTGCCACCTAACTATATCTAATCACAAACTATCATGTATGATAATCACTTTGTAAATCATACTAGGAATAATTTCTGATTAATAATGGATTCCTATTAGTTGATAGTGCAAACTGATGTATCTTCATAAGGTTTTAAGTTGAAGCATAAGGTTATAAGGTTTTAAGTTGAAGACAGTGTCAATTTCTTATATAGGTTGAGCTCAGGTTTCATTAGTATTTTCTTCCCGTAAATATCCCTTCAAAAGATCCATCACAAACTTACATCAACTTATATATGTAAGTTTATTAAACTCAACAAATAACCAAATAAATGAACTTGAGCCGATTGGAGTTGTGGGGCCAAGTTTCCATAGATTGAATTAAGAAAAGTGGTTAACTAGACAAAATTTCTGTGACACCAGTGGTTTGTCAAAACAGGAACTGGGAAAAATAACATTCAAGTCGTTGTTGATAAGGGGAAGGTTGTGGAAATTAGTGGAGCGTGGAAGCAGCAAAGAGACTCAAAGGCACATGACTGGAGGTGTGGCCATTGGTGGGAACATGGATATGTGAGAAGGCTTGAGATGCCAGAGGATGCAGATTGGAAGAATATAGAAGCATACATACATAATGACATATACTTAGAAATACGTATTCCAAAGAGCCAACAGGGTCGTGATCTTCCTCAGGGAAAAGATGTGGCTTGAACATGCAGAAGCACTGTAAATTTAACAAATAACAGGTGGAGAACAACCAGAGTTTCTCACAATCTTGTAGCCAGCTTCTATGCAAATTAATACCGCAAAATTTAACAAAGTTATAAAACTCTCAAATCTCAAACTAATGTCAGCCAGCATGAGAAGGCCTTCTGATTATGTATAACACACATATATATATGCCAGGAGAAGGGAATAAAAAGAAATTGTGGTGTATAAAACGCAATGATTGTTTTTTGTTTAATTTATTAATGATTATTTGATTGACAGTGATAATTGAAAGACGAACAGAGGAATTTATTATTGCAGTAAAGTTGTGAGGAATATGAGGAATAGCCAATGCAATATCATGATCCCCGTCAGCATAAAGAGTTTCAAGTTTTCTGATAAAAAATACATAGAAAATAGCAGAAAATGTTCATTCTACATGAAAGAATGCTGTTTCATTTGGTTGGTCTAAAAATTCATGAATTTGTAAGAAATTAGTCTGTCTAGAAACACAAACTGGTAAGAATCATCTAAAAACAAAGTTACAAATTCATAACTATAATTTTCACTTGCTGATGTAAAAATTGGTCACAAGTTGTGGCTAGTATCAGATGAGTGTAGAAGATGTACTAAAAGAAGCAATTCTCATTCTTAAGTCCATGAACATATATATTAATCATTACAACTCCATTGTTCATGCATACTTCAAAAGACATTCACGTTTGAGTAAAGGGGTTGGTTGTAAAAATTTATTGTTGGTTGAAGACATTTAAAGGCATTAGAATCCGACAGCTGTTTCACTGGGAAAATTCAACAAGATTTGGCACCAAAAGTTACGTATGTTTTCTACTCCTAACAATCTCTTGCATTTCTTCAGGGGCACCTAGTTTTATACTTATCCACTTGCAACTCAAAGGAAACATTATTTTGTTAGTAAAAACTGACATGATATGACAGACAAAGAAATGTTGTTGTTCAATGTTGTATGAATAATACAATTCTAAGTATCTTGAACAGTGTCATGCAATTTTTTCAATGCCATTCTCCATCTCATTTAACAGGGGTCAATAATTCATTATGATGGTCAATTAAGCATTGAAAATTGTGCCCTCAAAGCATGATGCAAAAACGGAAACCAGATACAAAAACACCATGACAAGCACTACTCGTCCAAACTTACCTCATTCACAAATTGCATGATAATGACGACTTTGATTAAGGATTGGAGTAAATCGACATGAAAATTGAAAGAATAATCAGACTTAATGAAAGCCAGAAAACATCACGACAAAATATAACATTCCCAACTTCAAATATTTATATGAAAAGCACATTGCATATGTGAAAATTTACTTAAAACCTTGTTAAAAGAGAAACTTGTTAAGGTTTGTAGAATCTGTGATGTTATAAATTGTTTGATAGTTCAAGATCTTGAGTAGTTCGTCTGTCTTTTCATTAACATTTTTGTTTAAGTGAGAATAATGAGTGGTGTTTTTTCTTTCTTTCGATAGAGTTTATTAGAAAGAGATTATACACATATGACTTCAGTCCAATTTATTTAAGGATTGAATCACTTTTAATTCAAAATATCAAGACATAGTACATTTAAGTGAGAATAATGAGTGGTGTTTAACTTTATTATTTCTATCGAATACAATACTTAGACTTGAATTATTCTCTACAATACCCTCTTCAAAGTAAACTCCTCAAAAAGAAACTTATCAATGACTTATTAACCCGGGTTAGAGAGTTGACATAAAAGAATCTGCATAATCTTAACACTACAATTAAATAACTAATGATAATCTTTTGTGTGTGTTTTCCTTAATTCTTCCTTATTAATTATCCATCTATTTTTGTGGTTTTTTTTTCTATCATTGTTCTATTTGTTTTTGCTATAGCCGGTATGAGTAAATTTGTTTAAAGTATTTATATAAGAACATTGATGAAGCATACATAATCTTAATTGTGGTGAGTAACGAAAAGGGGTAGTTACTTACTTGGACATATGGACCCTAAAAAGAGGAGGTTAATTAAAACCTCACACTAACACACCCCACAAAAATGTTAAAATTGCATCTCTTACTTACATGGGCACTTGTTAAAAGAAATAGAAGGCAAAAATAGCAATAACATAGCATAATGAGGTGAAAACTTTTGATGAGACGTGTCCCATGCTTCCAACCTCATGAATGAAGAAGAGGGTTGCGTATGATTTGTGAAATATAACTGTCCCAGAACCAATCTTTTCCCGAACATGTAAATGCCATTAATTGGACACAGTTTCGTGTAAGCCTTAAAACTTTGTAACACACAATTAACGGATTTTCAAATGACTCTGACACAGACAACTCAACGGTTTCGTGTAAAATAATCAAAAGCTAGAATTTTCATTGCAAAAGCAACGTTACTGTTCTCATTTTCAGCAAAATAAACCAAATATTCAAAAAACATCAAAAAAGTTGGTAAATGGAGATGCGGGGTATCGATCCCCGTACCTCTCGCATGCTAAGCGAGCGCTCTACCATCTGAGCTACATCCCCATATTATTTACGTTTAAAATTATTATCATATTGTTTTAAAAGATATATAATATGTTACTTCTGTTATATGCTCGTGGATAATGGAATAAGAATATGTAAGATTAATTAGCGAATGATAACATAAATTTCCGTGCAAATGTCATCGATTTTGAATTTAATATTTGAAGTTTGAAATGTTAAATCAGCGATGAAGACAAATTTGGAGTTTCTTTCTACATTTATTTTCATGGTTTTCAGTGTTTTTGAATGCTGAATGAACTTGTTTGTTTATGATTATGTTTGCAAACTTGTTTTATTTGACTCTTTTAACACATTTCTCTTTCTGTCTAAATTTAGTTTATTATGAATAGTGAAAACGAGTGTTTGTGTATTTTAAAATTTTAAAAATATAATTCAAATCATTATTAAACATTGCAACTAATAATTTATAAGAAAAAACTTTAATGTGTCTTTTCTATTTATATGACATACAAAATATTGGAAAAGGAAAGTTAAATGGGGTAATTATAGGAAATTTAATATATAGCAATAATGTATGAAATGATAAGATTTTGTTTTTAACTTTTAGAAAATGAAATGAATTTATGAACTGAGGCAACTAGAGTCATAAATGATTGAGCAAGACAATCATGACACTAAGTCTCTCTGTTTAATGCTCTTCATTTCCTTATGGTTAGTCTTTTACAATTTTCTTAACATACTAAATTACAAATTAAGAGAAAACTTAAGATTAAGCCGAAAATTAAAGAGGTGAAATATCTTTTCTGTGATAAGCTTTAATCTTGAAGAAGGTAGAATTAAGGTATAAAGAGTTACAAAGAAGATATTTCAAATTTTATTTTTATGTTGTGTTATTGAAGTGAGTCCAAAATTTTATTGATTTTTGGTACTATCATCTTTTAAAATATTTTGAGATTGATATATTACAAAAGTTTTAATATTTTAAAATATTAAATTTATAATCATTAATATATTTTAAAGATATGATGCAATAAAAAGACTATCAAAATAATCGATAGAGAATTTAAATTCGATCATCTTTCATATTTCTAAAACATAACAAATTTTGATTTTTTGTTGGATTTTTAATTGCTGTTCGTCTCTTTTATCTTTAGAAAGACATTAATGTACTTGATTTTGATGTTTTAAAATAAATTAAAAGAAATTTTAATATATCAAGATAAATATATTTTTAATGTTTAACATAGTACAATACCAAAGAATCGAACGAAAAATTTGGCCTTGAACCAAATGAAACAGACCAAAATATTCATTGTAAATTGCTAGCTATGTTTCAGGATAATCTTCAATTCATGACACTTAGAAAAGCCACTGTGCAGATTACTGCAGGCCAAGAAGTGCAACTAAAAACCTCTACTTGAGTTGATGTAAGTTTTAATTAGTCCACTAATTTGTCCCTCACTACCTTGGAATTGTTAAACTAACATTAACCCCAAAAGCTAATACTAAATAATCAAACTCAGTTTACTCAATCATGTGAGAGTCAAAGGGCCACACATAAAAAAAAATGATGCCATGTCCTTTATAAACCAAAACATTTCAACGTAAATATACACTTTGTAATATGTAGTAACTTGTTTGTGACCAAGAGCTTTGTATAATACACCCAAATGATAATTACAATGTCAATAATTATTGGTAGATCAATGAGTCCATGGAGCAATAAATATTCAATACTTACTAAACAATCATGCAGTTATTACTCATCACACCTAACTCATATTCCATGCTGCTTTCAAACAAAGACTTGGTAATCAGCTTTCAGAAATTAACCTTTCCACAGACTTAAGAATCAAGCACGAAATTGCTTAACAATCTAGCAAAGGAAAATTGCTCATTCTTATTCTCATATTTAGCTAAAAGTAAGATTTTTAAATTGTGGTTGAAATAGTCTTTTGTGAATTCATTACAACACACACACACACTGTGATTAGTGGTAACACAGAGCAATACTTTATAAGAATTTATGCAAAGCAAGAGCAAGCAAAATGGTGTGTGATTTATCTATTATTCCCTTGTAATTTTGCCGACAATGTGAAAGGGCAAGATCCGAACATCTAGAGTGAGATTGTGACACAAAGAATTTTGAGCTTTATTCTACTTAACATGGACAATGATGTCCACTATATTATTATTGTAGCAATGCAATGCAATCAACACGCTTAGGACAAAACTTTTTTTTGGTGCATAGAGAGAGGAGGATAAGTCAATTCAAGAGGCATAGTTGAAGAAGAAGCCTCAAAGAAAAGAGGGGTCATAGGAAAAGGACAAAGAATGCAGCTTAGTACCAAGAACTGAATGGAAACACCAACAAACAACTACTTGTGTTGAATCATCTTCACTGTTTTCCTTTTTCATAACTTGGCACTTGGCAGATTTTGCAGGCTAATCAACCCCTTTTGGCAAATCAAAGTGAAAATTCTTAACTCTCTTCTGACGCAACTCAAATGTTTGTTTAGTGGTCTGAGAAGAAGGTTGCAAAAATTAGACTTAATTAATTGGGATTTGGATGAAGTTCTGTTGGATCCTGCTACAGCAGTGGAATGAACTAATAATGGTAATTAATCTATTCATTTTTTTTATTTGTTTAAAGACTGTTGAAATGGATTTTATTCATTTATTGGTGTCACTAGTCTACTAGGTCTGTTGCTCCTGCAGTTTGGGAATAAAATTAGTTCTGGGGTCTCTTTGATTTTACTGTCAAGAAAATGTTTCTCTCTCCCAAATCATTTTATGGTTGGTAACTGTGCTGGAAAAAAACAACTTACAAGTAACTGTTTATGCTTTTTAAGTTTAGTTAAAATGCTGAGAAAAAAAATTATAGGTACAGAAATTAAAATAACAAGAGGGTTTAGATGGTTTAGCTATTTGTTTTGTAAAAGACTGTATATGAATTTAAGGTAAATGGAGGCATTTCGTATTCCTAAAGGTAACTAAAGTGCTACCAAACCATCACTTTCATGCAAATATTACACATCCTTTTCAATTTGTTGAAGTCTTCATCAACAGGTATTTAATAATTTTCAGTCTAACCCTCATTATAACAATACAAATACGTGTGGTTTGTATAAGATTCTTACAATTTAACAGATAATATGCAGTTGTGTTAAACATTAAACTTAAAACGGTTGGAGTGGTATGGTACAAAGAAATAACTTACTTAAAACTATGTAAAACTTTAGTAAATATTTAAATTTAAATTTCTTGGAGTAATTAATGAGTTGCATGGAGAAACGAATCTTACACGTGATGGGCAGGAGGTGATTTAAAAAGTTGAAAATGGGAGGCAGTAAAAATCTAAACTAAGTCCTGGCTGACAAACAGTACCAAACACAACACAACACAGATCTACAATCTATTGGAAGTTCACTTACCAACACAACAAGAACAATAATCCATTAACACTTTTTCACCTCTTTTCTTCTTTTTAAGGATCCACCCCCATTTCTCTGTCTCCTCTCTCTTTATGCTCTTTTCTGTTTGTGTGTGTGTGGATTATCACCTATCTCTTCTTGCAAAAGCAACTTCCTTTCATCTCTTGTTAGCTTTCAACACAATCCATGACATGACCCCACAACACTAGTTATCTCTCTCTGTCTTTTTACTGCAGTTTGTGGAGTGGTGAGCTTCAAAATGGAGACAATGAACTAGAACTGGTGTAAACCATCATTCACAGTCACTCCTTCAACCTCTTCAAGGTTCAAAGGTACCTTCTTTTCTCATGCCCATGATTTGTTTTTCCCTTTTTCACCACCGTTTCAGTCACGGGTTTGTTTGTTTGTTTCGCTTAACATTTCCTCAGTGCAAGTGAAATGTCACGGTTAAAAAAGTTATCTTTTTGTTGTGTTTTTTCCAGTGTGTGGGTGATGAGCTCCTCCTAGACAAGAGCTGGGGACAGAGAAAAGAGATGGTGGGAACTCCTATTAACGGAAGAACAAGGCCAGCTTTTGGTGTTGTAAATGGTGGCCATGATCTTGGCCCCAGTAGTGCTCCACCAAGCAATGCTGGTTCAGATTATGGCGTTATAGAGTTCACCAGGGAGGATGTGGAGGCCCTGCTGAATGAAAAGGCCAAAAGGAAAGACAGATTTAATTATAAGGTTAGTTGAAGTCTGTGGCTTCATGGTCATTGATTTTGTGGGATATCTGTTTTATTTCTTGGTTGCTTGTTTTGGCTATTTATGTTTGAGATCCAAGGGGTGTCAAGGTTCTGGTCCTTCATTAGTGTATACTTCTTTGTAGTAGTGCTACTTGAATTACTGCTTGGTTAGCTATCATTATCTTATGTTAACATCAGGTTTTGTGCTCTTAGGAAAGATGTGAAAATATGATGGATTACATAAAAAGGCTGAAGGTTTGCATCAGGTGGTTCCAAGACCTTGAGATTAGCTACTCACTGGAGCAAGAAAAATTGAAGAGTTCATTGGAATTAGCCCAGCAGAAATGCATGGAGATAGGTTAAGATTGTTTCTCCTTTCTTTGTTTGGAAAACCATTATCAAGTTCCTGAACTAATGCAGTTAGATTCATTTAATTGCAGAGTTGTTACTCAAAATCAAGGAAGATGAACTAAATTCAATTATTGTTGAAATGAGACGAAATTGCACTTCTTTACAGGAGAAATTAGTGAAGGAAGAAACAGAGAAAACAGTAAGTCAGATTTTCAAGTCAAGTCAGTGGAATTTCATGGGTGAATCTTTGGAGCAAAATGGTAGGGAAAGGTTATATTTGATAATAATTTATACTTATTATCTTTGAAAACACTAGGCAGCAGCAGAATCTCTTGTTAAGGAGAGAGAGGCCAGGCTTAACTTTGAGAGGTCACAGAATACACTACAGGAAGATCTTGGAAGAGCACAACGGGATCTCCAAAGTGCAAATCAGAAGGTAAAACCATATCAGTCTCAATTCAATATTTTTTATGCTTCTTATCTGATGCTGTTAGTTTTGTCAGGAATTATTCATATATCTAAATGTCTACAACAATGATTTCTACAGATATCATCACTCAATGACATGTATAAGCGGTTGCAAGATTACATAACGAGCTTGCAGCAGTATAATGGAAAACTTCATTCAGAGCTTTCTACAGTTGAAACTGAACTTAAGCGTGTGGAGAAAGAGAAAGCTGCTGTAGTGGAGAACCTTACTCTGCTAAAGGGCCAGCTTACTTTGTCTATGGTGAGTCTGCTGCTCTGAAGTGTGAACTGTTTCAATTCAAATTCAAGTAGCCATGCATGGGTAAGAGTGCAATAGAGTTGATACCTACAAGTCTGCAACTCTCTTAATGATCATTGGAATGTGTTAAGTGCATTTTTTGTTGGTAGATGGTTGGGAAGAATCCTATAACTAATTTATTCTTGATCTTTTGCTAATGGGCATGCTTAGATGAAAATGACACTTCTAGGATGCATTGAATGCCATAGATTTTTAAGAAAACTTGTTTTTAATGACTTGACTACATGTCTTCCAGACCCTACTTTTTCTTTCCTTTTTGATGTGACTATTTCACAAGTGTTGATCTTATTTAATTTAGTTACTGGGTTTACTTCGAATGATGCTTGTAGAGTTCTTGAGCTCTTCACATCAGAATAGGATGTATTTTGATTTGTTTTAGAATGAATGTTTGTAGTTTAACTAAACTCTCTAGTAAAATGTTTACTGTCAAACAAATACCATAGCTCTTTCAATGATAATATGGCTTCAGTGGTAGATGTGTCGTGGGGAATTTCTTCCCACTAAAACATTAACACGTTACTACATTGCTAGAGTCTTTTCAAGTAAAAGAACATTAACACATGTTCTTATTTATAACCATAAGTAAATGCCGATATGTTATTACCATCCTTCCTTGGAATTCCAGAAACTTTTTTTGCTTAACATGCAACTAGTATCTTAAATAGTTTCATTGGTTGGTTTACTAGTCTTCTCAAGAAGAGGCCACAAAACAGAAGGATGCCTTGGCCAGTGAAGTTGGATCACTTCGTGTTGAGCTGCAACAAGTGAGGGATGAACGGGACCGCCAACTATCTCAAGTGCAAACTTTGACTACTGAATTAGAGAGGTCGAAAGATTCTACGGAGAAGTCCTGCTCTGAACTGAACAACTTGACCATAAGAACAAATGAATTGGAGGTTGGTTTAATCTTGTTCTTTTTGGTAAATGTCACATCCTATTGTGTTTATTGTAGAAATGTGATGATTTTTCTGCACAGGCAAAATGTGCTTTGCAAGATGAGCGGATAAAGATGCTGCAAGAGAAGCTCACCACTGCAGAGGAGAAACTGCAGGTAATGAAGGAGGCATAAAGTTAAAAGAAAAGGAAGTTCATTTGGACATGTTATATGATACATTGGATTTTGTTCCTTGTTAGGTTTCTGACATATCTGCAAGTGAGACAAGAACAGAATTTGAAGGGCAACAAAAGCTTGTACATGAGTTGCAAAGACGTTTGGAAGATGCAGAGTATAAAGTTATAGTAGGGGAGAAACTGAGGAAAGAATTGCACAATACGATTTTGGTAATTCCCTGAGCCAAATTTCATTGGTGATGGAAAAAAAAATTAAACAATATGCACACCATACTAATCTCTGTTTTTACAGGAACTGAAAGGGAACATCCGTGTGTTCTGTAGAGTGCGGCCTTTGTTACCTGATGAGGCTTGTAGTACAGAAGGAAAGCTTATATCTTATCCCTCATCGATGGAAGCTTCTGGACGGGGCATCGAATTGACACAAAGTGGTAAGTCTCATCTCATGATACTGAACTTGAAGTTGGTCTTTTTTCTAATTGATGTATGTTCATTTTATTATTTAAGAATGTTGTAACTTATACTACTATTTCTGTTTTAGGCCAAAAACATTCATTCACATTTGATAAAGTTTTTGCACCTGATGCGTTACAAGAAGAAGTTTTTATTGAAATTTCACAGCTTGTGCAAAGTGCTCTTGATGGTTATAAGGTAATATATTAAAGTTTTCTCTTATTCCTACTATATTATTTCAAACAATATTATATGCATTGCATAACTGCTAACAATTGAGTAATTGCTAGTCAGATTAACTGCTAAAAATGCATAACTTCCTTTTTGATTATTTTTGTTCTATAATGAAAAAGGCTTTTTGGTTTTGATTGATGTATAATGGACATTTTCTTTTCCAGGTTTGTATTTTTGCCTATGGTCAGACAGGATCAGGGAAAACTTACACAATGATGGGCAGGCCTGGACATCCAGAAGAGAAGGGCTTGATCCCTCGTTCTCTAGAACAGATATTTCAAGCAAAACAGTCTCAGAAACCCCAAGGCTGGAAATATGAAATGCAGGTGATATAGAGTAAAGTTTTTAGTTATTCATGTTATGGATCATAAATTGCAATGCTAAGGTCTAAGAGGGTTTTTTCTTCTTAAAAATTAACAGGTGTCTATGTTGGAAATATACAATGAAACCGTTCGTGATTTGTTATCTACAAATAAGTCATCATCTGATGGAACACCAACACGTGTGGAAAATGGTACTCCTGGGAAGCAATACTCCATCAAACATGATGCCAATGGAAATACACATGTTTCTGATCTAACGGTAGTGGATGTTCAGAGTGTAAAAGAGGTTGCATTTCTTTTAAGTCAAGCTGCTAATAGCAGGTGATTACTTCATAAGCTTCCTTTATAGGTTTCTAGTGCTCTTTTTCAATGTAGCTATTGTGGCCATGTTATATTGCATATCCCAGTTATTCATAGTATAAGATCAAGAGAAATGAGCTACTAATTTTGGAAAAAATAACATGACATAGTTCTAGTGTAACCGAATACTTCGATACATTTACTTCTGGAAGTTAAATTCCTTTGCCTTTGGATGCTGAATTTAACTGTATTGGTTTTTCTTTTAGATCTGTGGGCAAAACTCAGATGAATGAACAATCTTCTAGAAGTCATTTTGTATTCACTCTTCGAATCTATGGTGTGAATGAGGTATGGTTGTTTCTCCTCTGATAAAAATTGAACCATTTCATAAACTCCGTAACGTCTTACACGTTTTCAAATTTCAACCTGTGGTTCTGCTAGAGCACTGATCAACAAGTACAAGGCATTCTAAATCTCATTGATCTTGCTGGAAGTGAGCGTCTTTCAAGGAGTGGGTCAACCGGGGACCGATTGAAAGAAACTCAAGTAAGTAAACTCATAATGTTTTCTATTTCAAATAGCTCTACTTATTTTCTTTCTATTAATCTAAATTTTCTGTCTTGCAATAGGCAATAAATAAAAGTCTGTCATCATTAAGTGATGTCATATTTGCCTTGGCCAAGAAGGAGGATCATATCCCATTCAGGAACTCAAAGCTTACATACCTACTTCAGGTGATTATTCTTTGCTCATACTTCAAAATAATCTGTAGTACATAGTTGTTTACTGTACATTAAATTCAACATAATCTCATGATTTTCTCACCTGTTGAAACATATATATGAATGCACGAGGGACTTCCATGATATACATTGTTAGCATCCCTTTATTGTAATTTCTATGTAAGAAACTATTTCATAACTAAAATATATTTCAACTATAGGAAACCAAAGAAATCATGTCATGTAGCTGGATTGTTAAACAAAATTTGCATGCAGCAGTTTTGACAATTTTACTGCATTGATTGCTTCTTTATTGTTGTCTTGTAATCATTTGAGGTGATCTGATTTGTTGTGTGGGATACAAATGTTGAACAGCCTTGTCTAGGTGGAGACTCAAAAACATTGATGTTTGTCAACATCTCTCCAGACCAAGCTTCAGCAGGAGAGTCACTATGCTCACTCCGGTTTGCATCAAGAGTTAATGCATGTGAAATTGGAACACCACGCCGTCACACCAATGGACAACGCCCTATAGAATCTCGCTTGACCTATTTCTAATCTTTACATACATCAATGAATGAATGAATATATTGTTTAACATATTTGTGTAATCGCTACTACAGCCAAAATAACTCCAATTCTAACATCAGACTCTATAGATTGTAATGTATAGTAAAGAAGTAACTGAGTATTCATTTAGCTAAAAAGAGATTTCTCATTACTATAGTTCTTTTTGCAGTTCAGCTTGATCTTATATTCACCATTTCATGTTACGCTTCTTTCTTATCATGAAACATGTCAGTCATGGACATTTTTGGTGTATTTAATTCTGTCAAATGTGTAAAAATCAATGGTATCTCGAGAATGTTTCATACATAAGACATACTAAATTCAATCTCCATATTGTTTAACATTCTCTACTGTGGAGATAGTCACGTGCTTCTGTACTTTTTCTGTTTTTAAAAGAATTGTTGGATTGGTTTTCACTCAAACATTTGGCTGTAAGGTAGCATTAGCATGTTTCTAACGTGGAATACATACATCATATAATCGATAGGGTGTTGATACATATCCATCAATGATTGAAATCACTATAATAGTTGACACCATCATACATTTGTAATTCTTCTGACATAACATCTTCCCATGTTCTTGATAAGCACCCCTTTTCTTGGAATCAGTATTGTACATCAAACACGTATAATTGATTTTTGACAAGAGAAATAGTAACAGATTGATTAAATTGTTTCGTACAATACATCCATCCGGTCCATGACATCTTTAAGCAAAACTTCAGTTTCCTGATAGCATGATTGTGTTTCAGGTAGACTTTTCTTCCTCGAAGCTTCTTCAAGCTGTCATTGAATCACAAATTCAATTTCACAATTAGTCCAACCACTGTAATAGCATAATAACTGACAAAACACGTAATTTTTAAGGAGGAGAAAGAGAAAGAGAAAGGGTATTACCCTTTCAAAATTATCAAACAGTTTGTTAGCCATATCAGTTAGTTGCTGCTTTTCATCATCCACTGGAGTGGCAGAGATAAGCTTGTCAAAATCATAGTATATGATGGTAGACTTGAGTCTAAGGTACTTCCTCACATAGTTGAGTGTGTCTGCATGAACCAAATCTGCCATCGCTAGAAGATCAAAGGAATACCTCTTAATCCTTTGCACACTCCCTTTCAGTCCAATATCTGGCATGAACAATCCCCTTTTAAGAAAAGAACGTGTCCCCGTTTTCTCATTTGCAATATCTAACCAAGTAACAAACATTCACATCAGAAGATATCAAATACCCTATTAGGCTCGTCAAAACTTGCAGTACAACAATTTTTACACTGTTAACTATAAAAAAAAACTGTATTAGAAATCATTTTTAAGACACTCATTGTAAAATGAACAAAATGAGCCAAATTTGAACTCATTTTATTTGGCATGTATGTGAACTATGTGTGTAAACTAGTTACAAAGAGAGCTTACTGTTAGTGACAGTTAATCGAGGAAGAGGGTGATCTTCAACCCAGAAACCATTATCTTTGGCTGATGAAATCTTGTCATTGAATGGCCATGTGAGGACTAGAGTGGTAAGCCCTATAGCTGCTGCTCTTCTTGTGGTCTGAACTGAGCATTCTGATGCTTCTTCTTCTTCTTCTTCTTCTTGAGTTTTGCTTCCAAGAAATCCAACTACTTGTGCTCTTTTTATGGTGTTGTGTGCATTTGGAAGACATGTGAGGGGAATTAAGGTTTTGGAGACTCCATGCAAGTTTGTGAGAGGAGGCATGATGATTAAGGAACTCAAATGAGTGAAGTGTGAAACAGAGAGATTGTTCATCAAAGCTTGGAAAAACAAAGTTTATGTTACATCACTCATATCCGTTGCCAAGTGATATATATCCAATGTGTGCCAATAAAATTGTTATCCTCGTGAAGGATTGTATAGTAATTTCTTCTTATCTTATGTACGTATGGGCTTTCTTGGCCTGTGGTATTACTCTTTTCCAGGGTATTGTTTTTCAACCTTTTCTTGCTGCACCCCAAAATTACTAACTGCACTCCATGATAATAATGAGGGTGCAGTTAGTAATAATAGAGAAAAAAAATCTTTTTATATCAATTTAAATATTAATACATTTTAATTACTCGGAATTTATTATGACTTAAGAGGACCTGTTATTGTGCTTCTAGTACCAATCTCATGAAAATGTAAAATGATTTTTGTGTGTGTGCTAAACTACTAATATTAAAAAAGATGTTGAGGAATTTTAGTTCTAATTGTTAAATTTTTGTGCAAAACAATAAAATTTGTTGACATTCTTTTAATTTAATAGTATTATTTTAACAAAGTCTTCACATGTGTCCATCCATTTTTGGTAAAGTTTGGATTAAAAAATAATATTTTGTAAGAAAATCATTTATAAAGGTTATATAAAGAACTTTTTTCAAAATAAATTAACTAAAACACATACTAAATTGTATATTTGTTAAGTGTTTTTAATTTTTATTTTATAGTTTTTCTTCAAATTGGTATATGTAATTAATAATTATAAATTAAAAAAATAAGTAGATACTATAGTATAGTGATCAATTTTTTTACAAGGTAATAGTAATTTCCTGATTATATTTTATATTATTCTATACATATCAAGGAAAAGAAAGAAAAATGTTAGAGATTCGTTAACATTAAATTGATTCAACTTTTGAATTTAAAAGTTTGAAGTAAAATCCTATATTTGATTTTACTAAATAAAAGTATGGTAGAAAAAATATTTCAGTAAAAATAATTAAAAAATATTTCACTATACATCAATTATAAAGAAAATTAGTAATGTAGTCATTCAGACACCTAAATTGGAAATAACAAACTATAATAACATCTCACCAATATTCTTCCTTCTTAATTATTTCATTCTTAACTTATTTGGATTTTGGACTATAACCTTTTTTTAATGTACTAAAACATTATATTTCAAGGAAAAGTAAAGCGTAGTAAATAAAATTGTCTCTATTTCCAAACTATTTTAATCTTTTATCTTAAATTTTAATTATTTGAAATTATAATTAATTAAATTAATTTATTTGAGTGAATAAATTTTTCTCAGTCTCCATTTTTTAATTCATACAAAACTTTATTATAAGCTTACCGATAGAGATGACAATGGGACATGACAGAGATATGTTTCGCTATCTCATACCCATTTCCTTAGAAAAAATTCATCTTCATTCCCATATCCAAATTCAACACGTATCAAACTTTTGTCTCATCTCCATCTCCACCAGGTAACGGGTATAATCTCGTATCCATACACGTACCCATTTTCTTACTACTTCAATTAATTTTAATTATTTTTTATAAAATAAGAAAAATTATGGTAAATGAAACATAATATTATCAAATATTCAATATTAGGAGGATGATTGTTTCTTCGATATCAAATACTTTGAAATAAAATATAATTGTTTACATTTTAGATTAGAATACCAAATAAAATTTCATGAGAACCAAAATATTTATTAAATTTGCAAACATTAATGAAACCTAGTTGATAAAATTTAAAAATATTTTTTAAAAAAATTAAAGGAAAACAAATATCCAAATTAAAATATATTTTAAATGTTTGTTTACTTTAATTTTTAAAATTGTAATGAATATCTTTTTTATACACTAATGAAAGTTATAATACATCACTTTATTAAAATGACGCAAAAAAAAACAAATAATAAACATAATAATAAAATTTTAACATAGATATTGTATCTTTTGAACTCCAAAATATGTTAGATGGTGATTAAAAATTTAATGACAATTACATTAATTTTTTATATTGTAGTAAATAAAAATTATTTATACAATTATGATGAAAAAATTACAGTATAATTGATAATGAGTTAGAAAATAATAAATAATTAGATAAAATATATCAAAATAATATTCTACATCATAAAAATAAACAAAAAACAAAAATATTAAAAAATTAATAAATGTGTGTCTTATAAACAATTAGAGATACTATTAAAATAATTTATACAAAAAAATATATATAATTAAGAGTATGATAAAATGAAAAATATCTTAAAAATTTAAAAAAAAAATTCAAATATATAGTCAATAAAAAATAATAAAAGTTATTTTAACGAAACTAAAAACTTTCGATAAAAGACACAATATGATAATAACTTCCCTCTCGCATGTAACTTCTCATCCCAAACAGTGTTTCCGTTCAAGCATAAACTTACCCAAACTATAAAGGCATAGAGTAAAGTATTTTTGTATACGATAAATTTCAGTATATGATAAAATAAAATTGAGATGATCATTTTTTTGAGTGACTCCACCTATTGATGACAAAATAATAAAGAAATTGAAAGAAAAGTAATAATGTATAACATAAATAAAAATTGATCAGTTTAAAAGAGATGAAGTTCAGTGGAAGAAATTTAGAAATAAGAAAGAGGAGAGATTGTAGAGAGATTTAGGGTTAGAAAACAAAAGAAAAAAAAAATAGGACGACACACTTTGGATAAAAAATTTAAAATACCCAACTTTTCATTTTAATATGTAAATGGCGTAGTCATGCATTTATGTTGTGGTAATCATGTTTAGTGCACGTGTAAACACATCGTGGAATTAAAAAACGTAATCCAACAATTGGCTCTAATTAAATAGGTTAAGTTACCTAATCACCTTCTAATGTTTAATAAGGTTGATACCCAGTAATTTTCACGAGCAAAGAGCCACAAAAAAGCTTCAAACTTTCCCTACGTAGCACAAACCCAAGTTTTTTGTTGACATATTTGGTGCCTATACAAAATGCACAACTTTTTTTTCACCGAATAAGGTTAACAATAACAAATATTAAGATTCTTTACATATGTGTGTCTGCGTTCAAATGATGTAAAATTGATTAAAATTAATTAATTTTTTAACACAAAAACAGTTTGTATTTGTTTTTAAAATCAATTAAAAAATAAAAAATTCACAATAAATAAAAAATAATTTATTCTTGTTTCTAGATGTCAAATGTCCGAGGCTAAACCAAACAAACAAATTCACAGTCAATACTAAAGGGATACGATAAGAACCATTTCAAATTGCAAATAGTTCCTCGTATGAATGAAAACCACAAGATTTTAAACTTTTGTTTTCTATTTTCTACCCTTAAATCTCCAAATGAAGCATAAAGAGTTAGTAACATTTTCAGAGTCTCAGGACACCTGATAGATTTGACTTTTTGTTATTGAATGTGGTGTATTAATTATTTGAGCGATGTGGGCCATTAATATTTACATGCTACCAAACACTTCATTCATTACTCATACTGTATATATGGACCATTCTTCTCTGCTCTGATGCTGAGCCATAACAACATTGATTTGGAAAATTTCTCAATATTATTCGGTGTTACAATTTTTTCTCAGAAATTCAAAGTGAGACTCGTGTTATATTTTAATTGAATGCATGAACCACATGCACATGATCATGACCACAGAATTGGCTCATCCATAGGCCCCAGCTAGACCATGTTTGTTGTATCCATATACATCAATCAGAAAAATGTCTTATTCAACAGAACAAAAACGTTTAATAAGATAAGGATAAATCAACATTTTTTTGTGCAGTGTTGTTCTTATATTTCCTCCAACAACATTTTTGTTTGTATAAATAAACCATTCTGCAGAAGCAGCAGAAGCAGAGAGAAATGGAGGACACAGAAAAGCTCAAAAAGTCCAAGGTTATCAGAATAGACTCTCAAAAATCATGGGAACACTACATCTCTCATGTCACCGATCAAAAATACCCTGTGAGTCTCCTTTGTTTATTTGAATTCATTTAGCATAAATCAGTTTGCTTTTTTACTTATTATCATGGTAATGAAAACCAGATTCAATCATTCTAAGATCATTGAGGGTTTAATTTAAACTATGTTTTTTTCTTTGTGCGTGAAATTTTGCAGGTTGTGGTTCATTTCTCTGCTTTCTGGTGTGTGCCTTCTATAGTAATGAATCCTGTTTTTGAAGAACTGGCCTCCAATTACCAAGATGTTCTGTTTCTGACATTGGATGTGGATGAAGTTAAGGTAATTTGATTCCCACACAACACTTAATTTGTTGTCATACATGTTTGGTTTGGTCTTGTTTGAACACATATCTCAAATTTGAATCCATTAGTTTTTGTGTTGTTCCTGCAATTGCATTGTTATCCAAAGGGAATAAAGGGAGTCCACAAAAATTCTTCCAAATTGTTTATTCCAGGATTCAAACCCACTTTCAGTTCACATGAACCTCATTTTATTTAATCAATCATAGAATAATCACTAAATCTTATCTCTAACCTAATCTTCAATAAAAATATTCATAAGGGGCTTTAACTTGCACCAATGAAACTGTTGATTATAGTATATTAAATGCATCCTTTTGCAGAGAATCTTTAATTTTTTTTTTCTAATGCACAATGAACGAATCTGGATTTTCCGGTAGATTTTTTTTTTCTTACCTTTAAATATACTAATAAATACTGATTTTGATGTTTTAAAATATATTAAAAAGATTTTTAAAGTACTCATATCAATTTTATTTGAAAGACACACCATAACACAACATAAAAAAAGCAGTTGAGAATCTGGACTCATAACGAACAAAGTTGCATGTAGAGTATGTATCTATTCCTTCATCCCATTCTTTCTTTTCTTTCAAATTGAAGGAAAGGATCCAAACATAAGATCGGAAGTCCCATATTGACTAGAGATAAGATTAATTCACAATATATAAATGAATAATCCTCACTTTACAAGCCGATTTTGTGAGGTTGAGTTAGGTTTAAAATTAACTTCTAACAACCTAAGCATGAACTTATGCAGAAAGTGGAATTTTTGTTCATATTTTCTTAACCCCTTTTGAGATCTACTTTATGTGCATTGATCATGTACCCTCAATTCAGGAAATTGCCTCCAAGATGGAGATCAAAGCCATGCCCACTTTTGTGTTGCTGAATGGAGGAACTCCTGTGGGGAAAATTGTTGGTGCAAATCCCGATGAAATAAGGAAAAGGATTGATGATTTTGTTCAGTCAAGTCTCTCCTACAAATCTGAGTGAACAAGGCACATGGTGAACAATGTTCATTGTCCTATGAATCATTTTTATGTATGGTTTTATATTCTAAGTAAATGATAAAGGTTGTTCTTTGCATGTTTGTACATGTTTGGTGAGCCATGGAAAGTCAGTGGAGTGTGAATGTTATTTTAGTATGTATTGAAATTTCATCATGTTCACATCATTCTCTTATAATATTCTTTCTTGTCCTAACATTCCAAGTGAACCATATGATTGGATTCAAATTTGTACCATTCCTTTTCTATGTTTACTCATGAACTTAAAATATTCCTTATATAATGAGCATCACTAAAAACATCACATGCCCTCGCCTTAAATCTTTATATAAAGTGAAAAAGGAAATTTGTAAACATGATATATTTTCACCAAAAGAAAGAATGAGATAATATGAGAAAGGAAAAGGAAAAAAGTTACAAATTGTTAATTTATATATTATAAAAAAGAAAATGATATTTTGACTACTAAATTTTGATAACTTTTTCCTTATAACATGATGTGTTCTATTTTAAGTGGTTTTGTAATATTGAGAGTAAGAAAAAGAAAAAAATGGAAAACCACGTAAAAAATGAAATTTAAAATTGTAAGAAAAAATTGTTAAAATTTAGTTGTCAAAAAATAATATTTTTATAAAAATAATATTAATTATTTAAAAAATCTTAAGGTAGGTGAGGTTTTATATTTGAGATTTATTGTTTGTGAGTGTTTGTTATTTTCAACTTAATATTATATAACTAGATGACAACCATGTGATGGGCGTGGTTTTAGATTGAGATGTCAATTAATATTTGGCATTAAAATATACATAAAAAAAAAATCATGTTGGGAAGCCAATGTGGTTGGAATAGGGTGCCTAATTAATAAAGTTATAGTTAAGAGTAGGCAATGAACTCCAACTTCTCTCAATTAAAAAAAACAGTTAGGGAAAAAATGATGAGTAATTTTTTTATAATTACTAAAAAAAAAAACAAAGTGGCATACAACATAATATGATGCAACATGAATATTGGATACCACGATTTATTCTCTCTAAAAAGTATAAGAATATAATATGCTTATAATTCCTAAAAACAAAAAAGAAATAATATTATATATTTGAGAACAGACGAATTTAAGTCGCATAAGTTTCCAATAAAGAGACTTCTACTTTAAAACAATTTGTTTAGAAGTTCTTTTTAACAAAAATTACAAGATCATCTTGTATTTTTCTTTCTTTAGCCAATAAACAACACAAGTTTAGGGAGGAGTATAATAATTTTGTTGAATTTTTTTAAAAATGAATTAAATTTTTTGAGTTTCAATTGGAAAATTTGATATCATGGTTGAGAGTGAATAAAATATTGGCTTTGTTTAAAAATAGAAAAAAAAACAATAAGAAAAAAATAAAAGTCAATAATAGTCTATAATTAAATAAAAAACAAAATACCAGAGAGAAGAAGATAAAAAAAAAACATTGTAATCAAACGCTCCCCTGCCAAGAAGTGAAAAATTGAACACAAACACTGCTTCAAATAGTTTTCCCTACTCACTTCTTGAAATAATTATTGAAATAATTATTTGAAATAAGAAAATGAGCACATACACTGCTTCAAATAGTTTTCATGGTTCCACTGCTTCAAATAAAATTCATTGATGCACAATTTAGAAGAAAAATAGAAGTGGCATTTGAAAAATATTTATGAGATATGAAAAGAAAGTGAGAGTGTATCAGAATTGAAATCAGAGATTGGAAAACGTATTAAAAAACCTCTCTATTGTATGTTCTACAATTTTCTTAATCCCAAAAAATAAAAAACATTTATATATTTAGAAAAATAATATAAATAATTGTGATTACATATTAAAAGGATATATATATATATATATATATATATATATATATATATATATATATATATATATATATATATATCAATTAAAGATAAAATAGAAATATAAAATATCCTTACCAAGAAGTAGAATCCTTCTAGATGAATATTTTTTGGATTTGAATAATGTGTGCATATCTTTGGATTAGATCAACCCTATGCTATCGTAACACCTTTGCCTAGTGGCCATCTTTTATATATATATATATATATATATATATATATATATATATATATATATATATATATATATATATATTTATAATCATGGTGATGGCCCCTCCCTTTTTTTTCTTTGTTTCCTTATTTAACACCATTTTCTTTTTCATATATTAATATTCTTTCCCTTTCAACCATTATGTATACTATCATTAATGCCTCCAATTTGTATTAATGTCAAGCTTTAATTATGGACAACTTTTTAGGTGAGGACATGCATTTAATTTTGATTTAAATGAGTTTAACTTGTAATAGTCATGAACTACCACAACACAACCTAATATCATTTTAAGTTTTACACATTTTAAATTGGTTGTTTGAATGAGATAGAAGATACCAAAATTTGTCTCTAACATTTAGATGAAAGCACTTAATGTATTTTGAAACTTTTATTTATTATTTATACCATTTATATTATAAGTGGAGGGGGAAAATTCTTTATAAAGTAGAAAAGAAAAATAGAACCAACTAGATAAAGATAATTAATAAAAACAAATGGTTGCTATTCATATCATGTAATTACTTATATTTTATCAAAATAAATTTAAACTTTTTTATTTATATTTACACTTTATTAATAAAATTGAAAGGTGGTTATTAATTATATTTTAATTGATACACTTTTTGATAACTTTTGTTTCAAAAAAGAAAAAAAAAAGACAAAATCCGACATTTGACAGCGTGACAACATTGCAGAGACACGTGTATGTGATATTTACTACTTATTGTAATTATGACCCAAGCTTTGTCGACCTATTTTTGCCATGTGCAACTTATGCTTAAAATAATAGTCCAAATAAGAAAATGTACCAGTATTTTTAAAATAACTATTTATGCAGTAAGCATCACAAATAAAAAAGAAATTATAATAAGCATTTTAGAAGCAATAATGTAAAAAAAACTATGATATTGAAATATAAATATGAAAAACTTGTAATAAAAAATTGAAGTTGAAAAAAGATTAAAATCTTTAATTTTTCAGTTATTTTCGGCTTCGATATTTTTGAATTTATATGATTCAATCTTCTTCCTAAATGATTTAACATTTATTTTAAATTTGACTTCTTTACTTACTATTTTTTTTCAACTTTATAAAAAAAATTCATTTGATACACAACGTAAGCTAAAGCAAATTTAGAAATACTTTTTTCATTGTAGCTTTTTTATTGGAAATAGAAATAAATCAGTAAGAAAATAAATATTTAGTTTTGATTTGAAACATCATGAAAGTTCAAATGACACAAACTCTTTTTGCTATTATGAAATATTTTTACAATGTCAAACACGATATAAAAACAAAAGAAACAAAAGGTTTTTAATACAAAATTGTGATTGAGTTCCAAAAAAAATCACAATAATAAATGATAATGCAAATTTTAGTAAATAAACCTTAATGGAGAAATAAATCGGATAAAAGGTTACCCTATAAGAAGTCAAAACCAAAGAACAAAGACTTGGTCAAAAATAAATTTCTAATTTGTCAATGGAGAACAAATCCTAATTTGTAAGACCATTTTTGAGGTGTTTTTGCAAAATAACAAATGAGGAGGAAGACCTAGATCTAATATTTGAAAAGAAATTTACATCGTACTCTATTGTATTCGATGTAAAACAAATAATTTATATTGAACACTAAAAGATTTAACATAAATTATTTATTTTACGTTAATCATAAAGAATCCAACATAAATAATTTTAACTTATAAAATTATCACCGCATCTTTTATGTGTTTTATTTTGTTGATATATATAAATTAAGTGATGTAATTGACTATTTGTGTTAATGAGGATTTTATTTTCTAAAATATTTTAAATTTGTTAAAATCGATAATATTTATATTGTTTATTTGTCCATTTTCTTGAAGCCTTTATTTATCCAATTTTAAAATAATTTTTTGAGTTTTTTCTTTCAATTCTCAAACACAAATCACTTTACTTCAAATTTTATTTCATTTTAAATCCTTTTTATAAACACCAGCGTATACTTTAACTCTTAGTGGATTTAAAAAATATATATATATAGAATAACCAAAATGGTGAAAGTTTTGTAATAAATACGACTAAGTTGACCATGTATCTTGAGCACGTACAAGTTAATATCTGAATTTAACTTTTGCATAACATATTTTTAGAAACACTTAGAAACTTCAAGGTGTGAAATTCACCACTGAAAATTATTATGTTATAATAAAGCAAATATGATAAAAGTTTTTAAAGCACGTGAAAGGGTTCGGAGAAGAAAAAAAAAAGGAAGTAGGTGTGAACCTTGAAAAGTTAGAGTGCATTAAACGTTTTGGGTTTTTATGTTGACCTATGCAAAGATCATATGATTCAATTTTTATGGCCAAACAAAGAGATTGAGAGTGGAGAAGAAGATCGTGACATTGTTGCTGCCTGGAAATTGACGTCCAATTTCAATCCCCCATTACAAAATGCAAATGCAACTAACAAAACAACCACTTTTTATTGGGGTTGAATTTAAATATTCAATCTTAGAAAAAAAAATATTATTAGACATATTAGATTTGGATATGACAGTGTTAAAATCTTGTATTTATAAGGGTTTAAAATTCCGATTCAAGCACAAATTGTTTAATTTGTTACAACTTCTAAAATGTTGATTTAACGGGTTGACCCAATTTCACATCTATATATATTTATATATTAATTTAGAAAATTTATAGAATAAAAAAATGTACACAGAAGATAGAGGTTTTCATAAATAAAAAAAATCCAAATCAAGTGTAGATTTAATTATTTCCTACTTCAGAGTCATGACAATATTTAGAAAAATTTGCCTTTTATAAGAGTGGGAAGTGTTTAAGTTAGGATTTTGATGGTGTAATTGGTTCATTGATGTGTCATTATGGTCACATCATGGGTCACTGTAGAGGCATAGCCATAGATTCCCCTTTTGGTAGAACCCTCTCTTTTTCTCTCTACCCTCCAACGTGCTCTCTCCCACACTGCACAGCACCCATTCCAATTCCTTCTCTCTTTCACCATATCTCCTCAAACCACACTCTCCCTTACAATCAAACTAATCACTTCAAAGGAACAAACACAAATAAACACTCCAAATTCACAATTTTCCGGGAAAATCCCAACGCACCATGGTTTCCCCGGAAAACAGCAATTGGCTCTTCGACTACCCCTTGATCGACGATGACATTACCGTCGGAGACGGCTCCTTCACCGTCTCTGCTTCCGCCTTCTCCTGGCCCCCCCCACCTGCCTCCAATGTCAGGTACTATTTCATTCCCCTAATTAGGGTTTCTGATTCAATCTCAGTTCCCTAATTCGTGTTTTGGTCATGCTGTCTGCTTCTAGTGTTGAAATTGATGCTTCACTCGTTGATTCTGATGGCCTCAAAGACCATGCTTTGAAGAAGAGGTGCACAATTCTCCTCCGCATTTTCTTTCGAATTATTTAAAATTAAGGAAAGAAATACACTTCATAACACCATGCAATTGGATCAATACTGTGTGGTATTAATTTCTAGTCTGATTCCTGAATATATTTATTAGGCTTAAGTTGGTTTGTTTTTGGTAGAAGCTAGCTATGTTGTCAATCCAAAGAGAGGAATATTTAATCCCCAGTTAGGACTTTATTTGTTTGTTTTCTCAATTTCTGCTGTTTGGCGTGTGGTAGAGTCCAGCTTATTTACTTTGCCAACTTTTTTCGTTTAGCTTTTGAAGTAACAATTGAAGACTGAAATGGAAAGGTTGCATGAATTTTATTAATGGTTTAGAAAGACAAGCTATGCTATTCATAGGTTGGTCATCGATTAACTCACACTTGTGAAGTAATATAATTAAGTGAAATGGCGATTCAACGATGTTTCTGATATGAAGATGATAAGTTCGCCAGCATTAGTTCAGCAGCATCAATGAAGAAATTGCTACGACTATCCTATTTCATACAGCATAGATGCTATGTTGCTTAAGTATGATATTGCAATGTTTTCTCCTGTTTTCTCCAGCCACTCTCACTGGCTAGAGTTTAAAGATTATTGGATCCAATTCAGATACTTATTCTTGGATCAAGTTATGCTATATCTCTTGTTTATTCCTGTTGCAGGGGTAGATCTGATTCATGCACTGGTTCTAGCTCTAAGGCGTGTCGGGAGAAGTTGCGAAGGGATAGGCTTAATGACAAGTAACCTTTTGAATCCTTGCCATCTTCCTTCTGTTCGTAACTGTTTTGGGGGACTTGTATTTAATACGATTGACATGCATAGGTTTGTTGAATTGGGCGCCATCTTGGAGCCTGGAAGGCCTCCCAAAACAGACAAGGCTGCCATTCTTATGGATGCTGTCCGAATGGTAACACAGCTCCGGGAAGAATCCCAGAAGTTGAAAGAGTCAACTACGAGTCTTCAAGAGAAGATTAAAGAGTTAAAGGTGAGACCTCAATTTATATTCAATACATTTCTTTTTAAGATTGGAAGACTTGTTTGGGGGGTCCTTATTCTAGGTCATTTCATTTGGTTAATTTTTTTGCCATAACAGTAGTACATTGCTCAGTGGGTAAGGCTATGTTGAATTTAGTAGCCGGATTCATCTAGCAAGTGGTATAAGACTTTGTTGTTATAGTAGTAAGTAGTAGCTGTGATGGAAACATCTTGCAAACCAAACCGTACAAAATACTAACTGTTGAATTCATCTACTATACAGGCTGAGAAGAATGAACTTCGTGATGAGAAACAGAGGCTCAAGGTAGAGAAAGAGAAGCTGGAGCTACAGGTAAAATCAATAAGTGCCCAACCTGCTTTCTTGCCACCCCCTCCTGCAATCCCCGCCGCGTTTGCTCCACAGGGTCAAGCCCCGGGCAACAAGTTGGTGCCTTTCATCAGTTATCCGGGTGTTGCCATGTGGCAATTTATGCCTCCTGCTGCAGTGGATACATCACAGGATCATGTACTCCGTCCACCAGTTGCCTAAGTGGGCATTTGTACAATTATTTGGGTTTCCATTTTTTGCCCAAAAGTTGTATTCATTTTACCGTAGCTTCTAAGTGTTCCCTGTAACTGGATTCAGAGGTGACTTTGACTGTATTTGGCATCTGATACTATTATGAAGTAATCACTGGTATTTGCATGTAAATGTTCATAAGCTTCTCAGGCTGTCTTTGCGATTCTCGAATCTTTGTTACTGGTTTTGATATAAACCAAGGGCGGAACCAAAATAATATGACAATAAATAATAAAAGGTCAAGCACAGGTTGTTTTCGTACTCTATTTATGCTGCAAAAACAGTAAAAGCATCAATGCTGCTTTAGTTTTAAACTTGTAGCAGCCACAAGCCACAATTTTAGCAGAAAAAAAAAAGGGGGAATAAGTTCCGACTAGTGGGAGCTATCCATCATAACAATGGATATCAATCGAGATGCTTGCGAATAAAGCAAGATTTTATTTTCAGGTGTCTTGTAATTTTAACTCAACAAGATTTAAGGTAAAAATTGTGTTTATTTACTTAACTTCCCATGGCAGTAGTTTTGTAAGTTATATCTGTTATCCTCCACCCATGTTGTATTATTGTGTGGTTGGGAACAACCGGTGCATGCTATTATCTTATCCGGATAGAGTTTTGTAGATTGAAACAACCCTTTCATATCAGAACTCTTAACATCTTACCATTCTGTAAGACCTTAAATGGCATCCTCGTATCTCCACACAACTCATTTCCAATCTATCCAAATTTCCAAACCATCATCATGGCCGCCTCCACACTCCAATACTCAAATCACATCAATTTCATTTCCTGCTCAATTTCTGTACAACCACTGCCACAACTCCTGCATCAACCCAAGATCCTTTGTTTCCTTCAAAGCTACATCCACTTCCATCCATTCCTCTCTTTCCTCCCCTAAACCTCCTATCTCAAAGGAAGAGGCCATACTTCAGGCCAAAACATCCCTTTCAACAACCTTAGAGAAACCCCTCAACAATCCCAAACTGATAGGCAAATTCAAGAAACTAAGGCAACCCAAGCTCCGGGTTGAAATTCCAGTCATTGATGACTCACCGGATTCACTGTCCCAACTTGCCCTTGATTTTTTTGGTGACTTACCTATCAAAAGAAAAGGTTCTCCCACCAAGATCTTAATCCTATGGCCTGAGGCTAGCTTGAAGGAATCTGCCACTGTTGCCTTTCAGTCTCATTCAACTATTGAACACATTGACATTCCTTCAGTGGCCAAAACAGACCCCAGAATCTTGAATTCTGCAGAAGTCGCAATATTTTTGGCGCCTGATAGCTCCCAATTGGCTTTGATAAAAAGAATTAGTGAAGCCTTTTATCCAAAGCCAGTGGTTTTGTTTAACCCAAAATGGGCATTTGAGGAAGAGAGCAACTTTGGTGATCTGAGTGGCTTTGTTGGTTCTTTCGAAGTGGTTTATTCTTTTATGGGGTTGGAAGTGAGAGGGATCTTGAGCAAAAGAAAAGGGGTGGTTTTGAAGTGTGCCAGAGATGGGGTTCTGAGTGGAGAGAGATGGAATGTTTTTGTAGAAGAAGGAGAAGAATTGAAAGTGGTTTCCTCATTCAAGTCCAGACCAAATATTGGTGAAGTTGAAAATGTATTGTACAATCTCATGGCTATCAATTCGCCCATAACCAAGTCTGCAAAGTTCATCAAGGGATTGGTGTCAAATGTCACAGGGAGAAAGTAACTGAAGCAGAAGCATTGGTCTTCAACATCTCTACTCACATGAATCTGAAGAACACATCAGCAAACATGGTTCGGTGATTGGAAGTGCACTAGTATGACCATTGTATGAAGTAAACATCTTGTAACACAAACCAATTTTGAAGGAGAATTCATATTATTTACGAGGACTATGCCTGAAGTTATTGATAATGTGCGTGCAAGATACCAGTGCCTGAACATGAATTTCATGACAAGAAGCTCTGTGTTAGCTCGTTGTATTATATGTGGATTTAAATGAAATAGGATAAAATGGTCCTTTGATCTACGTTTGCCCTGAACTTTATAAATCTCATCTTACAAAAGCGTACTCTTGAAAACCTCGAAGGTTTGTTTTCTCATATAAAGAAAAAAATAACAGTGTTGTTTTAATATATGTAAATGATCTACAAATACTCATACTTACAATATGGATTGAAGGGAAAAGAATCCGAGAATTTCAATTGAAGACAGAGTTAAAAAATAAATTTTCAAAGCAAGAAAGGAGCATCATGGTCATCATTTTTTGTCTCATTGATGTCGTGGAAGGCCTGATGCTTGAAAGAACTCTCTCGTTTTCCTTTTCCCCCGCATGCAAATTCCATTTCTTTTACTCATCACCGAGTTCACGTTTTCTTAAGATATTAGCTATGATGCCCTAATGTGACAACTCTTGATGAACTTATCTGAGAAGTCAACATACTTTGTCCACAATTTCCTTAGTTGTGGAAAAGCTATTTCTAGCCATGGCTTTGCCCTGCCATTGTAATGAACTACACCAGCACTCTCAGCATCAACAAAACTTGTATTTTCCTGATACCCCAATCCCAGCATATGCCAGAAAGGATCAATAACATGGACATGGCCATGAAATGCTATCAATCCAGGAGGTAATGTTCCTAGCTGCCACAAACTCAGGTCTGACTTGATATTCTACATGAAGCAAAACACAAATATCAGAATCACTCTTATGGAAAGTCAATTTTCATGACACATTTGAAATTACTAATTTGAGTTTTTTCTGTTCCATTATATATATACCTGCTCAACCCAGTAATGGTAAATATTGCTTATATTAGTCTTCCGCCAAGCCTCCAAATCGAAAATGTTCATGCCATAAGCCCAGGCACATTCATTGGGATTAAAACTTTTGAATATTAGAGGGTGGGAGAAGTTCAAATAGCTTTTCAACTTCTTTGACATCACAAACTTATCTTCTCCTGTACATGTTTCTACAGCTCCATTCACTTTTCCATTCATTTCAATGTCCCACAGAGGTGAAAGATCAGTTTGTACAACGATGTCATCATCGAGGAAGACCACCTTGTTAAGACTTGGAAACAACTGATGAGAAAAAAAAAAACAAAAATACATTGTTGTAGTAAGCATCACAGTCACTATGATCTATTGTATAAAATCTTTACTTGGTATATGCTATTCTTTTTCCTTTTTACCTCTGGGAGATGTATTCTGATGTGGTTCATCACTGAATTATACTTGGGACTAAGTGCTTGCAGTTTTGCTGCAATAACTTTTGGCTTCTCAGTTGTATTTGCAACTATAGCTGATGAACCCCCTCTAAAATGTGACCTCACCTTTTGATCCTTCTCCATAGCCTCCAGAACAGGCACCTTACCCTTTGTAAACCAATCAAAATGGTGCAATGCCTTCACCTCAACTATAGCAGGTGACAAAGAATGCAATGAGAACCAAGCCTGCATGGGGTAATAAGTCTTCCTATCTGTAATTATGTGCAGAACAACCTTCTGAGGTCTCAAAAAGTTGCGAACAAGCGATGTTGCAACCACTGATGCAGCCAGCACATTGTCTGAGGCAAGGACAAAATGGAAGTAGGAATTGTCAACCAGGGCAGGGACTAGTTCTGCAGAGGGGAGTTGAAGGCGTGCTGCGGCATTGTTGGTGTGTTCATTGGCCAAACTCAAGGAAAGGCAATGAAGTTGTTTTGGTATACTGCTTGATGCTACATGTCGATACAGATATTCTTGAATCTTAGCCATTCTGGTCCTTTCTTCCATAAGGGTCACCTAGAAAAATGTTCAGATTTGTGGTTAATGGAGAGTTCAACTTGGAAAACTCTAACAAATGCATGTAATGAATGAAGTTTGTTCCTTTTTAAGAGAATTGGAGAATGGTACCATTTCTCGAAGTTTAACTGCAAATGTCTTTGCATCATATCCACCTTTCTTCATCTCAGTCATGAACTCTTCCAAGGTTTGTGGAATATCAAACCTACCCTGAAGTTCATGTTTGCCAAGAGGTTCATTTAATGTCTGGTATATCACTTCTGGAACCTATTCTCAGTCACCAATGGAAATTAACGTCAATTAAAAGTAAAATGCATTAAGAAGGTGATAAATATAACTAGAAGAGTTCAAGAGATTACTGATGATTCAGACCGTCTCCCCAAAATCCTTGGTCCTAGTTTTTTTCCTAGGCAACCTACGAATATGATTTGAAAGTACATCAAAATGTCAAATATAATGATATGATAAACATATTTCCTGAACTTGCAATTTCTAGCAGTAAAATTCATGTACATGGATGAAAAAGTCAGGTTTTCTTTTCTTTTAATAAAAGAACAAAGTCACGAATCTATATGGTTTCCTAATTCTGAAGTTCATCCTTTTTTCATTATATCAGGAAGCTATTAAGTGTGCACGTGAACTGGTACTGTAATCTACCTTATCTACACTTTAAAATGGAAATCTCAAATGGATGGTCAGATTTACCCCGACAACAACTGTTAACAAATTCTATCCGCCAATACAGTACAAGATAGATAAGAACCAATTCTCACAAAAAGGATGATATAAAGAAACTCAAATAGTAGACTTACTTAATAGTCTAATGCATCTTATTATCAGAGATTCACAGTTTCCACATGGATCTGTAGTAGGCTGAGTAAGATAATACATAGACAGATAAATATTTCTGATGTGGACACCAACAAAGATATAAAAAAGCAAACATACAAATGTATATGCATCCTTTCCATAACGTGGCAGGTTCCCTTAATTTATCAGAAATCTCGTTAGTCACAAACTTTTTAAATCAAAGGTCGGTGAAGATTGACGATTTGTTCGAGGAGTGCCAAGTAGTTATTTAAACTTATTATATTTCAAAAGAACAATAACATGCTTTGATATATGTGAAATTCATGCTCTATCCACCACTGTTTGTGTCTTTCTGTGATGCCTTCATGTGTTTGTGATGTTATATGTGTGAGTGCATGTGACAGAGAGAAGGACGAGGTGATAGTGTACCTATGGTAGAGCATTTGTTTTCTCCATCAATGCCATCCACTGCTGTTAAGACAAACACAAAGCGAAGAAGAAAAGTGAAGAACAAGAGAAAATAGAAGAGCATCCGATAAGAGACACGTCTTGATGCAACCTTCACTTTGATAAACTCCTTGAACCCTTTGCTTTGAAACACAGTGACATGTCTCAAACTTGGAGATATGTGAAGCTGCATATTGTCCTAATACAGAAGAAGAAAACACAATGAGGCAAGGCAACAACACTTGAGTTCTTCCTCCTCCTATTCAGCTGCTATAGTCCTTATTTCATTTGACAATTCAACAGCAGAGGAAAACTGCAAGAACCCTTCTCAAGTTATGGTGTAAAAGGAAAGGCTTTGGTAGTGCTTAAGGTTGCTATCCTCCACCTAACCTTGCTTAGCATTTGGGCCAGGCATGTCAATGGTGTTTGAGGGTAAAATATTTTAGCTTTATGAGGTGAGAACTGAGGTGGTTGTTAAGGAGAAAGAGACATGGGACTAATAAGGAGGGTGTTGTTTGGTTCAAGTTTTGGGTACTGGCTTGGTTTTGAAGGAGGGAAGTTTGAGGAAGAAAAGAAAATTCAATTTCATTTCAACAATGTGTTTGTTTGTTTTTTGTTTGTTTGGTGTATAGTTTATGTTTTGGCTTTGCCTCCACATCAAGCTTTTTAATTAGTGTGTAGAGTTTGGAGTGTGACAGAAAAAAAAAAAAAAAAAGGAATTGTGTATAGAAAATGACTAATGCTCTCTCTCTCTCTGAGGTGGTTGTTGGAGTGAAAATTCAGTAAACCTTATTTATATTTCTCTTGAAAGCGTGTGGAAATTCATGGTAGTTCAAACCCTTGTTATGCTTTTATTAGCAAAGGGGTTATTGGCAATTAGGAAAACCTGGTTTTGACCAGATTCAATGTTGTTGATTTGTCTGTAATAAATGGTGTACGGAGAATAATTTGGTATTTGTATTTGGTGCAAGAAATTGTGTTGTGTCTCATCGTTTTCAAGTTCATTATCACCAATTCTATCTGCAGGACACGACAGAAATGATCCATGGCCCTAAGTAATGCACACAAAATCTTTCATTTCTTTTCACAAAAGAACAAAAACCTCAGTGAGTCTTAATTTGCTTGCAAACATGATATAGAACAACTACAACAACAAAACGATAAGAGGAAGGTATTGTGTGATTTTAATACTTCATTTTGAGTAATGTTTTTAGTAGGATAATTTTGTGCAATTTAGGGTGAATTTGGTTATAGTTTCCAATTTTTTAAAAAAATGTATTTTTTTTTAATTATAAAAAACACCATTGCAATCTCTCCGAATTATAACTTATAGATTAAAATGTTTACAAATTAAATGTTTTTTTTTAAATTAAAAAATAATTTTAAAAAAACATTCATTACAAAGTTATAAAAGTCTCTAAACTTTATTTTATGTATTTACTTTTTCTTTATCACTTCAATCACATTACATATTTACTAATTATCTTCTTTATATATATACACTTTTTTACAAAAAAAAAAGAAAAAAAAACTTATAAATTAACTTAATTAGATATTATATTAATTATTTGAATAAATGTCATGGAGTAAATTATAATGATATCCTTTGATATTTTTGCAAATTATGCTTATCTTTCTGATTCGTGTTATCGTGATTTTCTTCTCTATAACTTACAAAGGATGTAATTGTAATAATTTGAAATTTTAAAAGTTAATATCAACATAAAAAATAGCAATGTAATGGTTTTGAAAATAAAAAGCAAGGAGTGTTGGTTTATAATTAAAAAAAAATGAGAACTCGGTATAATGTAAGAAAATGTGAGGGATATTAATAAAATTCACTCAATAATATATTTTGATTAATTAACTCCTAAGGTTAAATTAATGAAAACAATTCACTCAATAATTTATTATTTTCTTATTTATTTTTTAACTTTTTCGTTTATTCTAAGTGATTTTTAATTCTTACTTGAATTTCTAATATCATATATAGAAATTTATTATTATTATTATTATTATTTATATATATATATATATATATATATATATATATATATATAATTTGGTTAGACGGATTTAGGTAGTGAAACTAAGGCAATATTCTGACATATTTCTTCCAATACTTTGTCACTTTCTGAATTTATTTTCGGAACTATTATAAACAATTTCAGAAAAAAAAAATCAGTCTTATTACATAAAACATTTTTCAGAAACTTTTTGATGGGGGTGGAGGAAGAAATTAGATGGGGGTGTATCGCGTGAGACTATTAGAATTGGCTTATATTAAGGAAAGTGTTGTTAATGGTTTCGAAGTGAAGAAAGGGAAGCCCATTAAGCTAGGCTTTCAGATCAAAACTCCTTTCTTTTCTAATCCCATTAATCACCAAAATACGAGTGTCAAATAATTAAAAATAAAAAATAAGAGAGACAAACATTTAATATTTTAAAACTAGAGAAGATACATGTCATTTTTATACAAAAGTTCATAATAAATAAATAGAATTTTAACGTACATAATATACTTAGAATTATAGTAAATAAACATTTTTAATATATAATAAATTATAGTTTTAAAAATCACTTGAATAATAAAAACGAATTTGCTTAAAAAAATGAGAAATAGTAGAAAAGGTACTCCAATATATATTATAGTTAGGAGATGTGAAAGATAAACAACATGTGTAACAACTAACCTTATGTTATTGTACATGAAATTAAAGGCTGATTTTCCCATCAAAGTTGACGTGCTAACTCACAAACGAAAATAACTCATATTATATTATGTAAGTATTGTCTCTGATAATAAAAAAAATACATGAAAAAAAACTCTATACTCCAGTAAATTAGCTTAACTAACATTATAATAATATGATAAATATTTATGACAACATTAAAAAAATGTAGCATTGAACAATTGTTTTATATGGGAGGAACTTTGATGTCACACGGAAGTTTAGACTCCTTCAAATTTTCAAATTTTTTTATATGTAAAAAAAATTTGTATACAAATAAAACCATTATTTTTAATATTAGTATATTTAATTTTTAAGAAATAAATTTTATGTCTAATTCAATCTTATAAGATTTGTGACATCCCATTTAAATAGAATAATTCTACTAAATTAAAACATCACATAATTATAATAATAATCAGAGCAATCAAATTAACAATATACATAAGATGATCCACTACTACAGTCCACCATGAATGTATTTTGAAATGAACTTAGGCATACTACAATACCATAAACAAATATAATTCAGGTAGGTTTAACAGTTTTGCAAAAGAGTTGCTCCTAGAGTAAAGAATTACAAAAAGACACTAAGGCCATGAAACTGCTCCTAAGAGCCTCAAATGACAAGTCCAACTAAACAGCACCGCTACCGCCATCAGATCTACCTTCAGCATTTCTCTCATCTGCTCCCACCAATAAGGTAATCATCGCAAAAGAGAAAACAAGACAAGAAATAGGCACAAAATGAAAGGGTAAACTAGTGTAAAATAATTTAAACATATTATAGCAGACAAGTACTTAAAACAGTTACAAGCATACAACACAGTAGGCACAGAGAATTATGTTATAGCAACCAAGCAGGACATTATGACTCAATTATCTGGATAAATATAATAAGATCGGATTCACTGGACATTAGCGCTTGTGGTAGCCTCTACTCTGCAGAGTCATTGCCAATGGGTTTCACCCTACCACACACAAGGTTAGCCTTTAAGCATCTAAGGCCATTATCCTGCCAAAGACTAGGACCTCCCGCTACTCTCACCATTGACTGATCCTTTAGAGTTTCGGGATGCGATCCTTACTTGAATCCTTATCTTAATTATATACACTACACACCACCATGAAATCCCACCAAGAGATTCATGGAATTACGCCTACCACACTCATAATTTATGTTCCGCATACCAAAATCACCACTTTTATCTCAAACTCCCAATTAGCATGTTATCACACCACCAACCAACAATTCCATGCCATAACTCATACCAAACGTACCAATTCCAGTACATATAGATCAAGTAACCATGCATATTCAAGACATATAGCCAAACCATGGATAAATTAAAGAAAACAAAATCAAACATGCCCCATGCTCGCTTAGGCTAAAAGCCTTCGCTTAAGCTACAACAACTGTCTCGCTTAAGCTAGGCGTTGTTGCCTGAGCGAGGCCTGCAACAGGGGCACTCTGTGAGCTCTCGCTTGGGCGAGACCCTATCGCCGGAGCGAGATCACTCTTCGCCCAAATCAAAAATCCCTCGCCTGAACGAGGACTCGAACAGAGGGCACCACTAGTTTCCTCGAGGGCTCGCTTAGGTGAGTCGTTCTCGCCTGAGCGAGATGATGCGTCGCTAAAAAAAGAACTCTTCGCCTGAGCGAGATGCTTGAGCAGAATCAGGGCGAGCTTATGCTACTCTCGCCTAGGCGAGACGAGCTCGCTTGGGCGAGAATGACAATTTTCGCCACTGTTAACGCACATGCAGCAGAACACAGCTCAAGGCAACATCTAATAATGCAAACAAACTAGTTCCACACAATCAAATATATCATTCAAGCATCAAAACATAGAACAAACCAAAAGCATGCAGAAATAACTTTAAACTATTAAAACCTAGCTTCCCTTACCTTAAGTAAAGCTGAGCTTTAAAGAAGACGAACTACGAAGTGGAAGGACAAGAGCAACTTTAAGAAGCTGGAAATATTACAGTTAGAAACAGAAGATGTAGTTAGGATTGGAACCCTCATGAGATTAAGCTTAAGAAAGGCAAAGGAACCAAACGTGAGCTTGAGTTTTGATTTCCACTTACTAGGAATTGGTTTTTGATTCACTTTGAGGGGAACCTGGAAGTGCCCTTCTGCTTCAGTAGAGAGAGTAAGGGGGAGGAACAGTTTCTGAAAAGGAGACAGGTGAGAATGAGTGGAGCTGGACAGGGTATTGGGGGTCCCCTAGTGGGTTAGTCCTGGGCCTACGAAAAGGTCAGATCCAAACATTTATAAGCTGAAAATTGGGGCTTATAAGATTAATTTGTAAAGAGAAGTTTACACTTACTATTGTAAATTTGTCTTGTCTATAGTTGATATGATAACTCCTACAAATCCTTTCATATCAAAACATATACATATTGAGTGTGAGATTATATATTAATAGATGATCCAATAAGAGGTGGTACAATAGACTCGATAAATAACATATTTCTCTAATTAACTTCATAACTTTAATATTTGTTGAAAATCTTATCAAGAAAATAATCACCAAGCATATAAAACAGAATTAAATTTTTTTTGTTGTCGTTGTTTTGTACGAGAAATAGAGTAACGTAAGAAGATCATGATCTTGGATTCTAAGATTCAATACCTATCTATGTATCTATGCATTCTCTTAAACCTTTGAAGACACTCTTGTTGACACTTGTAGCACCCAAAACTGACCAATTTATGGTAATTTCACACTCCAAAACAAAGGACCTTCTAACTTTGTTCACCATGTAAACCACACTTTGGATACGGTTTCAAATACTTTGTTTTCACGTCTCCTTCGTACTAACGAATCCTTACATTAACTTTATTTTTCTCCTCCAACCTAAACATCTAACAACACTTTTTACGGATAACATAAATGAGCATCTTGTACAATTTTTTTTCTTTTTTAATGCATAATATATAACTAATTGGCAAAAGTACCCTTTTAAAATATTTTGACATGAAAAATATTTTCCCAAATGCATTAAAAAAACTTCATGATAACACATTTACGATAACAAGATTTCCAAATTTAGCATGTCTTACCAATTGGGTCACATATTTTACTATAATTAGTTTAATCAATTTTCACACTCGACAACTTAGAGAACCTAATGATCAAATTGAGTTTGAAAATTCTTGCTAAAGTTAATTTCAAGTACTAGATCATTTTATAAGTATTATTTATTTTACAACTTTATATTAAGCTCGAGATATCTTGTATTGTCAAGAGAAAGAAGATTCAAGAAGAACCAATGATGTGTTGTTGGAAAGATCTCTAGAGAATTACTTGTATAAGAAGAAATACCAATTCTAAGGTCTCAATCAACAAAATTTTGTGTTATTGTGATTCCAATAACTGATTTTAAGTTTAAATATTTTAACTGTTTTAATTTATTTTATTTTTAAAATATTATATATAATTATCAATTTTCTATAAGAGTTTTAGAAAGAAAGAAAAAAGGTCCTAAATACACTACAATAGTAGAAATTGTTATCAAGCATTACTTTATTTTAGAATTAAAAAAAGCATATACTTTATTTTGATGTTAAATATATTAACTTTAAAATAGTTGTAACCAGATTTTAATTATTTTATTTGACTTTTAACCGTGAATATTATTAGAATGTTAGGTAAATTAATATTGATTTTGCATTATAAATTAGAATATGAGATTGGTTTTAGATAATAAACAGGTTGGAACATAGTTCCCAACATTCTACGAAGACAACCACTAGTAACTATTGTATTCCACGTATCTGAAAAGACAACATTTCCATTCCGACAAGTAATTCATAATATTTGAGGTTCTAAATTTTCCATGACAAAATAATGAAGAATTTTTATTCTCAATAATTTAGCACCACAACCTATTGAAAAACTTTTTTACTATTTTTCAAAGCACTTTACATATCTGTCCCATTTTCTGATTGATAAATACTATTAAAGATCTTGATTTTATTAAATTTGAGGGTTTAATTAGTCATCTTAACAAAATTGGTATCTTTAATTAAAAAAATTCTAGTTGAGACCCTTCTACAACTCTCTTAATTTCTTGTTTCGAAAAGTTTCTTTTTATTTTTCACTTATAAAAAAATATAATGACACGTGATGGAAGATGATGTAATCAAGCACTTCCGTGGAATTTTATTCTCTTAAACTTCAATTTGTTTCTTTAGTTAAACAAATGGGTACTTTATATGATAATATTTTTTATGAAAAACTATAGTATATTATTGATAACATAATACTCTTTCATTTTTTATTCTGCTAACTTTTTAATAGTATTATTATTGAGACCCTCCTTTAAAATTTTGAATTTGAAAAAAAAAATGACATTTACAAAAAAAAAAAATACAGAAACAAAACTCTTTGAAATTTACATACATAAATAAATTTGTTAAACAAAAGCCGATTTCTAGGAAGGAATTCTACACTTATTTTTTTCATTTTTTTTTTGAAAAAAAAAATCAATAAATATTTACATAATAAATCGTATATTTACAACTATCACAAAAGCATAAATTATTTTGATATATTTAGGGACATAAATAGTATGATATAAACCGCAAGTGCAAGAAAATGGTACACTTTATATTACAACAAACGAGTTCAAATAGATTGTTGTATATAAAAAACAAAACTACTTAAAAAACCTATAAAAGTATAAATAATTAAAGTAATCACATAACATTATCATTCTATTTGATAATTAATATTATTTTGATTTTATAAATAAAAATAAATAAGCATCAATAAATTTAAAAACATAAATTAAACTTCAACTTATTAGTTCTTATTAGTTTACTACACTAAATCATAAATGATCATATTTCTAAAACTCATTACTTCATTAACTTTATTTATTAACTATTATTTTAAAAGACATAGTAAAAAGGGTTTGTAACAAAATAGTTTGGTAATACTTATGCTATTTTTATATACATATTCCTCTTCCTTCAACCTTTTTAACCATCAATAGTCACATCACATCTCATCTCATTTCTTGGTCCAATAAATCATTACCTTATCAAGTACGATCTTCTTATCCCAATTTTTAGATCAATTGATCTTATTGCTAATTTAGTGAAATGAAAATTAGGTCAAATTATTAAGAAAAATAGTGTTTTCAATATATAATAAATGTTAACTTTTTCCTTAATCCTTTTGTTATAGAACTAGTATAGTTAATTGGGTACTTTAGTTTTATCTTAACGTTTATCATACAGTATATAATAAATACACTATACAAATTACAAAGATTTATTTCCTGTACAATAAATAGATATTTTCACCTTATCTTGTTGTTACAGACTAAATTTTCTAATAATAATTATAATAATAATAGTAAAAAGAAACTAATTAGTAGAATGAAAAGAAAAGGTGGGAGGAAAGGGACACAGTGATTCTATTATTTACACATTAAAACTAATTATTGATATACATGAATCTGTTATTTACAATTTCAACAGAAACAAATCCTGCGTAGTATCCACAATTTTGCATCATAGTCAAGCTAGTGAAGCTACTCCTTATGCTTCTCTATCTCTCCAACCATTTTATATAAACATTGTTAATTAAGCCTCCGTTGCCAAATCAAAGAATATATCCACGCCTGAATTAAAAACCCAGAAAGAGAAAAGCCAATGAATAATGTATACATTAAAAGTACTAAAAATATATCCAGTATTTCCAAATATATGAATGATTAAACAACACTGGTATAAGAACAATGCTTACACACTAATAAAAAAACACTAGTGATAACATCAATAGGAACTTGTCTTTTATATCATAGTTTAATGTATTCTAGGTTTCTTTATGTTGTTGCCCTACAAGCATTATCCTGATACCAGAATTACAAGGATTGATTGCGTTGTAAACAATGCATACCAAGAAACTTTAAACAATGTATAAAGCAGATGCAATCAAATTACCTCAGATTCAAATTCATCTCCATTTTTCTTCAAAATGATTCTTCATTTTCATGCTTTCTGTCACTATTTACAATCATGAGTTGAGCCTCGGTGTCTAAGTGCTCCCTTCTATTATTTACAATCTCATGCTGAGTATTTGGTTTAAAGGTGTCATTGTTATTTACAAAGCTCTCAGTTTCAGAAGGCACCACATGATTATCCAAATCAGTTCCTTCAATCCCATTTCTTAACTCAGAAACAGCATCACCATCACCACTCCTAGATGAAATCCTGCCATTTCCAGATGCCTGCAAACTGTTATGTAACAGTTGGTCATCATTTTTGCTATCCATAGAAGTCCTGTAACACAATCATAACTTTTCAAATTCATGAATATGCAAGCTATCAACAAACAAAGTAACCAATATTTATAAGCACAATGTTCAATACTAAGTCAAAAGAATATGGAAGAAAATCATTCAATTAATTTGTCATCAAACCTTGCTTGCTGCAACTTTGGAGTCTGAAAATAGTCAAAAATCGGAACCAAGTCTTTCGATCTAGCTTCAATGACGCATGTTGGAATCCTTTCGATCTCAAATTCGCCTTTGGAAGCAGCTTCTTCACCCATTAAGTTAGGCTCTTGCAACATTGAATGAAAATATATCTGGTTGGAAAAGCATTGTGCATATAAACATCAAACAAAGGGCATTAGAATAAGAGACTAAAAGCACAGTTTGATTTAAAATAACAAACCTCTGGTTTTCCCCATAATGAAGTCTGAGCTTGATGCATTTGAAGTTCAGCTTCTGAAATATACAAATGATTCTTCTCCTCAAGAGAGGGATTTACTTTAATATCTCCATTACTGAGTTTCGGGCTAATGGTGTGCTCCTCAGCCACTTCCTCTGGATATATTTTATTGGCATCTGCAATTCCATTCTCACCATATATATCTATGTTATCTTCTCGCTCTCTTCGACTATGACTCTGACAAATATTCCATTTTTGGATAGGCTCAACTACTAATCTTGCATCATCCTGTTGAAGGGATTCATATGCAGGAACCAACCCAGAGGCAAAACCTGAATCTTGACTGGTTAACATCCGCAGAGCATATTGTATCATAGAACCAGTTGGTGAAAAGACCAACATGTGATACTTTGAATAGTTCCCTTCAGAACTTTTATACTTGCGAAAAGATGAAGCAATAGCCCCAGAAAGGTAAGTCTTTCTACCAGTTGCAGCAGCAGCAGCACCAGTTACACTGCCCCTCCACCCATTGGCTCCATTCCGGATCCGGCTTACCACGGAAAGAGTGATTGGAGGGCCAGCCACAACCAAACTCTTCTGTTTAGGCTTTTGCATGGCTGAACTATGAGACCATCCCTGGGAGTGATTAACTGTAGTGCCTAATCCACTATTTTTTGTGGTAAAACTATCATCGTAGGACAGAATATTTACATGTCCTCCTTGAGGATTTATGGCAAATAGATGGCTGGTGCCCCTCGAAGAACTAATCATAATCCACTTGCTGTCATCACTGAAACTGATATCTTGAATAACCTGAAAATCCCAGTACATATTATTATAGGTCCCTTTGCTTGTGTAGATGAATTATGATAAAGAAACTGATAGTGCATCAAACAAAAGAAACCATGCACTCACCGCATTTGTAAACCCACGTTGCAGCTTGTACAAATGAACATAAGAAGGGCCAGTATCAGAAGCAGACAAATTGTCCTGTACAGGCATGATCTTGAAAACATTTATGTTATGACCCTGAATGGAAGCTGTCACTAAAATGGTGCCACTAGGATCAAAGCTTAATGCTGAAATAGGACTCTTGTGGGCCCGGAACTGGGCAATGACGTTTCTGGAGAGAATATCTTTAACAATAACCTGAAAGAGAACAAGAACAAAGTTACCCTACATAAAAGACAGAATAAAATGCTTCAGCAGCAACCATGACGATACTCTCAACCTGATAAATAAAACACAAAGTAAGAATCCGATATTTGCAAAAACATATGTTCTAAGAAAGACATTAATATGTTCAAAACAAGATTTGTACGAACCATGCTGGAAGAAAATGAATATAATACTTTTTTGTCCATGTAACATGTGAACAAAATCATCTGTTTTGAACAAACAAACACACACACACATATATACAGTTCAAAATATAAATTTCAACTAAACACAAAATAAAGAACAGTATTTCACCATTCCAATGTTATCTGCATCTGTTGAATGGCCATTAATGGTTCCGGTACCCTTAGAGCCAGAATTTACAGTTTGAAATGAACCATTGTTATCAGAGCAGTATCTGGAAAGTTTCTTATACCCCATGTCTCCGAGGGATACAATACCAGTAGCTATATGCTTGCTGGACTCTTTGGCATAGTGAGCAAGTAAACTCCCATTAGAAGGAAAATTTGCAGAAGGCATCAAATGTTGTCCGCTGACATGTCCTGAATTGGAAACAGCAACTGGACTTCCACTATATGCCAACCATCTTGGTCCCACTGCCAGTGGTCCATAACCTATGCCTCCAGAACCAGGGACACTCATGACTATAGGATTGGTAAGTAAAATATACGCCCTTATTAATGTGGTAGCTTCAAAACAGTGAATCTGCAAAAGAACGATTTCATCAAACATTCCAAGGTAACACATTCTAAAGTTTATTAGTACAGAGTGTATGTTAGAAAGTATACCTGAGTGGACTGGGAGATAGCAACAACGCGAGAACTGCACCTCACAGAATAAACAACTGATCTAAACTTCAGCACATGAACGTACGATTGAGATTTCATAGAATAAAACCTAACGGTAGTTGGCAAATAGTTTCCATTCATTTGTTCATGTGAGTTTAAAATGCTGCCATTATTAGGGGTGGCCAACCCATCTTGAACATTGCTCCCTCCTACAAAGAATCCATCAGTACAAACAACCAAGAGCTGCCGACTGTTCGCATAATTGTCTTCAGATCTCTTTGATGCAATTGGATTAGGTACCATTTGCATAAAAGAAACAGGACCATCATGTCTGGATACAAGGTCACGGACATTATTTGATTCATCGACATGCCAAACCTGGAAGCCAGACCGATAGCCTAGAAGAAGTACTTGCTGAATAACTCCACCCTCACCCTCTAACTCGTCAAACCCAGCCCAGATAACCTATATAAATTTATGATTGAAATAAGTCATCAGGTCTACACAAAATATAGAAAATGTCAATAGAACAAAGAATAGATTATTCCTTAGAAAAAGGAAACTAAAAGGAATATAAAATACCAGCAAAAATCAGATTCAGCATGGCAAAGAAAAATGTATCTTAAGAACTTGATGTGGATTTGAGTATTTAAAAGCAATTCCCTGAACACCCATATAAAGACTTAATATATTTAAATGTAAGTCCCTTTACAACAAATCACAACTAGATAAGCACATCCATGAAACAACCAGGTTATCTCTAAAAGCACATAGCTAAAGATTTATATGTTAACACACTCAATAAAAATAGATTATATCTCTTTTTCATACAAAGAAGTCTATTAACTCCATTATCATGAAAGAGACTAATAAAAGAATTACATCTTTAAAAATGGTTAAACCTTTCAATTTTTAGCTTGATATCAATTGAAAATGTCCATAAAATCAAATGAAAAACTCTCAATCCCTTATACCTCACATGAATGCCTAACCATGCAATCCATAACACTATGCAAAGCGACTCACTCCTGCTTATATCTAATAAATGACCTACTTTCCTAATACACAGGATACTTAAATCCAAATAGTGTCCAAGTTTCTAGCCAAAATTAATAGTAAAACTTTATAAAAAATTCTCATATCAAACTATCAGAGAGAGCTAGACACTTGTGAAAGAGATTAGCAGAATAGTAAAATAGAAACAAAAGTAATCAAACCACCAAATTTTCTTATATTAAAGTGTCAAGCCAAGATACCTGCAAATTAAAATTGCAAGAATGCGTTCATTACTTTTTACCTGATAGTGGTTGATCGCAGTCAAAGTAGAGTATAAACCTAACCAAAAATATACAGTTTGCTAATTCAAAAATTTCCATTCAACAAAGCATCGTGTCGTAACAAACAATGCAAACAAAATAAGAAATTTACAAACAGAGGAAGCCACTAATTGCACACAGCAAGAGCTCTTGGTAGGTTAACATGACCAAGCAATGGCAAGCTTATTCCCAAATCACACAGTGATTGAATACATTAACCATGGCCCGAAATAAAAAGCACGGTATCCTTTTATTAAACCTTGCAAGCGACAAATTCAAGTATAGAATTTTGAACTATGTAATAATGACTGAGTATGAACAAGCAGCGGCAATTACACTAGATTCCCAACTTAAACCTATACTCTAAAATTAGAAGAAATATAAACCATTCGGATAAACAATCTATAGGTTTATCTCTAATATTAGAAGCCATTTAAACCATTCAGAAACATGATCAAGTAATTAAGCAATTATACATAAACCAAAAATAAACATCCTATAAATGCAAAATTTAAATCAATACAAGCCACAGGTTCACCGCGATGACAAATCAAGCAACAAGTCTCAAATCACTAATCAAAAAAGCTGACACATACCTGATCATGGTCGGGAACATCATCTCTGTCCACAACGGATGAAGCTACAACAGATGCAGCAGAACGTGCAACTGTGGAAGCACCAGAGGAAACAATCCTGAGATAGCTAGAAAGAGCACGAAATGAACTAGGAATGAAACCGTTGGTTTTTCCACCACCATTACCCTGATGAAGAAGCTGTTGCTTCTGTGCATCATTCCTCATCCCCATCTCCAAATACACCAAAATAGATCCTAAGCACAACAGAAAAAATCAACGATTCCTCAAATTCACCCACAATCATAACCCGCCAACTTCACTCCCCGTCCTTCACCCTCTCCCACCACCCACAATCACAGCAAATCTTCAATCACACCCACCACAGAGTACAACCACCCCAAATAATATAAAAATCTTTTTTTCTGGGTTCTGTTCCAAAACACCACAAACGACAAAGAAGACAAAAAAAGTTGGGATTTTTCTTTTTCTTCAAGCCACAATCAAGTATTATTTTCGTTATTATTATTCTCTATAAAAAATGAAAAAGAATAAACGATTCAACTAATTACACCAAATAAAAAAAAAATGAAACTCCACGGTCTAAAAAATGCTAGCTATGATTGATCAGAGAGGATTAAGGAAAAGGGTGTTCCAAAAACCAGCGGAGAACCACGGAAGAGATCCGATGAGAGAGAAAATCAAAAGCTAGAGAGAGAATAACTGTAGATAGGAAGAAGGAAGATAGAGATGGAGAGAGACAGAGAAAGCGAGAGAGAGAGAGAGAGAGAACGTGATTGGTGATTGGATAACAAAGCAAGGAAGAAGCAAAACCAAATGGTGGAAAAGAAAAATAAAAGAAAGAACTCTCGGCTCACGTCTCTTGTGTTTCTCTCTCCCAAAGGTTTTTATTAATTTTTTCAAAGGTGTTTCTTCTTTTCGTGTGTTTGTTGTTGGTTGTGTTGTGTTGGAATTCAAAGCTGTTCCTTCCAAGCAGTTCAACAAAAAAACTAACCTCTTCACCTTCATAGTTATAATCTCTCTCTCTCCCACGTCTTCTCAGTATCCAACGCTGTCAAACAGTTTTTTTCTTCTTCTTTTCACCTCTCTCTCTCTCTCCAATTTTCATCTACCTAGTTAATCATTAATTAACTAAGTTTTGGGATTAAAATCTATAACTATATATAAAGGGATTCCTCTTTTGTGTCCACATTTCATAATTCCAATTTTACTCTTTACAATTTAATTATTTATTAAATTTTTAAAAATTAATGGTTAATTTTACAAGTTTTTATAAAACTATTTATTTATCTCCTTTTTCTTTTTTCTCATACTATTCATCAACAATTATTTTTTTCATATTTTCTCCATATATTTCACTTTAATTTTTATAAATATACTTTTATTTTGTTCATTAACTTAATAACATTACAATATCATCAATTATAAATATAATTCGAAAAATGCGTACACGCAGGCGCGATAGCGCCTGTGTTTACACTAGTGATTGAATAATTAAATTAAGGGTGACTGTCCCAGTTCCCATTATCCCTTTTATCACTTTCCAACTAAGCATCTTCATTTATGGCAAGAACAATGAATAACACTGTTACTAGTTACAAGTGTGACCTAAATATAGGTAACTTTTCCAGTAATCTTATTATTTTCTGTTTTTTCCAAGGCTACATTTTTTTTCTCCATAAAAACCCTTCATTACATTATTTTCACTTTTTTCTATTTTTCTTACATATTACTATTATGGTTAAAAAAAATTACATTACAAATTACTGAATTTATTATAGAAAAACTACAGTTTTATTTTTATATCATAATTATATATTTTAAGTTCGACCATGCATTTGGTTATTTCATATTTTATACAAAATTTCAGTGTTATTTTAATGCACTGTTAATATAAAGATTGTCACATAGATTATCAATACAAATGAGTGTAGATATAATTTTTAAACTTTTATTATAAAAGTTAATAGCTTTATTATATTGTATTATGATTATGCGCTTATGTATGTATATATGTGTATGATAAGATGACACCGTAAGAAAACGTGTTTCCAAATCTAATTAAATTGATATTGTTAATAATAATTATTTGCATTAGGATTATTAATATATTTAAATTGATGAAACGTTGAAAAATGATTAAATTTTATACATGGTAAAGGAAATTTTAAAAACCTTGAGAACAATTTTTTAAAATTTAAGACGTCTAAATATATTTAATAATTTTCAATCCATTTCAAGTAGCTAAATACTATTTTCAGTTTTGTTTTAGATATACAAGGTGAAACATGTTTTATTCTGTGTATTTATTATCATAAGTTCTATTGAAATGATTTGAAAAATATATCCTTGATTAATCGAAATGATAATGATTAGATGGAATCGTGAATTTGATTTCTTACTAATTAATTATATAGAGAAATAGAAAGAGAATGTGAATTCAATTTTTTACTGACAAAAAATTAACAATTTGCTCATGGAAAATAGTTAAAAAAATATGTATTCAAGTAATGTGGTAACTATTTTATATTTTACAAAGGGTTTTTTTTTTTCAGTTTACTAGATAAAAACTAATTATTTTTGTGTTATATCATATCATATATGCTACCTATATTCTTTTTTTTTTCTCTGTTTTAATAATTTCTTTGCGTACACTTTTCAGCTTCCCAATAAACTCTTCCAATAACCTGAAGCACTTTTGCTTTATCATGTGGTGTTATTTAGAAACAAAAAAACAATTAAAAAGTGAAAAAAGTAGTATTATTAACTTTTAACATTATGAGATGTTTCCTTGTAAAATAGATAATAATAAATGCAAGTTGAAATTAGTCAAACATGGGTAGTTTAATCATTGTATGAAACTCGTGAGTTAGGAAACTGACCAAATATTTTTCATTTCAATTAAAAAAAAAAAAGAGTTCTATTACTCAATTATGCTACCAAAAATCAAAATTGCACTTTTCCAACAACCTTGCTCTCTTTTGATCCTTTTAAGGGTTGAAAAAGATGAAGCATGATGAAGGAAAATTAAGATACCCAAAATGGTGCACAAAGTTTACATATGTTACTATGGATTTTGTTTCCACTCATGTGTTGTTGTCTCCATTTGGTTATTTTCTTAGTAACTTTGTTATGGGAAAAAAATGGTGAAGAGTTTGGTTGAGAAGAAGTGTGGGGACCAAAAAATTTAGGCCACCCAAATGGGGGAATGGTCCATCTTCACCAACAAATCATTGGTCATTCTTTTAGTATCAAACAAATGTTGTGATCCTTTGTGTGTCATGCAAATTTTCAAACAAAAACACACCTCTCAAAATATCTAACTCCATTCTTTTCAAACCTTTTACTACTTCCTTCTATTGTCAAGACCATGGAGGAACAAACACACACGTAACATAACAAGGAAAATTATAAAATAGAACAGGAGAATATATTCTAACAACTAATTTTTGACAATTTTATCTTACAACTTAATGTGATATTTTTTTAAGTCGTTTTAGAATATAAAAAAATGAAAATCACTTAAAAGATGTCATGTCAGATCATAAGAGAAAATTGTTAAAATTTAGTTAATAAAATATTATCATATCATCTAAGTCACTCAAATCACACTTTTCATATTTGTTATTAGATTATTAAAGTCATTGTAATTCATTATGCAATTATGTTTATGTTGGAGTAGATTAATATGAGCAGTGAAATTTTGTCTTTTATGATTTTTAATATTGAACTTAATAGTTTGATAAATGATTATCTTGAAGGGTTATCAGGGTGGTCATAATTCTAAAGATTTAGATATTATATGACACTTTTAAAAATAATGTAATATCATAACATCCGAATAGAATCAAAAAAATGTCTCATAACAAGATGACTTGTGATAGACTTATAATAAGTGATTCGTTAAAATAGTTCATGATGGTTGATTTATTTCTTTGATAAATTTTAGTATCTTATTGTAGTTATTGATTTTTATACATGTTAAAAATAAATATAAATGTGATTTGTTGAAATAATTTAAGTAAATTGGTTTGCTCTTTGAAAAAATTAATAGTATTGCTTTTTTTTTTGTACTTTACATTATGATTTATTTAAAGACAAACTAAAGAAATGCTAATTAGCATTTTCTTCGTAAAATAATATCAATAAAAAAATTTACTTTAACTTTTAAGCTTTTATAAATTTGGGTATTTTATTTGAGTTGTTATTATTAGTTTTTCTTTTTTGTGTCTATTATGTACAAGTAAATTTCATTTTTTTTTCAATTGAGTTATTGTTGTTTATTTTGTTCGTTAATTAGATAATATAATTGTTATGTTATCTCGTTATCTTGTCTCCATGTATTAAAAATGTGAAATTTTGGGATTAACAAAAAATGACATTAAAAGTGACAAAAAAATTATTAATTTCATTAAAAATGTATTGAATAATAAGAACCATTGTCATAAAATCTACATTAATGATATCACGGGAATAATTCCTTAATTATTTTAAATTAAAGTAATAAAAGTTATTTATTATTTTACATGCAAAATCATTACAAAATCTCATATTTTTTGAATGCATAAAAACAAATAAAAAGATGAAAAGACAAAATATAACCATGTTACTCAATTAATGAAAAGAAATAAACAAGAGAAATTCAATTGAAAAATATAAAAATATAAAATACTTGATAGATAAAAAAATATAAAAACTTAATTGAATAAAATTAAATCTTTTTCTTTAAAGACCGAAACTAATTAGTTTATAAATAAAAATAATAAATCGTAGTTTGAATATCTACAAATCTTACATGTTGTGTGGTCATGTTTTCCTATTCAAATTGAAATTTCATTTTCAGTGGAGTAATAAAATATTGCATAAGTAAAAAAAAATATTAATAATTAATTTTAATGATAAAAAATAATTATCTATTATAGCGACTAATGTAGATATTAATTTATAAATTAAAATATTTTTGTAACTAAAATAATTTTTAAATTGGATATGATAGTACATTAGTTTCTAAATCGGTAATTATAGTGGATTGGTATCTAAATTGTTTATTAACATTAATTATTAAGGTTTTAACTAGAAAATTTTTTAATATCAATATTAGTGACTAATTAAAAAATTAATTCACTATAAAAAATAATTAATTTATAAATTATTTTAGTTATCAAAGATTTTTAGTTTATAAATTGATATCTAAATTAGTTATTAATTATGACTAATTATTTTTTGTCTTTAAAGTTGATCATTAACAAAAGATTTTTTTTAGTGTATTAAATGTTATATAAATATAAAATCAATATAAATTTAATGAAAAGTGTGAATAATATATTATCTAAATTTTGTAATGTACACCATTATAATAAAACATGGAAAAAAAAATCTTGAGAAATGTTTTGGTTTGAATCTGTTCCAATATTTGAAATTCATGAAAATGAGATTTAAAATTAAAAGAATATATACCGATTGATAGCAAAAGTTGGAGAATGAGATGTTTGCAAGGGTCGCTAATGGTAACCTACTGCAACAAGAAAACTCAAAACCTAACCTCACTTTTCATCAAGTCAATGGGAATGTTTCATTTCAGAAGGAAAACTTTGAAACTTGCTTCTCAAGTTATTTTAGTTTAATTGCACTCAAATAATAATTTACTCTCATAAATTCTTTCAAAATATGATAAAAATATATTTGTGTGTACAAAATAAAATAAAATTATTTTAAAATATATATATATATATATATATATATATATATATATATATATATATACACGTAAATATGTTCTATTACTATGCCATTTAATTTACTTTTATTAAATAGTTTGAATTTAATTAACTAATGTAACATTTTTAGTTAAAATTTGACTTTCATTTATCTTATCAACAACTTTTGTAAAACATAATTTTAACACAATTGACATTCATTTACCTTATTTAAGCATTTTATATTTACATATCCTTAAAAATTGAATTTGAGACAATTTGTCACTACCAAAAAATATAATTATAGTAGGGGTTAATTATTGGGGGTTATAATAACCTCCACTAAGAGATATACATAGGAGAGGTTTTATAAACCCTCTTTAAATAAAAGGGGTTTTTAAAGAATCCCAGTAAAATTTTGTAATTTTTTAAAGTTTTTATTTGGCTAAGCTTAAGAAACTCTTTCGCTCTTAGGTAGAAGGTGTCTTTGACTCAGTGGCTCAGTAGCTTATGAAAGTCTTTCGTTCAAGAAAAAAGGTATTGCTGGTAAGAATAAGAAGCAGGTGCCTTTCGTCGCTCAAGATAAACTGTGTACCTTTCACTCCATCATTTTCGTCTTTTTCTTTCATTTTCATTTTCAACTCGGTGGCTTTTGATTTCATTTTCATTTTTTGTCTCAGTGGCTTTTAATTTCATCTTTGTCTCTCTGATTTCATCTCTTTCAATTTCAATTTCAATTTCAACTTGGTGGCTCACTCCTATGAGCGTTGGGTTGTGCCTTTGGAGGAAAACATTCTCTCTTTTGATTTCATCGTTCTCCCTGAAATTAGGTAAAACCATGCTTTTAATTTCTTCGTTCTTACAATTTCGTCGTTCGTCTCCATGCTTTCATTTTTCATCTCGGTTCAATTTCGTCTCTTTAATTTCATGATTTCATAGTGCCTCTCACCATTCTCACCATGAACATGTTCGTTAGTTTTGTCCTAACTTCTCTTATTTTGTTTTGTGGTTATCCTGGTTGTTTTAGGTTCTACTGATTTTCCTGAGTTTGTTTCACCATTTTCTCGTTTGTATAAGGCTTGTTTTGTTGAAATAAAAATTAGAATCTTGTTTTATTGAAATAAAAACTAGAATCGAGGTTGGAATGTTTTATGCAGGCAAGGGTGACACCTCAGAACTACCACCAATATCGGCACGTGGAGAAACGAGGGTGGAAGCTAGGATAGAGATGGGCTAAGAGTGAAGTGATATGGTCAATAAGGTTATAGCAACTGACAGAGGGAATTGCTCATCTTATAGTGGCTCTCAAATGTAAACTGACACATGTTCTCAAGGTTGGTGTCTTCACTTTAAATTATAAATATTCTCTATATGATTTTATTTTACCCTCTTTTATGTAAACTGTCATCTATTATATTATGATAGATACTTGGGTTGGATATTTGTGCTAACATTATGGTTGGAGATGATAGGAGAAAAGGCATACATGATAGACAAAAGAAGTGAGTAACAATAGGTTAACCTTTTCTTAGTAGATGTACAACCAATAAAACAAAGTTTTAATCTCATACGCCCTATTGTTAAACATTTAAACTAATTCATCTCGTATGCTAGAGTTTAAAAATATTTAATCAGGAATATATTCTTTAATTAATAAAATGTTTCAAATAAAGTTCATTTATTCGTGATTATTGTTTTAAAATTTTTTAGTTATAAATTAATTTTAGTTTATTGAAGATTTTTATGATTTTAGAAAACTCTAAGGAGAATAGTATTTAAATAGGTTCTGATGTAATATGTATCTTAACCTGTGTTGCAGAGGTATTAGCCAATGACCATTTTACTTCTTAATATGTTTGAAGAATAAATAATGTGTTTCAAATGGAATGCCTTTAGTGTATTTATTTTTAGTAATCCTAACAAATAGCTTTATTAGGCTTTTTAAATTCCCTAAGCTTTGTAAATTTTATAAGTCTGTCTCGAAGATGCTTATAAATTTATTATGCTCATAGTAAATTCTTTTACACCACCATATTCATATTGCATTTTTTGAATCAACGGTCAATTCACCTTTTCATCACCATAACATACAAGGCCAAATAAAAGTTCAAACTAGAAGCTTTTAGAGAAAATACATGTGAAGGCTATGACTTCTAACCTAGCTCACTAGCATTTAACACAGAATAGGAGTTTCACTGTCTAATCTAGATGTTCACCAAGATAGAATGAAAGCTTAGAAACTCCTAGTCCACTGCTAGTACCATTTGAATGAATATTTGTATTGATTGCTTATTTTGAAGTTTGGAGTTTTTGCTTTTTAGTTAATGAGATGTGTTATGAAAATGAATGCTTTTACTGAAACCTAGACTCTAAGAGTATTCAATTTATTTATATTAGGGTAGGGTCATACAAAATGGTTAAGTTATTTTTCTTTTTGTTTTGGTTGTATTGTCAAATGTAATCATCCTCCAAAATAATAATGAAAACCAAAATGTTAAGCCATCAAATAGGAAATTTCATAGAATAAGGTTATTTTCGTACTCAAAGAATTAACTAAACAAATTAATTATTAGGAAAGTACAACTTTAGCATTATAGCAATGCCATAATAATATAAGTACTAACTTTTTGGTATTAACAAGGTTTTTTGAAGAATTATCGGGGGTTTTTAGAACCCCAAGCATTAACGAGGTTTTTTTGAACCCTAGGCATTAGCGGAAGTTTTCAAAAGCCCAGACATTAGCGGGAGTTTTCAAAACCCCAAGCATTAGCGAAGGTTTTCAAAACCCCAGACATTAGCAGGGGTTTTCGAAACCCCGAGTATTAGCGGAGGTTTTGGAAACCCCCGGTAAGTTGTGCTAGTTCCAGGGGTTGCTAAATCCCTTCGGTAATCCATTAGTCACACTTGCTCTTCCAGGAAAATTACAAATCCCTGATAAAACTATTAGTGGGGGTTAAAACCCCAGAAATACCAAATAAAACTCTCACTAAAAATAATTATTTTTGTAGTGCGTTTTCGTATGTTTATATTGTGAGTCAACAAAGGAAAGAAAAGTAGATGGGAAGAAAACCTCTACCAGATATGCAGATTTTATTGAAGAACTAAGAATAATATACACAATGACAACACTGATGTTACTTTAAGATCACAATGACATAACATAAACATTATAATATCACAGATATAATGATTATGTATCATGTAAGGATTTCAAAATCAACTTATGGATTAGTGAAAATTTGGCTAAAATTAATTTTGTATTTGACTAGTTTTTTTTTTTTAAAAAGATTCATTTTCATAATTTATTCTTAAATTTAAGTTAATGTTATTTTTTAATAAAAGAAAAATGATAAGATGTGAGAAACTCAAAAGACATGGAAGAGAAAATAAAAAAATATTAATAATTTAATTTTCTTTATTATATTTAATTTTATGTTTAATTATTTATTTAAATTGTACTGTATAAAATAAATAAAAGTGTAATTTTCATTAATTTTTAATATACTATTACCTAATTTAAAAATATAAATATAAAATACATATAATCTAAAAGATCTCAAAATATATATAATTTAAAATATTCATGTGATTAATACATAAATGATCGTATCATGATTAATTGAATATATTTTGTTGGAAGCTTCATGTCGTCTTATAAGACAAATTCACATTATATAAGTAAGTGTAAATCTAACTTTATGAGCTGATATTTTGAGGTTGAGTATAATTTAAAGTCTACTTCTTAATTCGGTATTAGATTCATGAGTTAGTATGTTAGAAATACTATATCGACTAGAGATAAAACAATTTTATAATATATGAATGGGTGCAAACTGAACATTATTATCTGATTTTGTGAGGTTGACGACTTACTCATAAAATCCACCTCTTAACATATTTAAATAAAATAATTATAAAATAACTTAAAAAAAGTAAATTGTAAATTTATTTTGAAACAAGTTGTTGATTTGAAAACTCATTTTCATATTTTTTTTTCACTCTATTTTATTCCAATTAAACAATGTTATTTTACTCTAATTTCTCTCTTTCCATTTATTTATCTTTCTTCAACCAACCAACCAACTAACTAAGATTTAAGATTGGCTTTCCAGGGTGTAAAATCATCGACAATCTTTATTAAGAGCCATGTGGGTCGATGATTACGTGGTTAAGATCTCAGAACAATACACGTTGAACACAATTTCAGATTTACATTTTTTTTTTCACTTTTCTTGACTGGTAGGTATGGAATTTAAACTTTTTAAAAGTTCCACAGACAATATTCTTCATATAATAGCTCACGGGAAGAAGATCATTGCAGAAAAACGGTAATTTAAGAAGTTATAATACATGAAACTAGATCAATTATTTTCTTATTTAAAATATAATATTTATGAGCCACAATATATATAATATCACATTTTAACCAAACCTAAACCACAGACACCCTCTCAAACATCACAAAAAGCTCTCTTGTGGAAGGAAATGGAGTTAGCCTGAGAAATAGCCAAAGCAAATCGCATAGATGGTGCTCACAACCTTGTTCTCATCGTTCTAGTAATCCTTCTCTTTTTCCCTTGTTTAGATATTTGATCTTTAACAAGTTTTAATTTGAGGAACAAACCCTAATCCATGTATCGAAAAAATGAAACATGCGATCATTAATTATTGTTTAATTATATGATTCGTGTTATTTTTGTTTTTATTTCTTGTGTGTTAGTGCGATTCACTCTTATAGGGACTCTGTTTCTGAACCTCCATTTGGGTATGCGAGTGTTTCATTTGGGTATGAGTTAGTGTTTCATTCAATATCAAATAGTTCCCTTTAATCTGACATGCAGTCTTATTTGTTTTTTTTTTTTTATTTAAGCTTAATGAGTCGGATGGTACTCATTTTCATTTACATGTCTCTGTTTGGTACCCACTTTTAAAAATGTATCAATTGAGTCCTAACTTTTGAAAAGATGTCTCAATTAGGTCATTTTTAACAAAAAATTATTAACACTGTTAACGGTATTGATATTTAAAATGACTTACAACATTAAATATTAATATTTATATTAAAATCTAGTAGTAAAAGTCATGAACTAAGTTAATGGCTTTAGTAATTTTTGTCTGAAAGGGATATGATTAAGACACTTTTTCAAAAGTTGGGACTAGATTGACACATTTTTAAAAGCGAGTACCAAACTGACACATCTGAACAAAAGTAGGTATCATCCGACTAATTAAACCTTTAGTTAAATTATTCTTTTGGTCCCTCTTTTTGTCAAGTAATATCAGTTTGATCCTCAAGTTTTTTGTTTGTCTCAATTTGATCTTCATTTTCTTACAAATGATCAATTTGGTATTTGCTATTAATTTTGACCAGACGATATTAAAATCAACACCACGTGTCAATTTCTGTTTTTTTTTTATTTTTGAATTTTTTTTGAATTTTATTTTATTTTTGAATTTTATTTTTATTTTTATTTTTTAGTCGCTTCACAATTGTGTCACGTGTCAAAATGACTCAATTTGGTCCCTATATTTGTTTTTAGTTTTAATTTAGTTTCAATTTTTGTAAAAAATGAAGCAATATTGTTCATCCTTAAATTGACACTCAATTTAATCTTTGTATACAACATATGATGATATTCTTAATAAAATTTACATTTTTATTAAATATTTGTAGGAATATGTTTAAACAAGTTTTTTTTTTAGTTTTATTATTAAACAAAGTTAAATCCCAAACTTAATTTCAAAAATTAACAATTTTGTCATCATATATAAAGGCATCAAGTTTATCATATTATACAAACTTAGTGAAGATTAAAAATCAAATAACTTGTCACACATAAGTTTAGAAACTAAATTTCAAGTTCAAAACAAAACAAAGTCTAATGTTTTGTATAGAATTTAAAGTTAATTTAAAATATTTATAGAAATATTTAATAAAAACGTTAATTTTAGTAATATCACCATAAGATTTATAAAAAAAAGTAAATTTAGTGTCAATTTAATAAGGGACAATATTACTTCATTTTTTACAAAAATTGGGACTAAATTAAAACTAAAAACAAATATAGGGACCAAATTGAGTCATTTTAACACGTGACACAACTGTAAAGTGACGTATAAAAAATTAAAAAAGTTAAAAAAAAATTAAAAAAAAAAACAGAAATTGACATGTGACGTTAACTTTAATATCATCGGGTCAAATTAACGGTACAAGCTAAATTGAATCATTTTTAAGAAAATGAAGACCAAATTGAGACAACAAAAAATTTGAAGAGCAAACTGATATTACTTGACAAATAGAGGGACCAAAAGAGTAATTTAACCTTGTTTTTTCTTATGGAATGTTGTTTCCTTCCTCCTATGGAATGTTGTGTCTCCTTTTGTTTTCAAATATATTATTTTCATGTGTATGTGAATATAGTTGTTGCAAATGTTTATTTAAATATAATCAATGTATTCGTAAGAGATTATTTTGGACATTATTGATTAAATTAAGTAATGTGATTAAGAGTTAATTTTACAAGTAAAAATAAAACTAATCGTATTGTAATATTTTTCTTTATAGATTGGTTGTGTTACAGTTGTTAGACCATTAGTTGTGTTTATATATAAAAGCTTTAATTTTAAGTGCAATCTCTCATTAATATCTACGAATAGTTTTTATTTTAAACGCAATTACTTATCAAAATATATATATATATATATATATATATATATATATATATATATATATATATATATATATATATATATATATATATATTTTGGGACGAGTCACAAAAAATAGTCCATATTTTTTATGCGAAAAGGACCAACTCACTTCTTTTTTTGGATGAAATGTAAGATGGGTCAAAACAGAATAGACTAATTTGTATTACTAATTTGCATCACCACATCCAAATGTATGTGTTTAAAGAAAAAACATATGAATTTTAACCAATTTTTTCATTTAATGAAATCATATAATTATTTTTTGCAAAGATTGTGAATCTTCTTCTTTCTATATTGGTTAAATTATGCATTTGATCTTCACTTTTGTTGGAAAATGTCAATTTGATCCCTTTTTTTATGCGTCTCAATTTAGTTTTTATTTTGATAAATTTGATGTAATCAAATCTTTTTTGTTAACATTATACTAACAACGTTAAAGAGGTGACACGTCTTAGTTAGTGTTTTTCTTTATTTTTAATTTTAAATTGTTTAAAAAATAAAAAATTTGTCACGCTGCGTGTATAAAAAATTTCTATACAAATCTTTGAGTTAAATTAAAAATAACAATATAAATTCAAATGTAAAATTTTAAAATGATTTTAAACAATTTTATAACAATTTAAAACAAAAAAATATATAATTTTAAAACAGTTTTAAATAAAATTCAATGTAAAATATAAATTTAAGTAAACTTAATCTTATTAAAAATATTTAATAAAAATATTTATATAATATTCATATAAAAATTCAATTTTGTCTTAATTTTGAAAGGGATGAAATTGCTTAATTTAAAAAAAAAAGACTAAATTAAGACAATAAAAAATACAGTGACCAAATTGAGACTAAAGCAATGATACTTGCGTGACAATGACACGTGACACTACTAATGTCACTACCATATGGCATGATGTCAGCTTAACATGTGACATGATGTAAGTTTGACACGTTACAAATCATTTTAAAAAAATTAAAAAAGAAAATTTAAAACAAAAAATAAACAAACACGAAATTGATAGGTGACATCTCTTTAACGTTAGTACTAACGAAAAACACTTGGTTGCATCAAATTTTTTAAAATAGAGACCAACTTGAGACGTATAAAAAGAGAGGAACCTAATTGAGATATTTAAGCAAAATTGGATATCAAAGACATAATTTAACATTGTAGCTTTTATCTTGACTACAAAACTAAAGTGATGAACCTTCATTCTTGGTTGATCTCTTTGTTAGTGACACTTTGTTAAATGACAAATCTTGAGTGCTTCAATCTTGAAGTTATTCTTTGTTCCATAGGTAATATCTTAACCCTAGTATGTTTTCCTTCTTCCTAACCTTTCTTAGTTTTAATCTTCTTGAATCCTTGCACTCAACACCCCCTCTTACCATCATCTTAACCTTCCAAGAACCCTTCCACCAAACCATATACCATTCAACTAACCTTATCAAAATGCCATACCAAGCCAAAAACCAAACCGAATCTTCTCCCACCAATACTATTTAAGAACTTACCAAGAATAATCCAAAAGTGAAAGGCTTTTCATAAATTTTATCCTTTTAGCACCTCAAAGCTTGATTGAGAGATCCTTGCATCAAAGCAAGATGGAACATGCTTCCATCAAGTACTAAATTTTGTAGTATAATATTTGTAGGTTTATATAAATCATATTCATAGGTGTCCTTCCTGTAAGATTGGATCCTATTTTTTTGTTATCTATTTAAATGATTTTCTTTTTATATTGAATTATTTAAATTTAATAAATTATTTTTGATAGAGTAACTTCTTATTATTTAATAATTTGATTTATAAATTGACCAAATTAATTGTTGATATCTTCTTAAAATTCACGGATAATGTTTTCCTTAAACATTCAAAATTTGTTTTATGTCATTTGCACCTTTATAACTCGAGATATCCTAAAAGTACGGGAGAAGCATGTTGACTAAATATATCAATGTAAACTCAAAGAGATATTTAGCCTAAACCTAATTAGCTCACAATCTCTTTTATCAAATTTATAGATAATTCTTTAAGTTTTCCAAAAGACATAAATTTTCTCTCAAACTCGTGTCTAAAGCTCAAAATATTGCATTGTATTAATGTTGTTGCTCATTACCGTGTTTCATCGCAATTGTTTATGAGTAAGTTGTATAAATTCTCAAATTATTTATAAAAAATGTAGATTCAAAATTTTGATAGTTACCAATATCTCTTCATTTTCATTTCTAAAGTTCAAGACACATTCTTTAGAAGTTATCCTTGATATCTTCTTATGGTTCTCCGTATTATTGAAAAGTTTCATCATTGAGTATAATTTGATTAGAAAAGAAATTTCATACTGTATAAAATGTTATCCACCTTTCATTGAAAGTTTTGATTACAGGTGACAAAACATGTTAGTCCGACCTGTTTTGGTTCGTTCTGTCTTTGACTCGCTAAAAAAACTGGATTAACCTGATTCACCACCGAAAAATGAGCCAAAAATTTCAACTTGTCCTGTCACTTTTTTAATTTTATTTTTAATTTTCCAGCTTTTTCTTGATTGCTCGATAAGCGAGATTCACCTTAACATCCTTAATTTTGATGAAGTTGTTTTTAATAACAAAGTTCTTATTCAACTAATTATATGTTTTTTGGTTGCTTAAAACTAATAAATTGTTGCTGGTAATTTCATTATAGTACGTACAACTTGTCATTTGTGGTGAAAACTATAATTATAGTTATTTTAAATGATTACACGTAATTTAATATATAAAGTGTAATTTCAAAATTAGGAAGAAGAATAATAAAAGTGGAGTGTTAAACGATGCAAAACTCAATTTAAATTATGTAATATTGATTTTGTGAATTCAACGTTAGAATTAATTTTTCATGGATGAAGAATGAAAAACACGAAAAAGAAGAAAATGGAAAGACAATTCAAAAACTAAGAAAAAAAAACAATTTCTAAAATTGAAAAACTAAACAAATGAATTCAATCTATTTTACTATAGCACAATTAAGTTATATATACAAGATTTGATTAGTTGAATGCATAAGTCTAAATATGAATTCTAATTAAGTTCATAAGTCCAATAAAGGTTTAAACAAAAGCAAAATAAATAAAACATGGATATACCTTTATATAAAATATAGGGGTGACAAAATGGGTTGGGCCCAACAGACCAGTCCGTCAGTCCATGTTAAAAGGGACTGGTTGGGTTGAAGATTTTAACCCGTCAGTCCGTTTTGACCCGTTCCGTCCCGTCTGTCAACTTGACGGGTCAAAATACGGGCCAGTTCGTTGGCCTATTTTAAAAAAATAAAATAAAATGAAAGTAATGAAAAAGATTAATTTTTTATATTATATTTTTTTAATGTGTAAATATATAATAGTATTGTAATTTAAATCATTAATACTTACAAATTAAGTTTCAATTATTAATTATAATTGAATAATTTAACATGTAAATTTAATAATTATTTTAATTTATCTAATTAAAAACATTAACTAATGAATTAAAAATTTAAAAAATATTTTATTTGATTAAATATGCCTTTAATAATAATTTATATGTAAATATAAACAAATTTTAAAAATAAAAAATTTAAAACAAACTAAAACAAATTAAAAAAGTCTTAAAAAAAAGAAAAAAAAAGTAGATGGGCCAGTCCGGCCCGGCTCGTTAGCCGGTCCTATACGGGACGGGTTGTGATTGTTGGCCCGTTTCTGTTTGATGGGCTAATCCGGCCCGATCTATTTTTTACAGGCCACAAACGGGTCGGACTTGCCCGTTTTGCCACCCCTAATAAAATATAACAAATTCACCTCGATGTCTAAAAATAAATAGCATAAGATATTCAAGTAGAAAAAGATAATATCTAGAGAGCATTTTTTGATTAAAAGAGTAAGCAATTATGAACATTGAGTCTAGTTTATTACTACTACAAAATGATTTTAAAACTAAAAATAAAATATATGGAAACAATGTGCAATAAAGGTATACAAGTGTCATCATTGGCCCTTGACTGCCCTCGACTTTCCAACCTTTATTTTGTAAATGATGTATTGTTTGAAAGGCTAGAGATTGAAGCCAAATTGTTAGCTAAAGCTTTGTGAAAATTGTGTGGCTTGTCAAGGTTGAAAGTAATTTTAGACAAATCCCACATTATGGCTTCCAAAAGTGTTTCCAAGACACTTGCAAGTGACCAATATTAGATTCACATACTTTGTAAGAAAGAATCTACAAAGGAACAAATTAGTTCAAGAGGGTATGTTGAACATAACTTAAAAAAAATTTGTGAGGTGATGGTCATTACATGGTTTGACGTGATCTAATAATAAAAAATAGATTTTCAGAATGGCTGGTAAGAGATACTCAAATGCTTGTACAAGTATACAAAGGGCATGACAAACCATGTATTTATTTTTTCATAAGCATGCAACAAAGGGAAACCTACCCAAGCCAAAAACCATGCAATAAACCACTTACACCAACTCAAACTAGGTGGTTTTTCTTTTTTCTTATGTATTGAGTTCTGAAACTCGCAAGTGATGAGATCTAATTTAGGATTTATTGGATGTAATCTTAATAAAAGCAAGTTCACTCCTAAATTTTATTATCTCAAAGTTTCAAAAATATTTAATTAAAGATAAACTGGAGAAATATTGTAGTACTTTTGTATTGCAGATGTTGTGTTTACATAAACGCAATACAGTACAATCATAATTGATATAATAAAGCCATCATTGAATACAATAAACTATATAGGTAATAATTGATAGTGATGGTTGCACACATGAGAAATAATACACAAGCATAATATCAGTGATATTGGGATAATATTATTAACATAATATCTCTGGTATTGATTCTAATAATTAGAATCAAAAGTTTCTATAACTCCCTCTCTCAAACTAAGGTAACTCAATCATCCCAAGTTTGTCTCTCAAGATGTTGAACATTGTGTGTGTGAGAGAGGTTTGGTTAAACAATCTACAGTTTGATTTGTTGTGGACACATAAGTTATTGTGACTTGATTCTGAAGCACTTGATCACGAATGTAGTGAATATCTATCTCAATATGTTTAGACTGAGCATGCATCACTAGATTGGATGCTAGTGTCTTAGCACTCAAGTTATCACACCACAAAACTGGTTTTCTGGGCATAGGAAGTTTCAGGTCATCCAGAAGTGATATGATCCAAGTTACTTCTGCTGCTAGGTCAGCTAAAGCTCTATATTCTGACTTAGTACTTGACCGTGACACCACTTTTTATTTTCTTGAGGCACACGAGATCAATGTCTCTCCAAGGAAAACACACTTCCCTGCTATGAATTTCCTATCATCTATGCTAGTGGCCCAATCTGCATAAGAGAATATAGCTATATCAAAGATCGATTGAGGGTTTGATATGAACATTAAAAGAATTTGTGCCATGGAGATATCTCAATATTCTTTTTATTCCTTGCAAATGATCTATAGTTGGGGAACTCATATATTAGCTGAGTTTGTTGACAGAAAATGTTATGTGAGGTCGAGTGTTGGTCAAATATTGTAATGCACCTATAGCTTGTCTATATAGTGTAGGGTTAACAATAAGTTCTCCTTTAGCAGTGAATTGTTTCCCTGTTACCATTGGTATAGGGCAAGATGAATTTTTTTCCATATTAAACTTCTTGAGTAGATCTCTAATGTACTTTGTTTGTTTAAGGTATATTGAGAATAAAGAAAATAGGGTTTGAGATTAATCTCCCTTGTGTATAAACCACACATAGGGTAATCTATTTATAATAGAGAGAGGTACAATTAAAAAGAGTAACTAAAAATAAATAGAGTAAATAGAAGATATTGTTTGATATTGTGATTAGCAATATCTACCAATATCTTAATAATATCAAACAATATCTAAACAATATCTAACAAGGTAATTCCACCGGCATCTCTGTGTACTTCAATTCCCAAGAAGTAGTGTAGAAGGCCAAGGTCTTTGAGAGAGAAAAAAATGCTTAATTGAGTAATGAAAGTCTCTAAAGACTTATTGTTGGCCCCTGTAATTATTATGTCATCAACATATAGGAAAAGGAGTATGATATGATCATTTTCTCTAAGAACAAACAATGACGAATCACTCTTGGTGTTTTGAAAGCCCCATCTCAATAAAGTGTCTTTCAACTTGTCATACCAAGCCCTTAGGGCTTGCTTTAGTCTGTAAATTGCCTTGTTTAATTTGCATATGTGGCCAGGCTTGGTTGAATCTATATATCCTTCAGGTTGATGCATAAACACATTTTCTTTGAGATTGCTATTCAAGAATGCATTATTTATGTCTAATTACCTAACCTCCCAATTTAAATGTACTGCAATGGATAGGACAATTCTTACCATGCTAGACTTGACCACTAGACAGAAGGTTTCATCATAGTCGAGACTCGCAGTTTGTTGAAAACCTTTGACAACCAATCTTGCTTCCTTCGTTCAATTGAGTCATTTGCCTTGTATTTAGTTTTAAAGACCCACTTGGAGTCTACGATGTTATTCTGTCCCTGAAATGGTACCAAAGTCCAAGTATGATTAGCTGCTAGAGCTTTAAATTCTACATCCATGGTTGGTTTCCATTTTGGATTGAATAGAGCTTCATTAACATTTTTTGGTTCCTTGTCTTTTGTGTTTGTTTATGACAGCCCTATATAGGGAAGTTTTGGCTTGTAGATTCCTTTGTCTTGCTTCTGGTTTGCATCTAATGTGTGTTGTCTTGTTGAGTCTATTGGTTATTTTCTTCTAGTTTGTCTTCTGGTGTGTTATTTACATGTGAGGTTGCCTCATCTGCATGAATAGAGATATCATTGAGCGTTGATTGATCATCATTGACAGCTAAGTCACTAAGAGTTGGTTGCTCTTCATTAGAAACTAAGTCACCTTCTTGATGATTCACCTCCCTATGAGTTGAGTCAACTATGTGGCTTGTAGTGGTACCTGCAGGATAAGAAGGAAGAACAATATGGATTGTTCCAATCAATGTTTTTAATAAATTTCTTATGTCAAGAAAGCCATCATGGAAAGGAAAGTGATTCTCATTAAAGACCACATGTCTTGAGATGAAAATTCTGCCATGAGAGTTTAGGCACTTATAACCCTTGTGAGATTTGTTATATCCCAAGAATACACATTGTGTAGTGTGGAATTGAAGTTTGTGTTGATTGTATGGTTTAAGGCAAGGATAGCAGGCACAACCAAACGACTTTAGAACATCATAATCAAGTTTCTTTCCAAATAACAATGAAAAAGGACTTTCATTTGGCTTAATTGATGAAGGCAATTTGTTGATGAGATAAACTAAGGTAGAGAAAGCTTCCCACCAGTAGTGTAAAGGAATTTTAGTCCGTGCCAAAAGTGTGAGCCCTAGTTCAGTCACATGTTTATGTTTCCTTTCAGCTCTACCATTTTGCTGAGAGGTATACGGGCAAGACATTCTAAATTGAATTTTCGATTCAATGACTATTTTCTGGACACGTTTAAACTTACCTCCACCGTCACAATGAAGAGCTTTTATCTTCTTGTTAAATTGTTTTTCAACCAGGCTTTTGAATTGAGTGAAAGCATGTATTGTTTCTTATTTTTGTTTCAAAGAAAAAATCCAAGTGAATCTGTTGTAATCATCAATGAAAAGAAGATAATGCTTAAAATTAGAGGGAGATAAAATTGGGGCAGGTCCCCATACATCATTGTGAATCAATTCTAAAGGTTCCTTAGCAAGAGAGAAATACGATTTAAATGGTAACAAGTGAAGTTTTCCAAATTGACAAGCCTCACAAAATGAAAATTGATCATGTGATGATGTCTTGACATTGCAAATCTTTAGCACCTTTTCTAAGACTTTATTGTTGGGGTGTCCAAGCTTTATATGCCAATTGTAGACACATGGATCTTTATTGACTTGAGAGTTGACACTTGAAAGTTGGTATAATCCATCTCTAAGTTTCCCTCTTAGTAGTATTTTCCTTATTAATTTGTCTTTCACATAACAATAATTTACATCAAATTCAACAAGGGCATTATTGTCGTCAGTTAGCTTAGATACACTCAACAACTTTTTTGTTATTTCTGGAACATATAGAACATTATGCAAGTTGAGGTTATTCAATTTAGTTGTGCCCGAAGCCAATATTTTCAATCTTTCACCATTTTCAACTAAGAGAGAAAAAGTTGTACCATTGTTTTCATTGAGATCTTGAAGTTTCTCATTTTAATGGGTCACATGATTGTTAGCTCCACTATCAAAGTACCATTCATAGTCCTGATTGTGGTAGGGGGTTATGAAAGCACTGTGATTTTCTCTCTTGTTATTTTCAGCATTATGATTTGAACCTGTGTATGACTTATCATAATGATAAAAGCAATTCACTGCTATGCGTTCGATCTTGTTACATACATGACATATTGGTTTAGGTATACCTCTTCCCCTACCTCTTCTAAAGTTAGAGCCCCTCCAATTACCTTGTGTCCTTGGGTTGTTGCTTTTGAAATCAGTTTTGGTTGCAAAGTTTGCTAAAGTATTCATTGAAAGATTATTGAAATTGTTCAACTGTTCTATTATGCTTTCAAAAGCCAATAGTTAGGCTTATAAATCAACCCAACTAAGGTTGATTTGATCAGATAATTTGACCACCACCGGATTGTAATCAACATCCAATCCATTCAACGCTTGAATAATCAAATCCGAGTTGGAGATTGGTGATTCTGCCAACTTTTATTTATTAGCAAGGTTCTTCATTTTGAGAAGATATTGATCCATCTTCATTTTTCTTTTGCGAGTGTTGTGAAATTCTGACTTGAGATAGATTGTCTATCATTTTGTGTGTGCACCTGCTAGGCTTTGGTCTTCATCCCAAAGTTCCTTGGAGGTTTCATAGTGCAGCAAGTGTGTTGCAATATCAATGACCATTGAATTTCTTAACCACCCTAGGAGAGCTTGATCTTGTGCAATCCACTCTTCATAGTCATGATTGATTTTTTGAGTTTTGTCACTTGTAGTGACAAACAGTTATGGGCATTCTTTTATTCCTAGTATGTAGCCATCAAGTTTGCAACTTCTTATCAATGAAAGAACTAGTGACTTCCATAAGAGATAGTTATCTCTGTCCAACCTGACAGAAACAATTGTGGGTAAGCCATTTTTATGATTTGTGTTGGCTGTGAAAGATATGATTGGATCGAAAGCCTTCAAGCTTAAGAGCTTTGAAACCATGAAAGATAAAAGGAGAAATATTACACTACTTTTGTATTGCAGATGTTGTGTTTATATAAACACAATACAATGCAATCATAATCTATATAATAAAGTCATCATTGAATACAATAAACAATATAGGTAATAATTGATAATAATGGTTACACATATGAAAAATAATACACGAGCATAATATCAAAGATATTGAGATAATATTATTGACATAATATATCTTATATTAATTATAATAATTAGAATCGTAATTTTCTCTGACTTTTAAGAACATCAAAATTATTTGATTCAATCGTTAATTGGGTTCTATCACTAAAATAGTCTCTAACTCATTTTCATCACAAGATTCTCAAATTTTCTTGATAAAAAATTTAATTCTTGTGTAATTCGGTCAACAATCTTTAGCTTAATTGATATTCTATTACATTAATCCTGAATTACTCTAAGCAAAAACTTTTGCTAGTTATTTATTTTTTTAGTTTCTTTAATATTTTCATATGATTCATTTTAAGTATTTTAGTAAAGTTTTTTTTATCTTAAGTTTTTTTTCCTAAAGTACTTTTTTCTTATCTTGAATTTGTATGACAATTAGTGTGCAAATAATTATAACTTCTAATCGAGTGCTTAAAGAAAGGGGTAAAACTACTATAATCTTTCTGGGATTAATGGGTCACATAGGTGTTTGACTAAATAAAATGAAATCGTAGTTATTTAAGTGTTAAATATATCTACACATTTAAGTTTTATAATAGATAAAATTCTATAAACATCACTTATACTCTATTTTTTACTAAATCTATTTTTTTAGCTTTTTTTTTTCACTTTTCTTATCTCTTGTAACTATATATAAGTCAGGAAAATTTGGCTGGAAAGTTGAAAATAGTTTGAAAAATAAAATAAAAAATTCATGGTATGCATCACAGTTTTTTCCTCCAACACACAGTAATGGACAAACCGCAGACACAGCGAGGTCCTCTTCTCCTGACTCATAAAAACAGCGCCATCTCTCTCGCACGTGCCGCACGTGCCTCGCCGCAATCTAAATTCCGTTTTATTCCTCTATAATAATACCATACCAGAGATCGCTGCCTCAGACGAAGAGAGAAAAGGCTTAAATCATCAACTCACGGCAAAGCCCGACCCGAACCTCAGGATCCGAACCCGGGTATTCTCAGCAAATGGAGTCAATACTGGGTCGGGCTCTCGAGTACACTCTCAAGTACTGGCTCAAATCCTTCTCCCGAGACCAGTTCAAGTTGCAGGGACGCACCGTTCACCTCTCCAATTTAGGTACCTTCAAATCCAAATTCAAATCCAAATTTCGAACTCCAATTTCATTTCACCGACTTTGATTTGATTCTCGCTCTCAGATATCGACGGCGACGCCTTGCATTCCAGTGTCGGATTGCCGCCGGCGCTCAACGTTGCCACTGCCAAAGTCGGCAAACTAGAGATAACAGTTGAGTTGCTTACGGTAACTGATTATGTTTCACTTCTTCGCTGTGTTTCCGATCGTGAATTGTGATTTGCTGTTTGTGGCCTTTTTTGCAGCTTCCGTCTGTGAGCAATGTACAGACGGAGCCAATCGTCGTGCATATTGATAGACTCGATCTGGTTCTCGAGGAGAATTCTGATTTTGATGCATCGCTTAGTTCGAACTGGTAAACAATGAAACGAGGCTGGTGATGCTTTATGCTTTTTGCTGCCGTTAGTTTCACATTTTTTGCTTTTGTCGATTACTGCAGTTCCACGCTGTCGGCTGCCTCTTCCAAGGGAAGTGGTTATGGTTTCGCTGATAAGGTTTGAGCTTGCTTCTGCTCTTTGTTTATCTAATTATGAGTTCATATATGCGCATGCTGATAACGGGTTGTTCGTAGTCAAATCATGCTTCGGTTGATTTTGTAGTCAGTTTTAACAAAGTTTGGGGGATTTGAATTTGAACATTTATATTGTGAGGCAAAATTCTTAATAACATAGTAAAGATGTAGGCAAAGATAATTTATTGATAATTTTAGTAAGGAGAGATTACTAATTTTAGTCTATTATCGAGCCTAATAGAGGACAAAGATGCGCTGAAAGATTGCAACATTGCAATGCTGTTCAGCCTAATAATTTTATCCTTTCTATTAGGTTTGAAATTCCTAGGCTGATCAATTGTCCATGAATGCAACTTGTTTGATTGTTACTAGTTCTTACTGACTGGGGACGATTGTCAGATTGCAGATGGCATGACTATACAAATTCAAACAGTTAATCTATTGCTTGAAACTTGTGGTGGTTCTCGTCGCCAAGGCCAAGGGGGAGCAACATGGTAAGTTCTTGATACCAGCCAGTGCTCTGAACCATTGCTCTCTATTCAATATCTTCTTTAGCATTCAATAATTTATGCTTTACCAACTCCTATGTAGCAATGACATTGACACGGACACGAACACTTCGACACGTGTAGTCTCTAAAATGTAGGACACACGGACACAAATCTATATATTAGATCATTATGTATTTACATCCTCCAAATCATCTATAAACAAGATTAGTCAAATATAATAATCTAAACACATTGTTAACACAAAAATGAATCTAATCTGTCTATCTAATATCCAAAAAGCAAAAAGTAGTGATAATATAAGATTTGTTTTGTATTTCTATAATCATAATAGAAACTTATGTAATAAGTTTACAAGTTTATGGATTTTTTAGAAAATCTTTGGATTTGTGGTTATTAACATAGTGTTGAAGCCATGTCAAAGACAAAAAGATGTCTTTTCAAATTGAACACTTCCCTGATACGTGTGTCGTACAAGACACCTCATTTATGAGGCGTGTCCGAGCTTCATAGACCAACCCTACTAAGTTTTGATACTAGTATCTTGTTCCCAGCTGGGATTGATGCAATATCTAAAGTGGGTTTCTTGCAATGGCGTTAGAATATAGTGGGTGATTCAGAAGGGGCAGTCTTAATTCTTTAGCATAGACCTGATGGGTGATAGATTTTGCTGTGTTTGTCTCAAAGACTGTTTATAAATGAAACTGTGTGTGACTCGCAGGGCACCACCTATGGCATCTATCACCATACGCAACCTTTTGTTGTATACTACAAATGAAAACTGGCAGGTAATTATTTAAAATCGCTGGCGTTCTGATTCTACTTGCATATAGCACTTCATTGAAGAACTTTTCCAACCAGGTTGTAAATCTTAAGGAAGCGCGGGAATTCTCCACTAACAAGAAGTACATATATGTCTTCAAAGTAATATATCTTCCCCTTCACTAGTTTTAATCTATCAGTATTTAATCTGTATCGTGTGATTTTATGTCCTTTCGCATCTCTCTTCTATATTATAGGTTTCATTTCATTACAAGATTAGCATTCTTTCACAAAAACTATTTTGTGCTATATCCTCAATGTTGATGGTACTGTGTTGCCTATATGTGTATTACCGTATAACTATTCTCACGTTTTTATGTTCTGCCCAGAAACTGGAATGGCAATCTTTGTCTATTGATCTTTTACCTCATCCCGACATGTTCACAGAAGCTACTCTAGACCTCTCTGAGGAGGGGTCAAACCTTAGGGATGATGATGGTGCAAAGCGTGTATTCTTTGGAGGAGAGCGTTTTATAGAAGGAATATCAGGAGAAGCATATGTAATTAATGCAGTTCCCCCTACACGTTTTAATCATCTGTTTTATTACAGTATTTTGTGAATCATGACATATAGCTTGACTTTCTCATTACCAGATCACAATTCAGAGAACTGAGTTGAATAGCCCACTTGGGCTTGAAGTTCAATTGCACATCAACGAAGCTGTTTGCCCTGCATTAAGCGAACCAGGTTAGTAAAAGGGTACATTTTGGGTTTCTTGAATATTGAATTCATATACAAATGGCGAGATATGACATGGGAATGGTACAAATATGAGCAGGACTACGTGCACTTCTCAGATTTATGACTGGGGTTTATGTTTGTCTAAACAGGGGTGATGTTGATTCCAAGGTCAGCATTTTTCACATTGTCTTAACTTTTCCCACCTTTGAGAACATCTCAGTAGTTTGTCTAGCACAATATTATATTTCATTTTTGGATTTCTCTAAATATGTATGTAACTGTATCATGACAGCGATCCACTGAAGCAGCTGGGCGTTCTCTTGTCTCGATTGTCGTAGATCATATATTTCTTTGTATTAAAGATACTGGTTTGTCGTTAACCACATAGTCTTTTTATGTTAATCTTTGTCTTCTTGAATTATTTTTAAAATCCTAACTTTGGATATATCATTGCTCGCACAATGATCTAACTATTATCATTGATTTGCAGAATTCCAGCTTGAGCTTTTGATGCAGTCTCTCTTTTTTTCTCGGGTATGTCTTTTGATGTTTTTTTTCTGAGACCATCTTATACTTTTTCTCACATTTTTTTTTCTTGGCTACTTGTCCATATTAATCTCGATACTGATGCTGGCTACCTTGGCCTTATCTAATAGGTAGAATGGAAACCTTGAGCCAAAAATAAAGTCATATAGAGACTTATATTTTCCTTTGAGACTCTCTTTGGGGGCTTAAGACACCTTATATAAGTTTAGTTTATTTGGGTCCTTTGGATGCTCGTAGAGTAATAAGATGTTGATGGTAACCCTCTGTAGTGGGTGTATACATGTCATTTTCACATCTGATATGAATAATTCAGAAATAAAAAAACTGTAAACAAAAAATATATGCAGGGTATGTGATTTTGGCATGATAAGTTATTTTTTATTTTTTTAATTAGTAACTAAGTATTTATAGTGCTATTTATGAGCCAATTATTTGGAAAGCTTAAGCTATTAGGTGAAGGCACATGATTAATATTATATCCAACAAATCTCCTTAAGCGGGAACCTTTGGGCTTGAAGCTTGGATAAGGCAAATGTCTATTTGTTGACTTTGAGGCAATAAGAACTGAAGTCTAGACTATATAGTCTCTGCAGTTTTTTCATGCTTCAACCCCAAAGAGCTCTTGCAAAATGGTTGTCTCAGAAAAATAATATAAAACCATATATGTGTCTTCATCCAGTAGCTTATCCTTTTGGGATTGTTGGTTCATGGGAATGCCATTTACAATAATCATATTTGGCTCACTCTTCAATGTCATATCTCCATGTTTGTCACCGACTATTGTGCAATGTTATCAGACCTTCAGTTGTAATAGAGTTATATCGTCGACTGACTATCCTTGCAGGCCAGTCTTTCTGAAGGAGATAATGATAATAACTTGACAAGAATTACAATTGGTGGCTTATTTTTAAGGTTTGTGTTTCTGTGCCCTCTCTGAATAATAATTATTAAAAGAATTCACCAAGTTTTGCCTGAGTGTATGGGCAGGTGTTAGTGTGTATTTCAATGATTTCATGCTCATAGGATTTGATTAAAAGCTGGGAGTGGGAGTGTACTTGTCTGAATATATTGGCAATGAGATACTTTGGTTGAATTGAGAGAAGTTATTGTGATTGAAAATGAGAAAATGAAAATGATAAGCAATATGCCCCACTTATTAATCAATTTGGTTGGACCTGATTAACAACTTTTTTTTTTGTGCTGACTGGACTAATTGTTACTAAGGAAATAATCTGTACTCAGTACATATTGGAATGCAGGGACACCTTTTGTAGTCCTCCATGTATCTTAGTGCAACCATCAATGCAAGCTGGCACTAGAGATGCTTTCCGTGTGCCAGAATTTGGTATTAATTATCAACGTATTCTTGAAAAGAAGTAACTACCCAGGCTATGCATTTATTATTTGCTCACTTCCCTTCTCTCCTTTCTTTTTCAGCCAGAAGCTTTTGCCCTCCAATATATCCTTTACAAGAACAGCAGTGGCAATTGAATGAGGGAACCCCTCTAATTTGCCTCCATGCTCTTAAGATCATGCCCTCTCCACTTCCACCATCCTTTGCTTCTGAAACTGTTATTGACTGCCAGCCACTTGTGGTATGTGCAGGATCCTTCGATAAATGGCTTGTTATAAACTTAAAAATTGAATCAATTCTGTACTTACTTTTGCCAATGATACAATTTGATAATCTTTCCATATTTTTAGATTCATCTCCAGGAAGAATCATGTCTGAGGATATCCTCTTTATTAGCTGACGGTATTGTTGTCAATCCTGGTGATATTTTACCCGATTTCTCGGTGAAGTCTTTTATTTTCAATCTCAAGGGACTGGATATTACAGTTCCTTTTGACGAGACCAAATTGGATATTTCCAAAAATGACATGGACAATACAGTTCAGACCTCCTTTTCTGGAGCAAAACTTCATATTGAAAGCCTTTTCTTTGTAAATTCACCCTCACTGAAATTGAAAATGCTGAACCTGGAGAAGGATCCTGCTTGCTTTAGTCTTTGGGAAGGTCAACCAATTGATGCTAGCCAGGAGAAATGGACTGCTAGAGCATCCCAGCTTACTTTGTCTCTGGAAGCATGCATTGATGGACCTGGATGTCAAAATTCTCTTGGACAGACGGCAGGATTGTGGAGATGTGTTGATCTGAAAGATGCTTGCATAGAAGTGGCTATGGCAACTGCTGATGGCAGTCCCTTGTTACAAGTTCCCCCGCCTGGAGGTATTGTCAGGGTTGGAGTTGCTTGTGAACAGTATCTGTCCAACACTTCTGTTGAACAATTGTTTTTTGTCCTGGATCTATATGGTTATTTTGGGAGAGTTAGTGAAAAGATAGCAATGGCTGGAAAAAGAAAACAATTGGAGGACATTAGGGACAAATCCTTTGGTGGAAAGCTGATGGACAAGGTTCCTAGTGATGCTGCTGTCAGTTTATCAGTGAAAAATCTTCAACTTCGATTTCTGGAGTCATCTTCTGTTAATATTGAGGGGATGCCTTTAGTGCAGTTTCTTGGAGATGATCTATTTACTAGTGCCACTCATAGAACCCTTGGAGGTGCTATTATTGTTTCAACTATTCTACGTTGGGAGACTGTTGAGATAAGTTGTGTAGATGCTGAGGGGCTCTTGCCGTGTGAAAAGGCCTCATTCTTGTGTTCTAAGGAAAATGCTCCCTCACTGAGCGATAATGGATATCCTCAGCTAAGAACTGTTTTTTGGGTGCATAAGAATGAGAAGCATCTATTGAATGGAAACGCTCATTCAGTCCCTTTTCTAGATATAACCATGGAGCATGTAATACCATTATATGAACAAGACTTGGAATCTCATAGTTTAAATGTCTCAGCCTCTGTATCTGGTGTTCGTCTTGGTGGTGGAATGAACTATGCTGAAGCCCTCCTGCATAGGTTTGGAATACTTGGGCCTGATGGAGCTCCCGGAATGGGTCTTTGTAAAGGATTGGAAAACTTACAAAAAGGACCGTTGTCAAAACTTTTTAAGGCAACTCCCCTCATTGTTGATGATTCAGAAGATGGTATGAAACAAACTATGTTGTCTAAATTTCTGTAGTTGGTTAATGTGCTTAATACATAAAAAGTTTGTTTCTTAATTCATCTTGGGCATGTTTGTTCGCTCTATTTAAATAACTTTCCTTCCTATTTTTTCACCAGTTGGAAGTATGATAGAAGGGAAAGAAGCCGCTTTTCCCCAATTGAAGAAGCCTGATGATGTGGATGTAACTATAGAATTGAGAGACTGGTTATTTGCCCTTGAAGATACACAAGAGACAGCTGAAAGATGGTGGTTCTCCAGCCATGAAGATGAAGACAGAGAAGAGAGGAGTTGGCATGCATCTTTCCATGGTTTACGAGTAAATGCAAAAAGTAGCCCACCAAATGTTCCAGATGGAAAAATACAAGTGCAAAGAATAAAACAACATCCAGTAGAATTGATTACGGTAAAGAAATATTTTTCTTTCTGTTTTTAAAGTTGTAATGTGTATGTTTATAAATTTCTTCTCCAACCTTCGGCAGAATCAAAGATTTGCTTTTTGCTTTCAAGAATAATATATTTTTGGTTGACTCTATAAAGGAGATAAAGCAAAATTAACACTTGCTAAACAAAATAGCTCAACATTTTGTCAGACATCACATCCAGTAGGAATTGTAAAACTTGAAAAACACTCTATTTTTGTGATTAGGACGGTGGGGGATAGCTTAGATGGATAATTATATCAGTTACATTTTTCTGTTGACTAGTTACTATTAGGGTTAAAATCGGAACATCTGTTGGAAGACATATTTATGTCCTTGGTTTTAATAAAATATCCTGTAAAAAACTTGTTGCTTCTCATGCCTTGAAGTGAATCATATTTCTGTATATATGTTATTTTTTGTTTTTTTCCAGATACCTTTTTTAATTTCTCCATGTTGTCAAAATCAGAATAACTTATTTCATTACTTCGGTTAAATGGACAGAACATATCTATGAGTAAAGACTTTGCTCTTAATGGTCAGAACACATTTAAAATTCACTTAACCAGTAGATTTTTAAATATCATGCAATGTGGTTTTTCTCTGATTTATATACTTAAATATCCCAAAACTCAGAATCCTTATTAGTTGGTTTATTTTTGTAGCTTCTCATTTCTGTTTCTTGTCTTTAAGATGTGATCTACTCCTATCACTCCTCTTACATAATGAGGCGACGTTTGCAGGTTGGAGTTCAAGGTCTGCAAATCTTGAAGCCTCATTTACAAAAGGGCATTCCTTCATCAATGCTAATTGCAAATGGGGGTAAAGAATCTACGGACGCAGTTGGAGGAATTGGTGTTGAAGTTCGCTTGATTTTAGGTGCGGAGAATGTTGATGATGAACTGGCTAATTGGGAAGTGGAAAACCTAAAGTTCTCTGTCAAACAACCGGTAATGAGAATGTCATATTATGGCACGTTGTCTCCTTTTTATATGAAGGTTGTGTCTGATATGCTTTCTTTATGCAGATTGAGGCAGTTGTAACCAAGGATGAGGTTCAGCACCTTACTTTTCTGTGCAAATCTGAAATTGACTCAATTGGCCGGATAACTGCTGGAATTATTCGGTTGCTGAAGTTAGAAGGTTCTATTGGCCAGTCAGTAATTGATCAACTTGGGCACCTAGGTAAGTTATTAAATTATGCATTGAATTCTTTCTCATCAGATACAAAATCTCATTATTATAAGCTGCATTAGTGGAACCTTAGCCTTTCCTAAAGTTGGGAAGTGATATGATTTTATCTCCCAAAACTGCATTTTCATACAGCGCGGAAGATAGATTTAAGACTTGAGGTATAATATTCTGAACTAACTGGTATGACATATAGATCAAACAGAGTAAATGTGCAGGACTAGAAGCCATCAAATTTATAGGAAATGGATAATTCTTTAAACCCAGTGTCTGCGTATCGAATCCAATGGACAGTTATATGGATGAAAACCGTAGCCGACTACCATATATAATAGTAATATACAATACAGACTCTGACTCTGTTAACCCTCAAAAAACCAATGTTTAAGGGAGCTAATACCAGAAGTCTAAGGTTAAAGATGGTGTGACTTGAACAAATTTCAATTCATAGATGTACAATAAATAATACATGTAATAGTAATAGTAATTGTCTGGAGTTTCTCATGAATTGGAGACTTAATTGTGGTTACTATTCGAGCAAATCACATGGCTTTCGCAGACTCCTATTGTTCCTAATTTCGAGGATTTTCCAAGCTGAATCACTTAATGCCTATTTGCGTTCAAATTTCAACGTCCAAAAACATTTTGCTTTGACAAAAATTGAGTAGGAAAATGTGATTTTACATAGGAACTCGTTCTCAGACAAAACAGAACCTTAGCTTATATCCTTTGGTAATTTTCTAATAACGATTTGATCATCTGCAGGAAGTGAAGGCATTGATAAGATTTTCTCTCCGGAAAAGGTTAGCAGAGACGGAAGTGTTGGCAGTAGAGGAATTTCTCCACTGCCAATTCTCATAAATGAGGAATCTCACAGAACTTCGGAACAAACATTAACTTTGCTCGAGGAAGCACTTGTGGACTCACAGGCTAAACTTAATGATTTAATCAGTGATATTAGTACTTCAGACTCTTCTTCTCAACACCTTACCATTCTCCAACTGGGTCAAAAGATAGAGACTATGCATGACTTATTGATGCAATTACGGCACCAACTTTAAGGTTCCTCTCTCTGCCATTTTTGCTGTATATTTTATAGTCAAAATGTTTTTATTCACATTATAGATTACAGTATTGTGTATATAGGATATAAATCATTGTTGAGTGTTGTACAAGCTAGGCAGCCGCCATGGCTCTTCATTGATGTAACAAATTTTGTTCCCTTCACCAAACAACGTAATCAATGGTTGAGATATCTTTTTTGGGAGTTTAATGTGTGTGGAAGGGGAAGATCCAGATTTTCTGAATATTTTGCTACCAACAAAAAATCTTCCCCTTTGTGATTAATTAATTCGGAAAGAAATCACAGTAACTCTGCCATAGAGAAATACTAAACACTAAAAGCATACAGAGTAGAAAAAAAAAATAGCAACTTTAACTGCGCAAAACCAAAAATCATAATAAAATCTTAAACGGTGTTTTTACTAAACTTAATCAAATATATTCTATTAGGTTTTAACTTCTTTAAAAAAGCAGATAATTTTTTATACAATGTTTATAAAAAGTTCAAATAAACTTAAGACGATAAAACAGTAATAAATAAAATAATATTTAATATAACTTTAAATAATTAGATTACAATTGTTGAATTCTTAATTAGTAATTATAATAGTGTTTCTCATATTTTAAGAATCAAATCAATGATAATAGTGTTTTTAATTAAAAATGTCTTGCAGAGTAAAAAATATATGGCAATTCTTTATTACCAAATAATAGAACACTTTAAAATTTCAATTCTTACCAAATCAATAGAACACTCTAAAGATGTGCAAGAGCATATCCAGGTGTTCAGAAGGAGTTTGTTTTAAGGAACGTGTTACACTTTCTTGAAGCACATCAGAAATACTGTAATCAGAAATGTCATTCTTAAATAAAACAAATTGGGTAAGCTTTAAATGATTTTAGAAACATTCTATAAATCTTAAAATGAAAAAAGTTCAAATAATATCAAAATATGATTTTTCATGTCCCATGAAAATACAACCTTACCACCCTTTTACATGGAAAAAGAATATAACATCTTGAAACTATAAATCTTAAAATGGAAATAAAAAAGTTCAAATGAGAACAAAATATGATTTTTCACGTCCCATGAAAATACAACCTTATCACCATAGGAAAAAGAATATAACATGAAAAATGATACAATATAATGTTACTACTTATATGGAAAATCGGAAAATATCGCAACAAATATGACAATATATACTTCTCTGATTTCCATTCTAAAAGGTAACTTAATCTGAAAAAAAAGAGCAGGAAAACGATTGACCAACTACTCACTGCATATTTCGAATGTAGAAAAATACATTGACCACACATGACCAACGTTTAAGATCTACGCTACTAAACAATTTAACTCAAACCCCCTTCAAAAATATCATCTCGCATAATGGAAGATCATTAGGAACTTCACACGCAAAACCCTAATTCATTTCGAAAATATTTTGCATTAAATAATATATTAAAGGGGAAAGAACCATTCGAACTGATTTATGAAAATGCTCTAATAATTGAGTTATCTAAATTGTATAAACCGGCAACATGTGACACATGGCTCAAGGTTTAACTTTTCTTTATTTGAACAACTTCAAAGTTCTAACTGAGTTCTCAGCTGAACCTCATCGAACCAAAATAAACAAACAAACATGCAATAAACAAAGTTCCTGATAAACCATAAATGCCCTCATTTCTTGACATGCATGAATACAATTTAGGTTGAAGAGTTTGAAACATCATCCCAGCGCCATATTGTCCCATCCTCAGCGCAACTCAATATAGTACTACAACATAACACACAACAGAAGACTAAAGTTAAAAACTACAACAATATTGCATCAAAAATATGAGAATCATCATCAATATATCAAAATCATTACCTTCCATCAAAGGAAGTAGCAGTCTGCCTGATCGGAGCTTTTGATTGAGGATGTGACAACCTGAACAAGGTGACTAAGCATAAGAACTTCATACAGTAGAACACCATTGAAATTTTACAATAAGAATTGGAGTTGTTCATCTCAGAAAGTTGTATAATCTTTTTAATGTAAATATTTATTTGCATATTGCAGATTGTGGTGATAACACACTTAAATTCTGATTGATAACTACATAAACCACCAAAAGAACTGTCTCTAAGTTTTGTTCTTGAAATAATCAGTTGGTAGACAACATACTTTGTAGAAAGTACAGGAGGACATGACTGCAATTCCCAAACAAAAATCTTGCCTTCCCTGTTACCTGAAAGACCCAGAAAATAAAAAATGAACATAAAAAGAGTAAAATCTTGAAAATACAGACTTGCAAGCAAAAGCACTAGTGCAAATTGTCAGAAATATGTGTTCAACAAGTTGTGCAATAATCCATGGTTCCTATCACTATAGGACTGGAACTGATGTAGATACTAGAGAAAATAACAAATTTAAAAAAAAAAATAGCAATCACTCTTACCTACTGTAGCTATGTTTAAATGGAAATCACATGAAAACTTGATGAACCAGATATCACATGCGGGAACGGGGTACTTCTGAAGGACGTCAACCGCACCCTAAACATCCACACACACAGCACAAAAATAATCTGAAGCTGATTAAAACTTAAATGTTATAAAAACAAATGAAATCAGATAATAATAATTATTATTATAACTAACCGTTCCAGTAATTTCTTCCTTCACTTTAGGTTCCCACAAGAGAACTTCATCATCAACACTCTGGAAACATAAAATGATCTATTACTCAAGGAATTGGCAAATTAACTATATCAATAGGAGGAAAACTCAAACTGAAAAATCGATACTATGATTCCTTGTCAAGTGCCCAAAATGGAGGACTTGCTCAAAAACCTCCATAACTTCTCGTCTCCCAATTATTATTAAACTTTTTTAGACAAAGACACTTCACTGAATTATTTCCCATTTAAAATAAGCATCAAGGATAAGTGTAGAAACATCAAATTCAGTAAAGCTACCTCAGCTTGTCTACCAAAGAAAGTCATTAAAATTTATACCATACAAACTTACACCAAAGTTTTATCATAAAAAATTTCAAAATTTAATTTGCCTTTTTAATAAAATAGTATTAGAAAAGCAACTGTTTTACAAAGATACGTGAAGCTGATACTAGTTCCACAACAAACCTAACATTTAATTCCACCAGGAAGAGTAGTCTGATATTGAACAATCACTCACCTTTGAGAGAATAAAATCACCCAACCACCTAGTACAGTCAACATAATTTACATGAACAGAAGCACAGTATACCTGAAAACAGGTATCACTAGAATTAGAAATTATACAAAGATCAATGATATGTACCAAAAATAAATTGTTACTAACAGGATGTTGGACAAATTTTGTTGGGAACTTTGATGGAAGATCTGTCCATGTGAATGATTTTTCTACATATTTCCAGAACTCTGCATAAACGTAAGGAACATGATGGATTAAAATGAAACGGATAATAATAGAGCTTGTACATTACAATTGACTGAATGTGTAAACAGAAACAGGTATAATGTTCCGCACAAGAATTTTTTACAAATTACAAAATAATTGTTTCTTGCAGCATATGTTATTATGAAACAAAATATCAGAGATACAATAAAAAATGTATATCAAATCCATTAAGAATAATTGATTATATGTAACATAGGATAGATAGATAAACAGAGGAGATGGAATATCAAGGAACCCTCAATAGCATTCCTAAAAACATTGACACAATGGTGACATTCAATCCATGTAGGCAACTCCACCTAGTGGAAAAAGAATCACTTTTTTTCTTATTTCTTCATTTTCGTTATAACTGATGAAACAGCTATGACTTTTTCACTCTACCCTCTTACCAATCTAATATCAATCAACCATTACTTCAGTTTATGTTTCACTCTGCCATCTTTAGAAAGGTAGCATCAATATCGCTACCACAAAACAAAATATCTTACCCTTCATAGACCATATTTTTACAGTATTATCCATGCCACAACTAGCAATACGATATATATCCGAAGGATGAAAGTCCTACAGTAAGAAACATAAAATTAGTTGGGCTAATCTCCAAAATCCAAATATTATATTATAGCTACGAATAGGTAGGTAAGTAAACAAGCAAAAGGAGTACACTTACAACACTGAGGATTTCATTGCGATGTCCTCCAGCTCCAGCAAATATCAGGATACATATTCCAGTACGAGTATTCCACAACCGGAGAGATTCATCCTGATCAACACTAAATGTCATTAATGAGAAACAAAGGATTCCTTTAAATAGTTAAAATGTGGAGAAGCCAATTACTTTGCTTGCAGATATCACAAGTGATGGTTTTAATGTTTGAGTTCTGACTTCATTTATAGAGTCCCCATGGCCAATAAAACTCTGCAGAGAGATGTCATGTTATGTAGCAGAAGGGATTAGAGCACAACCAATAGATTTTCCATATTATCGAGACAAAAAATACAGTCATAGGCATTTAGCTTGCAGTAATGCCCTCAAAACTCTAAATTAACAATCAACACTAAGGGCAGGCACATATGAGTAAATAACTTAATTAAGCTTTGATTCAGTAAGAACATAAGCACTGCTTCAACGATAAAAAGGTTATCCATGAAGTTGATTGTGAACCACTTTTCCCTTAAGTTTCTTAACATAAGCTAAGAACAATAGATAATGAAGACATTAACCATTTTCATAAGCTCAAGCTAAACTCCAGCAAGGAAACCAATATTTTTTTTCTACGAAAACAAAATTCAGAAAAATGCTAACTTGACCATAAAAATAAAAAGTAAACAGAGCTACCATTAATCAAAGACCACCTTGAATGCATACATATAAAATAAACCGACATAAACTCCATATAATCTCTGACAAAAGCCACCGAAATATAAAAGATCTATAATCACATGTTCATAAGCTTCAAGCAGATTATCACGAGTTCACTACTTTAACCAAAATACCCTGTATATGCTCTCACGGCCCGAATCAATGACTCTGATTATCCCCTTGCTGCCGCCAGCCACAATATATGGACTCCCATCATCACTGCATGCCCAACACACAGTGTAAAAAGACTCATCCTTCTGGTCCACATAAAAACACAAACAAGAAACAAACTTTAGAACACATGCATGTACAGAAAAACAAAAGTTAGAGAAAATAGAGACCGAAGAGTCACTGTTCACTTACATCCTCGTCCACATAAGACTGCAAAACAGCAATAACCCCTCCTTCAAGGCATTGATAAACAGTAATCTAAGGAGTAAGAAGAAGAAAAAAGAAACATTAAAAATTGAAACTTTCGGATTGAAAAGAAAAAAGGTGGCGGAGAAAAAAATAGAGGGCGTACTCGGTTGCCACTAGCAGTGGCGAAAACGTTGAAGTAACGAGAGTCGAGGAAGTTAAAAACGACAGCGTATATAGGGCGATTTCCCTCTTGGAGGCGATTGGTGATTTTGTAGTCTCTCTTTTTCGCCGGAGCCAAAGATCCCACCACAGGCTCACACCCTAAGCCAAATGTTTTTCCCTTTTTAGTCTCTGCTCCCTTTTTAGCCTCTCCTACCATATTTTATTTCTAGTATTCTTTCTTAGTCTTAGGGTTTCAACCAAGAAACATGAGAAAGAAAGAATACAATTTTTTAATTTCTCAGACAAAAAATTAAATAAATAGAGAATTTTATGGGTTATCCGATTAAGATTCGGTTCGACCCGACTTGACTCAGGTTGAAAGTTCCGCATTCTTACTTATATCACAAATAAGAAATTAGTTATTTTACATGTAATTTGTCTAATCTGGACATCAGACATAACATCAGACATGACATCAAACATGACATTAGACATAATATCAGACATGACATCAGATACTGATATACTGATATAAAATTTATATAATCAAAATATCTTTAGGATTAAAATGAAAATTATTTACTATGTCTGATCCTGATGTTAGACATCACTATGTTTGATTCACATAAGAGTTTATATTATGTTCATTAGTATACAATTTATAACGTCACAATGTATTTATGATTAAAATGAAAATTATTTATTATTTTATAATTACTAAGTAATGACTAATTAATGATGGTGATTTTTCATATTTTATATTAAATAGATAATTGTATAGGTTATCCGACCAAAACTCAATTGAAACTGACTTATATTAGAAGGTCCACATCTTAACTTAGAATCACAATTAAATAATTATGCTATTTATTTATATAATTTTTTTGGACTTTCATATTATTTTTTATAATGGGTTAAATATGTTTTCGCTCCCTTAACTTACAATAAATTTTGAAATTAGTCTATTTCAAAATTTTGGACTAATTTAATCCTCCATCTTTCAAAATATGTGGATTTAGTCATTTTAATCAAATTTGGTTAGGTTTATTTAATGTTTCTAGAGCTGTCAAAATGGGTTGGAACCCACGAGCCAACCCGACTCACCACAGGTTTGAGTTGGGTTAGGTTGAAAATTTTTACAATTTTCAGTACGGGTTAATTTTTAACTTAGCTCACCCGGGTTGAACCCGTGGTGAGCCGTGTTGGCTCACCAACCCGCAAATAAAGGATCACACAAGTGTTTTTTATTAAGTTGATTTAAAGAACTAAATCTACTTATTTTGAAAGATGAAGGACTAAATTGGTCCAAAGTTTTGAAATTGACTAATTCCAAAATTTAATGAAAGTTAAATAACCAAAATCATATTTAACCCTTTTATAATTAATGTAAAAAATATTTAGGTATAATTACTGATTTAGTACCCCAACTTTTTGGCTAAGTTCAATTTGGTACCCATACTTTTGGTTTGTTCAATTTAGTACCCAAATTATCTAAAAAGATTCAATTTGGTCCTCTCCCTTAAGTTGAGGTTGAGGTTAACACTGTGTTCGTACAAGACACGTGTCAAGCCATGGAATTTTTAATTTTTTTTAAAAAATTTTAAAACTGTCACGTGTCAGTTTATCATCGTGTCACGTGGCAGCTTACAATCATGACACGTGGTAGTGGTAATAGTTGTTTTCATTTTAGTATCCCAATTTAAATTTTTGGTTCAATTTAGTACCCAAATTTTTTAAAATGATCCAATTTCATCCTTTCCAATTTGAGACAAAATTAGTAACTAAGTTTAATTATAACTTATATATACATGTTAAAATAATTGTTTTGAATTTATACATCAAATCACTACACCTAAATATTCAAATTATTTTATTTTTTACAAGTGTAAAAAATTACAAAGGTTAAAATGTAAAAAGTAAAATAATTTAAGTATTTAGGTGAAATGATTTGATGTATATATTAGAAAAAGTTATTGTAACATGTATATATAAGTTGTAATTAAACTTATTTACTAATTTGGTCTCAAATTGGAGAGGACGAAATTGGATCATTCTAAAAAGTTGGGGTACTAAATTGAATCAAAAATTTAAATTGGGGTACTAAATTGAAAACAACTATTACCACTGTCACGTGTCATTATTGTAAGCTGCCATGTGGCACGATTATAAACTGACACGTGGCAGTTTTTAAATTTTTTGAAAACAATAATAATTTTTTTCTTAAAAACAAAAAATTTTAAAAAAATAAAAAATTTCATGGCTTGACACGTGTCATGTACGGACACGGTGTTAACTCCAACTTAACGGAGATGACCAAATTGAATCTCTTTAGATAATTGGGATACTAAATTGAACAAACCAAAAGTTTGGATACCAAATCAGTAATTATACTAAATATTTATTACACTTTTATAATTAATAAACAACTACTAGTTAATGATTAACTTTTTTTTATAATTAAGGTAAAATAGATAATTTTACGAGATATACAGATTCAAACTCACCTTATTAAAAAAAAAAACTTATTTTATGCTTTTATCAAAATTAAATAATTAAATAAGATTACATGAACAAATTCTACATCATCCCATCCAAATAATTAAATAAGATTCAGTTCAACCCGACTTGACTCAGGTTGAAAGTTCCGCATTCTTACTTAAATAAAAAATTAGTTATTTTACATGCAGTCTGTCTGATCTGGACAGACGTGATGTCAGACATGACGTTAGACGTTGACATCAGACGTGATGTCAGACATGACGTTAGACATTGACATCAGACGTGATATCAGACATGATGTCAGATGTGATGTCAGACATGACGTCAGATATGATATTATAACATTAATCTACTGATATAAAATTTATATTGTCATAATGTCTTTAGAATTAAAATGAAAAATTATTTACTATGTCTGATTCTGATGTCATTGGTATAAAATTTATATTGTCACAATGTCTTTATGATTAAAATGAAAATTATTTACTATTTTTATGATTAATAAGTAATGATTAATTAATAATTGCAATTTTTCATATATTACATTAAATAGATAATATTATAATTATTTGACCAAGTCACAATTGAATCGTATTCATGTCGAAGATGTTTGCATCTTAACTTGTATCATAATGATTTTTCATAATTTATGTTAAATAGGTAAATTTTACAAGTTATCTGATCAAGACTCAACTCAATCCAATTCATATAAAAAATTCAACTCAATCCTATTCATGTTAAAAATATTTGTATCTTGACTTGTATCATAATGATTTTTTGTAATTTACATTAAATAGATCACTCTACTCGTTATTCCAATATTCAAGTGAAGCTGACTCATGTCGAAAAGATATGTACTTTAGCTTGTATCATAATTAAACAATTAAGTTATTTTACATGTATCAATTTGTTCGGACCTTATATAAAATTTTTATTTTTATACTGTGTTACGATCAAAATAAAAATTATTTATTACATTTTTATAATTAATAAGTAATGACTAATTAATAGTTAAGATTTTTTATAATTCATATTAAATAGATAATTTTAGAGATTATCTAGATTCAAATTCACCTTAATAATAAAAAATATATTTTAATTTTTTATCAAAATTAAATTATTAAATTAGATTACATGAATGAATTATGTAAGCCCCATTTTTTTTAGTTCTAAAGCATTTTGGATTTGGCCTTTTCGTGGGCCTAAGGCCAGCCCATTTGAGGACCCCCTATACCCATTTTCAGCCCCTAATCCTCATTTTATGTCTCATTTCTAAAAACAGTTTTCTCCTTTCCTCTACTTTCTTAAGCAGGAGCTCTACTAGGGTTTCACTCACGTTCCTCTACGAGCTAGCCAAACTCATTTCAACTTCCAAGTAAGTTGAATCTTTAAACTCCCTTTTTGTTTCTTCCCCCTTTTACCGTTTGGGGTACGTTGGTTTGGGTTAGGGTTCATCCTCATGTCCTGTATTTGTTTTTGTATCCACGTTTCAGCTTGTTGTTTGATTTCTGGAGCTGCGGTGTTTCTCTGATAAGTGTTTGCTATCGTTTTCGAGCATTATTCAGGTAAGAAAAGCTAGGGTTTCACGATATTTCTATTTTATGTTATTCGTGTTTTGTGAAGTATGAGACAAAATTGGGGAAAACATTAATTTTTGGTGTATTTTCAAGTTAGGGGTTCAAATATTCATGAAACTGTGATATGATATTTGACATTATTTTTTCATATTCTGAAGTGTCTGGGTGATCATTGGGCGAGTGCCCATTTTTCTGATATGCGCAATTTTAGTAAAATTGACTTTCCCGACTCATTAACAGTTGGATTGAGCTCAAATTTGGACATTTGGTTCATAACATGCTATTTTATGGTTTGATCGGTTGGATCGTCGATTAGATATATGTGGCTTGAGAAATGTGTCACGCATTACTGCAGTGATTTTGGTTTTGTGATAATAAATTTTCTTAGGAATTTTGATGTAAGAATTATGGCTATGTGTTGTGCTTGATTGTATGGAATTACAGGTACTTAACTGTTGGCACTCGGGATGAATACTATCTTGTGATATATGTATGTCATGGTATGCATTTATAAAGTATGAGATTAAATGAAATTTTGTTATGTTGAGTATGAAATAGAAACATGACTTGTTTGATTGGTGGTGGTTTGGCATGAGAATTGAACGCTTGATATGGCATGTGGATTTTGTTGGTAGAAGAGTTTCAAGGGAAACTCTTGTTGATGGTGGTTAGTGTATATCTTGATATAAGAGATGTCTAGATAAAGGAAGGTATCCTAAACTCTAAAAATTATTCACGCTCACATAAAGTAGAATCATTTAAGTGGTGAGAGTGGCAAGAGGTCCTAGTCTTGGGACATATTGGGCCCAAGACATTAGAGGATTAACCCTATGTGTGGTTGGGTGATAAACCCTTGCGTCTGAACTCTGCAGAGTTTAGAAACCAGCACATATGCTATATATATATATATATATATATATATATATATATATATATATATATATATATATATATATATATAATAATGGTAAAATTAAAATTTGAACTTTTAAGAATTTATTCACAAAAAAGATATTTCTTACACTATTTTATCTTTGTGACATGAGTTAGGCACATGATATTAGATATTGTGATAGGTTTCGAATCACATGCTTTCTTTGAACTTTTAGGACTACAGTTCCCTTTTTATGTTAGTTATATAATTAATATAGATCCAAGTAATGTAAAAAGCGTGAATTTTTCATGTCAATTTTCATCTCAAAATCCACATATTCAAAATTGTATTTGATCAATAAAAATTAGAACTCACATTTAGTTATTTAAGTCTTTTGAGTCAATTATATATTACATTCGTCTATAAATTAATAATGTTCGTAAATATGATTGTGGTTCCTCATTTAATATAAGTACAAATTAAATACAAATAATGAGAAGTATTTTATATAATAAAATTCACTAGTAGTTAGACAGATAATTTATATTAAATGTTTTGACGCACAAACACGATACGTGTATCAGACACAATACGTATTCAATACGTCGATACGTTTATTTTGAAAATAGTAGGACACGATACGTGATAAATATGCGATATATGAATATCGAAAAATAGGTACAATAATTCTTAAAAACATAATAAATATATGATTGTTATTTTGTTAATCCAAAATAAAATTATATGTATTAAAGTTATCAACATAAAAAAATATAAATTATTGTCATTATAAAAGTACCACGATAGGAAAACTCTTAAATAATGACCAATTTTAGTTACTAAAAATATGTTAGAGACCAATTTCCTAATTAGAGACCAATTTATAAACTAATTATTTTGGTAGTAGCTAATGTTAGTGACCAATTATTTTTATTTTGGTAGTCAAAATCTCGGTAACTAATTTTACTGGCCAATTTAGAAATCAATTCATAATAAAAATTATTTTAATTATCAATTTAGAGACTAATTATAATTTTTTGAAACTATTTTAGTTGTCAATAATTTTTAGTTTTAAAATTGATACTTAAATTGGTCACTATATAGTGACTAATTAATTTTGTTACTAAAATTAATCATTATTCAAATATTTTCTTGTACTATATTACCTTTGTAAATTAGATGCTCTATTGATAAGTATGGATAAAGTATCTTAAAGCATCAAGTACGAATACATGTCAGATATAGATATAGATACGTATCAAACACAGATACGTGACCCACTTTGAAATATCGATACATCATATAGTTTATTCCTATGAACATGAAGTCATCTTAACCTCAAATGAGTTGACTTAAATGTAAAAAACAATGTACACTAAATTATATCAATCATTAAATTTATTATAATATAAAATATAAAATATATACACAACAGAGAAAATATAAGAATTACTTAGCGTTAGATATGTTGTCATATGGCTTGACTACTCTTTCCACAAAAAGAAAATTCTCAAAGACATCTCTCACTATTTTAATCTCTTTAGTGGACACAAGGATTTGAGTGGGATGCATTCTACAAATTTCCCTTTTATCAATATGCTAAAAGGTGAAAAGGTCAGCGTGATTCATCAATCATTTGTCTCGTAAAAAAACAATTAAAATTGTTGGATGTAAAAATCAAAATTAAATTATAGTTTAGAAAAATAAAATTGTTGGATGTAAAAATCAAAATTACATTATAGTTTAGAAAAAAAAAACATAGTTAATCTTTAAATAAATATACTAATATTTGTTCTATCTTTATTAAAAATACACGAGTAGTCACCTCATCACCAAAAGTTTTACACTAAATTGGAACTAAATTTTATATCTTTTTATTCCCTACTTTATTCAAACTTACAATAAGGAATTAAAATTGTTTTTTCTTCTACTCATTCAATAAGTTAAGGAAATTTATAATGAGATTAGTAAATTTAGGATAAAATACCTTTTTAGTTTACATTTTTGTCAAGTTTTATCACTTCAATTCTAATTTTGTTTTAATGCTTAAATAGGTCTCAATTTTTGTTAATTTTGTTCAATTTGGTCTTTTTTTTTGCTAACACCATTTAAATCATTAGCGACTATGAATAGTGACGATCACGTGTCACTTTGTGATTTTTTTGATTTTTTTTTAAATTTTTTAAATGTTCACATGTCAACCCAACAACATATTACCGGTTAGAGTCAATATTTTATATTCAATTTGGTTTCTATATTCATTATTTTTGTTCAATTTAGTCCTAATTTTTTTAAACATGAACTAATTTTGTCCCTCTCCAAATTGAAACCAAATTTAATTTTTATATTAAAATTCACATTTTTTTATTAAATATATTAAAATTCACATCATTATAACTATTATATAAAAATTAAATTTGGTCCCAATTTCGAGAGGGACAAAATTACTCAATTTTAAACAAAATTAGGACTAAATTGAAAAAATAAATAGCAAATATAGGAAATAAATTGAATATATAACATTGATTTTGATACGTTTGGCATGCTGCTGCGTTGACATGTGGACATTTAAAAAAAATATAAAAAAAATAACGAAATGACACGTAACAATCACCGTTCATGGTCAGTAATGATTTAAAAGGTGTTAGCAAAAAAATACCAAATTGTATAAAATTGACAAAAATTTGAACCTATTTGAACACAAAAACAAAATTATGATTGATTCGACAAAACTTGACGAAAATTATGAACAAAATACATTTTAACCTAACCTTTATTACCTAAAATCTCTCTTATAAATTAAACAAAACTAAAATAAAGACAATAATTTGATCATCTATAACAAAATATAAAGAAAATTCTCTCTTTTGTGTCCACATTTCATATTATCAATTATACCCTTTACAATGTAATTATTTATTGAATTGTTTAAAATTAACAGTTACTTTTACCTATTTTCTATAAAACGGGGTTTATTGTTTTTCCTTTTTTTTATTCATCAACAATTATTCTCTCTATTCATTTCATTTTAATTTTAAAAAATATACATTTATTTTATATATTAACTTAACAACATTACACTATTATCACCTACTAATATAATATTATTCATATTTAAAAAATCATACACACCACCACCAGTATGTTTACGTTGAATATCTTTGCATTTCTAACTATTATAGAAATGTTAAAAAAGAACCTCAACTATCATTTCTTGAATGTCAAATCACTTTACATAAAAAAATTTAAGAAGTTCTAACTTCTACCTTGCATCTCCATTGTTTTCTTCGTCTCCTCCAATGTTTTCACACAGCCTAAGTACCATTTTTCAATATCAACTCACAAATTGAAAGCTATCCATTTTGAACCTAATATATCAACTGATCCACAAAGTCATAACTCATCAAAACACCAAAAATTCAAGTCTAATATCAACTATAAATTTCTTAATCTTCATTCCTCTTCGGCAACTAAGATATAACAGAAATTTACACTAATAAAATAAAATATAATAAAAAACTTCTTAATTTCATTTAAAATAATAAAAAAATAAGTTGTTTAGTCTATTAAAATCATTAAAGACGGTTAGAAAACTTGGATTTGCATATTATCTTTATAATTTATATAAAAAATATTTATTTCATTTTTATAATCGATAAGCAATGACCAATTAATGATTATGATTTTTTATAATTTATGTAAAATAGATAATTTTACGAGATATCCAAATTCAATCTCACCTTAGTAATTAAAAAATAATAATTTTTTTTATCAAAATTAAATAATTAAATTATACTATTAAATTTTTATAATTAATAAATAATGACTAATTAATAATTAATATTTTTTATAATTGACGTAAATTAGATAATTTTACTGGATATCCTGATTCATACTCACCTTAATGACAGAAAAAAAAATTATATTTGAAATTTTTTATCAGAACTAAATAATTAAATTAGATTACATGAATGAATTCTACCTCATCTCATTCAATGTTTCTTCCTTTTAGCGTCTCTTACCATCTTTTGTAATTTTACTATTCTCTCTTAAGGTTTCACACAAAGAAATTGGAGAGAGAAAATGTGTAATTTTTCAATTTCTCACACAAAAATTTAGATGTATAGAAAATTTTACGGGTTATTCGAATAAGATTCAAGTCAACCCAACTCATATTAAAAGTTCTACCTTTGTATTTGCATCATGATTAAAAAATAAAAAAATTGTTATTTTATGTATATAAAATATTATGTAGACATTGTTATAAAACATAGATTTTCATTATGTCTTTATGATTAAAATGAAAATTAGGTCCACGTCTTATCTTCTATGACAATTAAACAATTATGCTATTTACATATATAAATTTACTGGATCTAATTTTAGAGGTAACGTCACAAATACTATATAAAATAATGTTACAAAATTTGCAATTTCATCTTATCTTTGTAATTAATATAAAAATTATTCATTACATTTTATTAATTGACAAGTAATGACCAATTAATAATTAAGGTTTTTTTATAATTCACATGAAATAGATAAAATAGATTATTTTACGGGCCAGATTAAAACTCACCTTAATAACAAAAAAAAAAATACTTTTTATCAAAATTAAATAATTAAATTAGATTACATGAACGAATTTTACATCATCATTCTCATTCAATGTTTTTCCCTTTTTAGCCTCTCCTACCATCTTTTGTATTTTTACTCTTCTCTCTTAAGTTGCACACAAAGAAACATGGGAGAGAAAATGTGTGATTTTTCAATTTCTCACACAAAAAAGTTAAATAAATAGATAATTTTACTGGTTATCCAATTAATACTCAGTTGAACTTAGGGGTGGCAAAACGGGCCAACACGGTCTGTTTTGGCCCAGTCTGTCTGTGACCTGCAAAAAAGACCGGGTCGGGTTGGCCCGCCACCAATAAACAGGTTAGATATTGTAACACGTCCTGTCTTAGGGCGGGCTGGCGAGCTGGCCCACCTTTTTTTCTAATTTTTTAATTTTTTTAATTTTTTTAATTTTTTTAATTTTTTTTAACTTTTTAATTTTTTTTATAAATTTATTATATAATATAAAAAAAGTATTATTTTTTAATTATTTTTAATTTTAAACATAAAATTAAAAAAAAAAAAAAAGGTTGACGGCCCAGGGCGGGCTGGCCCGTTTTGGCCCGCTAAACTTGTGGGCTAGGCGGGCCGGGTTACAACGGGTTGACAGGTTGGAAATTCTAACCCGGTCTGCCCTTTTCTTGGCGGGCTGGCGGGCCTGGCCTGCTTTGGCATCCCTAGTTCAACCCGACTCATGTTAAAAGTTTCACATCTTTACTTGTATCATGATTAAAAAATCAAGTAGACTATTTTACATGTATAAGTTTGTCTAATCCTCTTAAGACCCACTTTTCGTTTTAAGTAAATGGGTTCAGCTTTAGTGAGTAAGGGTCCATAGTCAGCCCATTAGTTGCCTCCAGAACCCCTTCCCAGCCCCTCACTTTCATTTTGTCTCCTTTTCTATAAATAGTTCACCTTCTTCCTCCTAGTGTTGAAGTAGGAGCTGTACTAGGGCAATTGAAAAACCCTCCTTCCAGTTAGCAGAAACCATTTTTCTCCATGTAAGTTGAGAAAAACCTCTCTCTTTTCCTTTTCGTTTTTCTGTCCCTAAACTTTAGTTCCACGTTAAACTCTGAATTGGTTTTCTTTTTGTCCTCCAATGTTATGTTTTCAGCTCCTTAAGTAGTTTTAGGTTATGGTGTCCCTTCCTCTTAGGGTTCCCCTTCACAGTAGCTTTGCCAAGGTAAGGGAAGCTAGGACTTTGAAACCTTTTTTTTAGTGTCTTGCATATTTTTGGTTTTGAATCGTGCTTAAAATGCTGGTTTGATGTTTGTGGTTGTGTTTTTTTAGTTTTGTTGTTTGGGATTTTAGGTTTTTGCATGTTGTAACCAGTGGAAATATGTTATTCTAGCTTAAGCGAGATCAATCTATTTTAAGCGAGATCAGTCTAGCTTAAGCGAGAATTGCTACAGAATTTTAATTCCTTACATTAACTTGTGATTGACTGAGTTAATGTTAAAAATATGATGTATGAAGCTATGCATGGATGATGTGACATTTTTTTTTACCTGTACTTGATATGTTTAGCTTGGGATGATAATGTTCTTAGATAACATATGGAATATTAATGATGAAAGAGTTTCAAGGAAAATTCTTGGTGATGGTGTGGTTAGTGTATGTCTTGATATAAGAGATATCTAGATAAAGGAAGGTATTTTGAACTATGATAATCATTCACACTCATATAAAGTAGAATGAATTATGTGGTGAGAGTGATAGAAAGTCCTAGTCTTGGGACGTGTTTGGGCCCAAGGCATAATGAGATTAACCTTGTGTGTGGTTGGGTGATAACCTTTTGTGTCTGGACTCTCTGTAGAGTTTAGAAACAAGCACATGTGCATACTTCTTTTAGAATTCTATATCAAGGACATTATCCGGATAATCGAGTTGAGAGTCCATTAATTGTTTAGATGAAGATAAGCATGTGAATAATTCTTTGGTTGTACATTGCTTGTGTTTCATAACTTCTTTATTTAACTGTTAAAAATTATTTTCACTAGCTCACCCTTTCTATTTGTGTTTGTGTTCTTTGTTTGGTTTTTCCTATTTGTGATGATCACCAAATCCTTGGTGTGAGCAGATGTGGAGACTCTTGGTGATTATGATCTTGACGAAGATGCTGCTGTTTAGTTAGGCTCCCTGCATTCTTTATTGCTCATTGTCAAGGTTATGAACTGCTATTTTAATTTCCTTGCTCTATCAGCAATATTTTGTTAATTGATTCATGTTTAGTCTATGTTCAAGGCATTGTGTTGTGCCTTTGGGTAGTCCTTTTAGTATATTATGGATGACTGTAATGGATTATTCTTATATATTTTCGGAGGGTGCTCTATTTTATACTATAAATAAACATGCGACGTTTTATTTTATTAGATGTATTCTATTAAAGTGGGACGTTACAATCCTGATGTCAGACGTGACATTAGATATTATGTAGACACTGTTATAAAACTTATATTTTTATAATATCTTTATGATTAAAATGAAAATTAATTACTATTTTTTATTATTATTAAGTAATGACTAATTATTGATTGTGTGTTTTCATAATTTACATTAAATTAGATAATTATATAGGTTATTTTACCAAGACTAAATTGAATCCTAATCATGCTAGAAAGGTCTGCATCTTGTATGGTAATGATTTTTCAGAATTTATATTAAATAGTTAATTTTACATGTTATTTGATAAGACTCAAGTAAATTTGATGACTTTTTTTTTTGTATTTCGAGGTCACTTTGATGCCAAAATTGTAAAAATGGGTTCATTTATTTTTTATTTGTAAAATAGGGACAAGTCATTAGGATGTATGACAACATTGTAGATAAAGTTGTCATGTATCCTGCCGGTTTCTATATATATTTTTTAAAAGTAAAGTCGTCCTGTATCAAGACGGTTTCAGTGAATGAATAAAGTGAAGTCGTTAGAACCCATGACGACTCCACTTTGAGTTTTTTTTTTTCTTTTTGAGAATAGCATAATGAAAATTAGACTTGTCAAATTGGCCCATTTCTCATGATTTGGCCTTGGCCCATATGGGCTGGGGTTAGAAAAGCCCACAGGGCCAAAAAGCCCCTTATGGAAAAAGCCCACAGGACCCAAAAGTCCACAAAAGCCCTATGCTATAGGGCCAGCCCATGGGCCTTTTTTTTAGAAAAAAATATTCATTCTGAATACAAAAAAAATGGAAATAACTGAAAAAAAACACAACAAAACAACATATGCATCTTCCCTGTTTTGCATCCATATGTATCAGAATGAAGTAGGATTGAGACTTCAAATTCAATCAAGAATTTAAAACTGATAAGAAATTAGCAGTCATCACAAGCGATACATGTTAAGATGAAGGCACTAGACAGTTGAAATAGTACAATATATTGAAGAATTTTCCCATAATTTTTCCTTAGCTAGCACTAACCAGAAGCCCCTAAAATACAATCATCAGCATCATCCTTTACCACCTTTGAGGTATCAACGTCTCCGCTCCCAGTGTTGGAGGGGGAAATAAGTATATCAATTCTTATTGGTAAAGTAATACAAAGCAGATAAAACTTCAATAATTCTTACCAATCAAGAATATCGAGAATTTTTGGTTTCCCATCTGAGGCCACCTGTAATCCAGCTGCAGCCGGGTCTACACCAGAATCTGCAAACAAGCAGCTCTTATGATTAAACTAATTTATTATATAAACAAGTACATCATTTGATCATCAGAATATAAACATAATAGATATTAGTCGATGAAATTTTTTTAAGGAAATAAATTAGATCAACACTATGCCAGTGACAGTACTACGTGGTGAAAATTGCATCTATGAAAAATTATACTCATGCAAGGTCAATTATATTGAAGACTCTAAAGAGCTACAATACTTCCCCTCTAGCCTCGATGTACCTATTTTATATGTATACGAAAGCATAAAATAGTTTATCCACTGCTTCCAATTTAGCTTCACCATTTTTTATACTTGTCCAGAAATTCAATTGTGATAATCTGAAAAACAACAATTTTATGTCAACATTAGACACATTTCACACAGTATAAATAATTTTATCTCAAAGAATTAAACACCAAGGATTTAAAAAGTAAAAGCTAATTGATATTCAAATAATTTGTCTTTTTAAGACAATTAAATTCTGAGAGTGATTTCTCAACTTCAATCTTAATATGTTTGGGAAGATCCTCAACAGTTCCTTTACATTAATCTATTTTACAAATGAAATGTTTTACTTAAAGAATTAAACACCAAATACATTGAGATAATGGACTAAGCATATAAGATAACCTGAAAAAGTGTCATTGTTGGTGACTTTCAACATCTTCAAGAAGTTTAGACTCATCAATGATTCCCTCATGTCCAAAAATATCTTTAACAACTTCATATATCACATAACCAATTGATACAATCAAATCACTAGTCTAGAGTTAATTATTAATGTAAAGTGACTTTAAAACTAACAACATATAGACTTACCACTAGGATTTTCAGAAAATCCATGTAACCAATTTTGAGTACAAATCAATATTTGCACATGATCAAGAAGAATGGAGCTTCTATATTTAGAGAGTACACGCCCACCTTTACTAAAAGCCGACTCTGATGCAACTATAGTAGTGGGAATACTAAGCACGTCTCGAGCCATTATAGACAATATGGGAATTTTTTTCTCACTAATCTTCCAATATTTGAGCACATCAAAATCTTCATTGTCTTCATCATCATCTATTGTTGGTTCACCTAAATAAGCATCTATCTCGTTCTTGCCAACGATAGATTTTAATTCATTCTGATACATTTTAAATCCTACAATGCATTACATATTAATTATCAAAATGAAACAAGAAAAAATGAAAACAATGAACACCAAGTATAAAATGCTTATAGAAATAATCCTCGATCTCTTCAACTTTCTCCCTTCAGTATTGGATTGAGACATTGATATGGATTCAGTAGGTGATTGGGAGAGAGAAACACCAGGAATAGACAAGTTTTTTACATATTCTTTAAACAACCTCTTGAACTTCTCTAACATTTTCTTTGTTTTCTCTCCACATGTCAAAGGATCCAATTTTTTATAACAATACGTTATAAAATCAACTTTTAGTCATGGGTCAAGAATAGCTCCAAAAGCTAACCCAATACTATACTCCTTCCAATACTTTTGAAACTTGTCTTTCATATTCAAAGTCATTTCCCTTAAGGTGACATCTTCATTCAACAAATTCTCTTCAATGATAAGCTGAATTTTCTAAATTTGCATAAAATACAAGTTTGAAGTGGGATAAGATGAACCAAACATCATGTTTGTGATCTCATAAAATGGTTCTAAGAATTGACACATTTTCTCTCCCCTATTCCATTCCTCAGAAGATGGACAACTTTTTATAATTCCTATCAACCACTTTGAGAATTTCAAAAGCTTTCTTGTATTTGATTGAACTTTCAAGCATCAAATAAGTTGAATTCCATCTTGTAGTTACATCTAATCTCAAACCAATGCTTATATTTATGCCAACATCACTAACACATTCTTTGAATTTGAGAGTTCTTCCATCTGATGATTTAACATACTTAACACTCTCTCTAATACTATGAAGTGCTTTGTCAACCACCTTTAAACCATCTTGAACTATCAAATTAAGGGTGTGAGCACAACATCGTACATGAAAAAACTCATCGTTACATAATAAATTTCTATGAACACAAAGATGGCTTTTCAAAATGTCTTGTAAGATATTATTTGCAGAAGCATTGTCCAAGGTAATTGAGAAAGTTTTCTTTTCAATACCCCATTGCTTTAGGCAATCAAACACAACACTTTCTAATTCAACACCAGTGTGTGGTGGTTTCATTCGACAAAAATTAAGAATCTTACTTGTCAATTTCCAGTTTTCATCGACAAAGTGTGCAATTAGGAAAATATAGCCCTCAGAAGTAACTGCAGCCCAAACATCAGAAGTTAAACAAATTCTATTAGGAATCCTAGACATGCTTTGCTTAACTTTATCCATCTCTTCCATGTATTCCTTTTCCACATCTAAAACAATAGTGTTCCTACATTTCATGTCAACATTAGGATTAATGTATTTTATCCACTCTCTAATTCCTTCATATTCAACAAAATTATAAGGAAGATTATGTTTGATTATGGCTCTCGCAAGTAACTTACGATGAATCTTTTGATTGATTCTTCGTGTCCCAAACTTTCCTTCTTGATAAAGATTCATATCCATATCTGTGTTTGGAATACTTCTACACACGTTGACATGACGACTTAGATGCGAAGTCCCATAATTGTTTTTAGTAATATGATTTTTTCCAACTTTATAGTTATTGCCACAATACTTACAAGCAGCCTTTTCAATGCCATCCTTGTCTTTTCCTACTTTTGTGAAAAAATTCCAAACATTTGAGACCTCCTTTTTATTTGTGGTTGCACTTTCAGATGGACCAGGAGTTTCAGATGCAAGATCATCAACCAAAACTAAAAGGTTACTCTTAGGGTGGTCCATATTTAAAACTCTTCAACCCACTATCTAAAACTCAAATAAAAATGTAACAGGTAGGCAAGCATCTGAAAGAATAAAGAAATTATCATTATGTGATAATATATACATTATATGTGACTTTGATTCAAACAATTATAAATAGCATAGAAACATTACATGAGAAAAAAACATTCAATCAGAGTTCATAGGTACTAACCTTTGTTTCTAGATGTGGTCCAGGCAGTAGCTTCAAAATTTCTTGAACAAGATGCCTAAAAAAGATCAATAACATTCATTAATGATTTAGTTGATCATCCAGACCGAATGGCATGTTGGACCAGTCAAATTTTGAGTGGTGCATATCTAGAGAAGACTATGTTGCAAATCAAATGCACATTTTGCAAATCAAGATAAGATATCAACATAAGAAAAGAAAATATTTTCAATGCAAAGACGTGATTTGAACACATAAAAGCAAGGCTCTTTTTTCCATTTGATTTGAACAAATCACATGCTGGGCTTCAACTTGTCAAAACTATCTACTTAACGAGCTAGCATGTGTATGAGACACGTGGAGGTCTTCATGAAGGACTTTTCCATTAGATAATGGATACTTTTATAGCACATAAAGGATTAGGGAGAGGACTCAGTTAATCAACAATACATTTATGATTTTTGAATGAATTAGGTCAGAATACAATTGAGATTCAATTTAAATTAAAAACAATATAAGCTGGTGCATAGTAATTTTCTGAAGCATTGACCTTTGTTCATTATCACGTCTCTAGTGAAGCAAGTGCCGAATGGCAACAACTGCATCACCTTTGTGCTCCCGCAAAGTTCTTTTCGTAACCTTTTTGTCCAACTGATTGAAACAATAATAAAAGTATGTCAATCCATTGGAATAAAAGTTTCTAGATAGATTGATGAACAATCTGATGAAGTTACCTCTAGCTCATTAGCAATTATATCAACATCTGCTGCATTTATCTTAACAACAACTAATTCTTTCTCCCTGTGATTGGATCAAAATATATACTATAGTTAAGAGATTGATGTTATACAGATTATCAATGCAGTATTAGGCAAGAGGGAATGGAGAATTAAACATACAACTTTTTAATTTTTTTATCATTATTCCGCCTGAGTCTTTCAGGTATAAGAAAGTATACATATTCTTCTCTAGTCAATCTTTAAAAGCATCAAAATTCAAAATTATGGTGGTCCTTCTAAATACAACATGCTCTTCTTTACTCTAGCAACAAGTGGAGATAACATAGGGCCTCATCCTCATCTTCTTTTTAATTAAAAGAGGAAAAATAATTTGTTGCCCCATTCCTCCCATCTTTCCACAACAATCCAATTAATTGATTTTTCCGATAAAAGTATATATAACTTCCCCAATCATTTTCAGAAGTTCTAAAAATTATTGAAACAAGATGGGGTAAAATTTGACGAACCCGTATAGGCAAATAGGGGCAATAGGTTAAGGAGAATTTGAACTCTCTGGAAGCAACTCGAAGATGATGGAGAAAAGAAGAAAGAAGAATCTGCAACACTCGAAGATGATGGAAGATAGTGAGCCCCTTCGCACCGTCGTGAAAGAGAGAGAACGACCAAACTTCGCACTGCCGTGAAATGAGTTTTATTGGAAAGAAACGGAAGAGAAAATGAATTGATTTAGTTTTAGGGTCGGCCCCACTGTAACCCTGTCCCAACCCATTTTATATGGGATTCAAGGGGCTGGGGCTTTAAAAAAAACCCTTGTTGATTGGGCTAAAAATATAAGATTTATTTTTAAAGGAGGTTAAGGTCAGCCTGTGGGTGAATGGCTTAAATGACACCTCTAATAAAAATATATATTATAGCAAATGAAATACTTCTCTCCCTTTTCAATTCCAATGAGTAGGTTCATTGTAACTGACTTAAATGAGCGGATTTGTGGGTGTTTACATGTGTCAAACCTTTATTGGGGTGTGTGAAAGCCAAGTTGAAACTGCAACATTGGTGAAAAGTGAAGACGTTAAGCTAGATGACGACTTCACTTTTTTATATACACAGAAACGGACATCTATTAAGACATTTTGAAAAGAAAAACCAACAGATAGAGGACGACTAACAACTTAACCCTATTTTACAACAAAAAAATTCAACAGACCCACTTTTATAGTTTTCACTTTAAAAGACCCCAAAATAAAATAAAAAAAAGCCAAATTTGACTCATGTTAAAATATCTACGTCTTAACTTGTATTATAATGATTTTTCATAATTTACATTAAATAGATAATTTTACAGGTTATCACCGAGACTCGTGTGATTATGAATCATATTAAGAAAATCTACATCTTGACTTCTTTATTATAATTGAACAATTAAACTATTTTACATGTATAAATTTTCCTGGACCTAATATTAAATGTGACGTAAGACACGGTTATAAAATTGGATTTTCATATTATCTTTATGATTAAAATAAAAATTATTTATTACATTTTCATAGTTGATAAATAATGATTAAGATATTTTATAATTCAGATTAAATAAATAACTCTCTCATATTCAAATTCGCCTTAATAATAACAAAATTTATGTTTTAGTATTTTTATAAAAGTTAAATAATTAATTTAGATTAGATGAATGAATTCTACATCATCTCATTCAGTTATAAAATTTGAATTTATACAACTTGAAAAGTTTTTAATTCAAGTGAAACATATAATATATATATATATATATATATATATATATATATATATATATATATATATATATATATATATGTGTGTGTGTGTGTGTGTGTATTAATAATGATAAAATTAAAATTTGAAGATTTAAGAATTTATTCACAAAAATGATATTTCTTACATTCTTTTTATCTTTGTGACATGAGTTAGGCACATGATATTAGATATTGTGATAGATTTAGAATCACATGCTTTTTTTTAACTTTTATGCAATGTTCCTTTCGGTGGTTGGAACTGTGCGAGGTAATTTGAGAGAACAGATTTTATAGGTTGCTCATGTTCCTTTTGAGCGATTTAAAACGATGTGAGAGAGCGGATTTGGAGAATGAATGTTTAATCCATCTCTGCAAAAGTGGGCTGATAGTCGAATTATCTGCGGGACATTACCAAAATACCCTTGTGTTTATCAAGTTTCCCATGCAAAAACATCTGCCATGATTCCCTACACCGGAGTGTGTTATTGTGAATGTTGTTTGGCAACATGGTGGTCGTAAATCATTGTGAGAGGTGAGTGATGGTGTTACTGCGACACAACATGGTTGTGTGTGTGATTGTTGAGTGCATCCATGGGGGGAAGAATATGAGGTGCTTGGGTGTGGTGGGGGAGGAAGAGGATAGAGGGGTGGGCTGTGGTGGCGCACTTAGGTGAAGGAAGGAGGTGGTGGCATGTGGTGGTGATGAAGTCCATAGTGTTAGGATATGCATTGGTTAGCTAACCAGTGTGGTGCAAGTGTGTGTGTGTGTGTGTATGACACCGATTATGTGACCGATGTCTTGGCATGAAGGGGTTTGACACGATTATGACACCGGTGTCGTGTGTGTGTATGTGTGTGTATTTTTTTTAAACTTTTTTTTAATTTTTTTTAACTATATTTATATAACTTTTGTTTAAAATTTAATTGTATAATTTTTTTAAAAATTTAATTAAATAAATTTTTTTTACATTCATAAAAATTTAATTTTTTTTATTTTAAAATTTCATACAATTTTAATATATTTTTTAATTTGTATTAATTAATTATAATTATTTTTATAACAAATTAAAAATCATCCTCTTTTTCCATCAAGGCTATTTTGGTAATTTTCTAATTCTATCTATTTTTACAATTAATTTTATCTATCACATTAATCAAATCTCTCACTAACTTTTATAAAACTTATCTCCAAATTCATTCACTTTACTAATTTACTCAAAAAAATATAAAAATCCATCCATCTAAATCTATACAAATCCATCTTTACACTCTCCCTCATATCCACCCCAAAGGAACATACCCTCAGGCTATAGTTTATTTTGAGTTGGAAATAATTCTTTGGGAAGATAGAATGTGAAGTACATGAGACAGTCATAAGAAACGGGTTAAATAATAATTTTGGATAGATTTTCAAAATATATCAATAAACGGTTCTTCTGACATTTTTAATATTAGATATCTTCTACTTTTTATCTTAGTTATATAATTAATATAGATCCAAGTAATGTAGAAAGCGTGTATTTTTCATGTCAATTAAATTCCTAACAAAAATAATTTTCATACCATGTCAATTAAAGAAAGAATTGGCAATAAAAGACCTCAAAATGTTGTAATATCTTTTCTTTTTCTCAAATTTCTACTATGATTAAAGCTTAGTTGCAACCAATTTCCTGTTAATTATAGTTTTAATTGGCATGCATTTTTAATATTAGATTTGTTTTCGTTGTTTACCTCCTCATATATTAATATATATTTTCATGCACATATTACAGACACAATTCATAGATAAAGATTTTTAAATTTCTATGAATGTTATCATTTTTAGCTTAGTTTACTAAAAAGTTAATGATGCATTCAAGTATATGAACAAATGTTTAAGTTCACAAAGATCATACTCTTATTAAACAAATGTTCCAGTTATCACAAATAAAACTACACAAATTTACAAGTTATTACAAAAAATACTTCAAAAAGTTATATTTATCACTCTTAAATGTTTAATACTAGAATAGAAATGCTAAAATGGACCTCAACTATCATTTTACATTAAGAAATTTAACGAGTTCTAACTTATACCTTGCATCTCCATTGTTTTCTTGGTCTCTCTTCCAATGTTTCACACAACCTAATTACCATTTTCAATGTCAACTCCATTTTGAACATAATATATCAACTGATCCACAAAGTCATATACCTCATCAAAACACTATAAAATCAAGTCTAATAAATATTAACACAACACCAATCTTCATTCTTCTTCGGGAACTAAGATATAACAGAAATTTACACTAATAAAATAAAATAAAATAAAAACCTTCTTAATTTCATTTAAAATAATAATAAAAAGTTGCTTAGTCCATTAAAATCTGTAAAGATATGACATTGACATGCTTGCCTGCAATTTTAAACCATTTAAAAAAAATACCGAAGCTAAATTGAATTTTTTAAATGCATAAAGCTCCAAAAATTTTGATTGACTTGTCATCTTATTACAGTTAAAATTAAAAATGTCACTAGTGATGTCCGATTTATTTTAATTATTTAAATTATAATTTCTTTTAGTTATTTATTTATAACATGCTTATTAATACTAATATAAATATTATAAAAATAAAATTATTACATTGTACGTTAATGGAATGTATTAATAATTATTATCATTTGAATATAATTATTTTGTCAATATCAATTTAATATAAATACCAATATTTATTCAACATCACTTTTACTATAATATAAAATAAGTATTACTAGTATTTTTTACGCTTTTAAACAAGTATTATATAACATTATATTCTCATATAAATATTTATATATCTAAAAAGTAAAACGTTACATCTTGAATTTTAAAATTTTAAAATTTAGACTCTAGATTTTTATTTTTCGTAGAGATTATAATTTTATTGAAAGTTCTTTTTTTAAATAAACTATATTTATAAAAGTTTTCTATGTTTGATTTCATACTGCTGAGTTAATGAACTTTATGATCAAAATATTAGATTTTTGACACTCAGCTTTTATGTGTAAAATTCAAGCATTTTGACAGTAGGATTCAAACCTTCTAACTACATAATAATAATAACAGGTGTTTTTGTATTTTACACTTGACTTCTTCCTCAATAGATATTTCTAGTTTCTAAATATCTCAAAGGTGATTGTTTTCTGTGCATACTCCAAACAAAGCCTTATCTTCATTCTTCTTCGCTTCCAAATTGGCATGGCTTCCACAGTGTTCACATATCCTTCTCTTCACCTTCACATCCACTCACAAAAACCATCAAATCCATCACACTTTTCCATTCACAGCCAACCCAGAAACCACTTTTCCATCAGATGCACATCTCCAGAATCCACTCCTCTCGAGGACAATTTTCTAACCCCAGACCCTTCCTTCAGCACAGTGAACAGCGAAGAATCTTTTCCCATTGAGAAGAGAAGAAGGTCAGAGATAGTGAGAGAAAGAAGGGGAAAGAAGCTTGTGCAGCCTGAGCCTCCAAACTTTGAAATTGGATGGAAGAGGACAAAAGAGATAAAGCAAGAGGTGCCAGTAGGGTATGTGATAGCTGACTTCTTGGAGAAGCTAGAGACCCTCATGGGGAAGCAGTTTGGATCAACAGAACTGTTGGCAAAGGTGGGAGAAATTGTGGCTGAGAGGGCAAGAGAAGAGGCTGAGATTCTCATGGATGAAGGGAAAGTGGAGGAGAGAATGGTCACTGAACTTTTCAGAGTGTTGAAGTTGATGGAGATGGATTTGGCTATGGTGAAGGCTTCTGTCAAGGAGGAGACTTTGGGAGAGAGGCTTGAGCAGGCCAAGGCAAGGTGCAGGCAAGCCATTCTTGTTGCTTATTCCTTTTGAACTCTCTTTCATGGGGATTCTGTGTCACAGTAGAGATACACAGTGTTACAGTGGTGAACAACTTGAAGCAACTGATATATAAGTGTGTTTGGATTACTAAATTGATTTTTGTCTAAAAGTGGATTAACAGTAAAAGTATAAAATTTTAATTCTGTGTAAGAATTTATTGAAGTTATAGGTCAATTTAGAATTGATCCAGGGTTGGTAATTAATTTCTAAGGACAACAATAAAACATGGAAAAAATTTGTTTAAATCACTTGAATAGCTACTTTAACATGTTTGTAACTAATTTAATTTATCACTTATCAGCATTTCTTTATGCACGTTAATGACAAAAATAAAAAATTAAATCTTCATAACAGTTGAGGTTATAAAGATGATTTCATCGTCATTATTAACAACTAGCAAACACACTAACGCGACGCATGTGTATTCACAATTTTTAAGATCAATAACAAATATATAATTTTTAAAATAATTATAAATATAAAATTAAAAGTAAATATATGTAAAAAGAAAATTTAAATAAAGATTTAAAACAAAAGAGAAGAATGATTAAAAAAAAATAAAATATGTAAAAAAAAAATAATTAAAAAAAAATTATTTATAAAATAATTAATTTTTAAAATAACTAAAGATAAAACGAGTATTATGAAATGTGAACACAAAAAGAGAAATTCCATCTATTGTTATAGATTTTAGTTTCTAAAAATATTACTATTTCAATTTTTAAATTTGAATCGATGCCAACTGTTTAATTCGTTTTTTTATTAGCAGTATATGTACATACGATACGATTAACTAAATCAAATAAGAAAAATTGCTCCTACCTAACATATATTCTGATGAATAACACTTAAAGGTTCAATTTTAAAATAGACATTCATATTTTTTTACTTTTTAATAAATTTCACTAATATATCATATATATATATATATATATATATATATATATATATATATATAAAAGAAGATGTTTACTTCTTATTTTATACGAAAATACCGAATTAATTTCAACTTAAATAAACAATTATGTCAATATAAAATTAAATATAAAATAGAAAAAAAGAATCTTTTATAAAAATTATAGATTAAATAAAAGACATGGATATCACTATATTGAAAACATGTATGAAAAGTAAATATTCTTTTATTAAAAACGAGATAAGTGAATCAATTTAAAAATTACAAAGAGAATAAATTTAATTTTAATAAAAAATTAAGAAAAATATTTTTCTTTTATTTTAAATCTAAACAAATTGTAAATGTCTAACTATAGGTAACTGCAATTTCCCAGCAGAAATACCTAGTTATGAAATGATTTCCAAACCTATCAAGTTAAAAAAAAATAATAATAATGTCTTCTACTTGAACATCTCCAATATTTGTCTTGTTATTCTAAGCAAATTTAAATATAAACATTATAAAAAATCTTTTTCAGTAGAGATCAAGTGGCCTTCTAATTCAGCATAGAAAAAATGTATCGAAGAATTAGGGACAGAAATTCTGACGAATCTGTCATTTGTGGATGAATCTGAGCATCCATCTACTATCAAGCTTTTCAATATGCACATTTATATTTTCATAAAAAAGTCTCTGTTTCTTGCACCTCCTCTCTCCCTGTATACGTACTTTCACACACAGACATGTGCATATAATATATATATATATATATATATATATATATATATATATCTAAAATCTTCAACCTCTGTACTAGTAGCAAACTTATTGAAAAGCACCAAACATGCTCCTCTTGTCAACATTATGGAAATCAGTGGCATCAGCACAGGCACTTACACTTGAAAAGGAATCATCAAGACATCTCTGTAGGAAAAAAGCTAAAACTTATATATATATATATATATACATGTATGTATATATATATATATATGTATGTATATATATATATATATATATATATATATATATATATATATGTATATATATATATATATATATATATCTAAAATCTTCAACCTCTGTACTAGTAGCAAACTTATTGAAAAGCACCAAACATGCTCCTCTTGTCAACATTATGGAAATCAGTGGCATCAGCACAGGCACTTACACTTGAAAAGGAATCATGAAGACATCTCTGCAGGAAAAAAGCTAAAACTTATCCTTGATTTCCTAAAAGTGTGCAAATGACTGGAGTCTAACTCTTCAATCAGAGTAATACCTACACACTTAAAGACAAATATTGTCAATACAAATGTGGACTAATGGAACAAGCATCATAATAAAGGTGGAAAACCCTGAAAATCTTTCCACAACCTACTTACAATACTTCAAGGTCCAAACACAACATAGCTGTTTTAAAGAGTTTCAGACTTGCACAAACTTCAACAATAACTCAACATAGTCAGTCCACTATGTTTCTTGTATCATTGAGTTATACAAATTAAGTGAAAAGGAAGTCAGAACCAACCTTATCATAGAAACTTCCATAACTTGCTAATCATTTTGGAACTTATTCTTGAGCAGATTGCACAACTTCACTGCAGAACTGACACAAAATACAATGAACATAAAGTAAATTGCACAATACATTTAGTCATAGAAATTCAATAAAGTGAAGGGGAAGAAAGAAAACCTTAAATGCTTATTGGAAATAGAATACAAAGATGATTCTGCAGCAAACATCTTTTCAATTGTCTGTATCATCTAATTCCTCAAGTAGATGGACGCGACCTATCAACTCACCAAGGAATGAGTGTGCTCCTGGGAATGTCCAATGGCTTGATTATGAAGGATTGCAAGTTAAAAATTATATAAAAATTACTGATAAATTCAAAACCTTACAATGAGACCTAACATCTTTTGCCTCCAGATTGCGTCCAGCTTGGTTAATTTCCCCATAAATAACAAGAGTCTCAGACAATTGCCCATGTGGCCTAAGTACTCAGACAAGAATATCCTTGACTTCATTCAAGCTCATCTGCAGTATCAATGGATTTAAGATCACCTGTAGAGCTAAGAATTTATAAGATCACAATGAAATCATAAGCTTTCACAACATTAGAGTGTAGCATATCTTTATTACATAATTCAGTTTATGAAAACTGTATTTATGTAAACCCAAAAATATTAGAGTGTAGCATCACAACATTAGCATAAATAAATAAATAAAGGGAGCAATAGTATACTTAGAGGAATGCATGATAAGATTCAAATATTAACTTGGTAGTGATTAAAAACATGAATTTGAAACACAGTGAATAACAACATCAATACAAGATGCAATTTCTTTTGAACAGTATTGGTTCTTCTGAAATGAGGGTATAAGTGTATGCTCAATATAACTCAACTTTTGCGAAGTCTAAGTTAATATCAGAAGGAACAATTGAAGAAATAACTAGAAACTTTTGGAGATAAATTCATTCTTGATTCAGATATGGATGTAATGTAAGAATCTATTATAGTGCTATTAAACATAACTTACATTCCCTCTATCCTCTTCAGGTTTAGAGTTTCTAATTAGGTAGCTGAGCTCTATGAATCCGGTTTTCTATCAGCACAGGGCATGTGCTCAAGGATCCTCACCCCATCACTGATGTTTTTCTGCAAAAAATTGTGTAAAAGGGTGAGAAAAGAAATTATTGTTTAAAGTGAGAAATCGATTTAAATACACCTTAAAATGTCAAAATAATTGAGAATAGTCTTGTTAATCATTGTGGCAATAAAACTGTCTGCATACCAACAGCAATATTCCAATGAAGAGAAAACATTAATATGATTTTTGCTACGCTGCAAAAAACATACTGAAGTCAATAAATTACTTCAATACCTAGCCTGATCTCTAAAAATACAAGGATTTAATGCCTATATAAGTGGCTATCAATTTCTAGATTTGTTGAGCATGGTGAGAACTTTCTTCACCTACAAGCCTGGAGTGTGGCCTTGTTCAAAGATTTGCATCATATATCTATAATCTGTATAACTAAATAAAAGAGCCGCTAAACAAAAATATAATTAAGCATGGCCGTAACTAACGTGGTCCCAAGTTTAACCGCCAAAAATAAATAAAGCGAAGAAAAAAAAAACAATGTCAAAATCTGGTTGCTTTGAATTCAAGAGCGTTGGGTATTTTAAGGGCAATTCAAATGGTTTTGGTCCAGTTTACACACAAAATGATTCAGAGTATTGACTGGTCCAGAAACAGGAAAGTCAATTTCATAGATCCTCTTATAATAGTGGACTTTAAACTTAACCCAACCGATTTGTAATGTTAAGTTTGCATCCACTTTTATATTATAATTTGATCAAAATCGATGTAGAATCTCCAACATACTTCCTCACACCAAAGACTATAATCTTTAGTGTGAGATAGATATTTGCAGATAGTTTAATAGCGGCCCGATAGCAGTTGCCACAATAAATCCAACAAATTTTACTACAATAGGCTCCTAATATGAACATATACTATAAGTCTAACTCAACCTTACAAAACCATCTTGTAAGGTGAGACTTATACTCACTAATATATTATAATTTGGTTATATGGCTGTTAGAAATTTACAGCCAAAAAGGGTAAAATATATGAAATATGACACTAAATAATGCAGCAGAACAACCATAATATTCTTCCTTATAACTTAGCTTTTAGCTAGTTAAAGGAAAAAACATTGTTGGACTTCCACTTAATATATTTGCTCTTATTTTAACTGATCCATTGCATGGTGACATTTGCGGCCAGAAGTAATGATTTTAATTTTAAATTTCAAATTAAATTTTAGTATAAGTTAGTGATGGGCCCTATACTTCAAATTTTCTTCAAAGCACGGGACTTCCAATTTGAAGGGTTATTTTATTTTAAAAAAATAAGATCATCATTGGATATTCACCAAATAGTAATACTATTAACTTTCAAGTCAAACAGTTCACAAGCAGTAATTAATTCAAGATCGTGAGCTTAGGCATAAAGGCCATATCATGTGGACAGAGGATATGAGCGCATTAGAGCACAAGTACTATGACCAATGAAGAAACATAGGAGTAATTGTATGGAAGATTGGTCTTACCAAATTATATTCAGATGTGTCGTCACAAATTTGTAACATTGAGTGTAATACGTCAGTTGATAGTGTCAAACCTGCTTCACACATTTCATTGACAATATCAAGTGCTACATTAACCTGCATTACAAACCAACAAGAATTCATCTTAAATGCAAACTAAGCAGTTAATGGAGTGATTGAAAATCCTCAGCAAAGCCATTATGGTGACAAATAAACTTAATTACTTGAATGCGTGAATACATTTTTCTATTAAATAAAAAATAAAAAACTAAAAATGAAGAGAAAGTAAATGTGAGTGGGTCCACAAATAAAAATACACAACCATTGTCAATGGTTCAAATTCTGTTCTTCATTAAAGGGTGAGGAAATTGAAGGGGTGCACCTTCACTGTCTCGTCATCTTGCTAGAACGAACAGTTTTCTAACCATTTTCTTGTAGATTTCTTTTTCTTCTCATAGAGAAAGTTCTGGTAATCACTTAGTAATCATTAGAATGCAATAAATAAAATTGTACCTTGTGCAATGCACAGCTATGTAAAATGATCTTCTCATATGATGAGGATGAAGGTGAAACTTCTAGTCTATGGTGCAAATCTTTGAACTTTTTTTTGACATCCTCAACCTTCAAGAACACCAACAATAAATGTGAGAAAATGACGCGCCACATGCACAAAGAACTTTCCCCACATTACAGATAAGTACTACTGAAAATTATCATGTCAAACAACATATATGCAACAAAACAGCTATGAACATCTCTTGATCGTGATCAATGTTAATATGCTACTATGCACATTATACCATACAAGCACAATGAAGTATGACTTCATTGGCTTGAAAATTTCATCCACAACAGAGGTATGAGTTTCAACAATTTTTTTGTGTAACTGAACCAGATTTTAAAGGTACCAATTCCATCTTACCTGATTATTCACTTTAGCGCACTGTAGATGATAACCTACAAATGCCTCTCTATTTATTTTAACTTTAATTGAGAATTCAAAATTAATTATCAAGAAAATGTCACTAAAGAATGCTAATAGAAACTAGCTAACCGGCTTTGGTACTACATCAATCACACTAAATTTCTGAAGAAACATAAAAATGGGAAAATGAAGACTTAGCTCAAGAATGAAGCAAATTGCAAAAAGGCAGAAGTACGTAAAGAGTATCATGGCATCATAGAAATTATTGGCACCATTTTAGATATTTCTTACCAATAAATTTGGAATGCTAACGACATAGCAAGCAATGAAGTTTGTAATATTATTTGCTTCATGATCTGCAAAAGGTAAGAAAACTTTCAGTATGTATATATATTAGAGAGAAATATACAGAGGAAGCAATGCCTAATCCCACTATATGACTACAATACTACTTCAAATACAAATGGTAGAATGTAAGAAAAATCTTCATTTAAATACATTCACAATTAGCTGAGAAAAGGAAAGATCCATGCAGTCCAAATTTTGGACCAGTTAATACATATAAAATTATGTGAAGCAAAATTGGTAGATAGAAAGATCCATATAGCATATACAAATTCTTATTCTTCTTTTCCAAATGCAACTCAGTGCCATGACACACGTACATCACCCAAGGTGAAAAAAGATCAATATCAAATTACCACTATTTTTTAAGTGAAAAAGGAACTTCTCTGCCACAGGTTCCAATAGTAATCTTCCTAATGCCTGAAATACCATTGCTACAGATTCAACAGATGAAAGGTCTTTTATGTCTATGATTTCCAACAGCTTCAAAATCTCCTCTGTCCGTTCACTTTCACAAAGAGCCAACAGAACATTTTCTGCAACATAGGTTGAATAGTAAGTTCCTAAAGTGCAATATGAAGCAAAATTTTCTATCATTATTAGACATCAAATTGAAAAAAAAAAGGTAGCATCATGCTAGTAGCCCTGTTAATTGCTAAACAGTAGCATAAAACACTCATATATGAATAATCAAATACAATTAACCACATGAAATATGTCACTTAAAACAGCATGGGCCAAATAGTTTCACCTCAGATGATCCCAAAATTTGCAATAAAAGACATTAATAGTGTCTCTTTGTAATGAAATCACCTGCTACACTTTAAATCCAAAGCTAGACGTTCTTCAGCAGAACATGTTATGGAAAAATAATGCAAGTGGAAAAAAACATAAAGAAGGTTCTCCTACCTCGTATAACAGACATGTCCTCACTGTCATTCTCTGCAATATAATTACAAATACTCTGAATCTTTTCTTCATTATTAACTCTCAACCACAACAACATTTCATAGTAACCCAGCCTTGCAACTGAACTGGGATTCTCCTCTTTGATAATAACATAGAAAAACTGAAACTCCTCAACCATACGCATATCAATTATATACAAAAGAAGTGGGCGATACGTTTGGTCCTCTAGCTCTAAACCTTGTTTCCTCATTGATTTAAAAAGGTTAAAAACCTTCCCCAGTTCTACTGCGATGCCTTCATCATCAGTTCCCCTGGCTTTATCTATGCACATTTCTACCAATGCATTGTATCCTTTGGAAACTGGTTTTCGTCCAAGTTTACCAAACAAGTCAAGGGTAGTCTCTGGTCCCAGCATTTTTGCAGAGACTTCAACTAACTTCTGAAAACGAATTTCTTGAGAGACTTCAAACACGAACTTTTGTTTCTTTTTATGAGATTGCTCTTTCCGTTGCAATAATATATTGTTCTGAGAGATGCTCGACAACCACGATAGATTTTGCACTCTTTCAAACTCCTTTGCACCATCAATTTCCCCAGAACCAGGTTTCTTGGCTGACTTACCAGCTGCAATCAGTAACAATAACCCGATATGATTAACCTTTTAAACCAATTTTTTTGGGAAAACCACAGTACAGGACCTTCATTCAATTACACCTCCCCTCCCACCCCACCCAAAAATAAATAAGTAAAGAATAAAAATTAAGGGAAAAGGAATTGTAAATAAAAAACTACTGGTTAAACCACATAGATTAGACCTACTTCCAGCTTCCCTTGTTATCCTAGAGTAAATGGATATATATCTCGGTCGTATAATCAAACATGGATGGTCAAACTTTCTTATTTAGTTTTAATTTTAACAACTCGTTTGAATTATAAGTTCCTCTCACTCCTCTCAAGCTCTCGTTTCTCACTTAATACCCGTCCTATAAGTGTGTGTATTCTCACAGAAGTTTTAACAAACACTTACCATGGAAAATAGAAGAAATATGCTTAAACACCCCGTCAGCCGAATCTCCTGCACAAAATACCCAAAAATAAATAAACAGATTATTATAAATCCAGTTATCCAACAATGCAGCACCCTCGGCAATAGTTCCAATATCAACTTAACGAAATCGATTTAAAGTACAGTAAAACCACTTCAGTCAATGTTCGTGAAGGGTGAGGGCTGATTGAAAATACCTGAATCAGAGAGTTGTTTAAGCTTGAGGCTTGAGAGCATGAAATCCTCATCAAGTTCCGAAAGGCATAACGAGGTTGAAGAAGAAGATGATGAAGGTTGAGGTTTGGAAGTGGCACTTTTGGTGGCTGAACGTGAACGGAACCCAGAGCTTAGACTTCGAACGTAGCGCACTTGCATTGCATTTATACAATCAAATTGAAATGCTACACCCTCAAATACATCCTTTTATTCTGTGGAAATGGAACCACGCCCCAATTTTAAGCATTTTCTTTAATTTTAATTTTAAAATAATTAAAAAAATAGTATTTTATTTATTTTTATTAAAATTGTGTAGAATTTTTTTATTTAAATAAGTTCATGTAACAATAACTAATTAAATTAAATTTATATTTATATATTTTTTTAATTTTTTAATTTTTTAATTTTTTTAGTTCTTAACTTAAACTAAGGCTAAAATTAAATATGTTTGCAATTTTCACTATATTTAATTTTTATATAATATCAATTACTTCCATTTAAAATGCTAGATTTTTCTTAACTTAGATTACATAGAATTTTAAGAAGTAACTCGATAATATTAAAAATAGCATAATTATTTTCATAAGATTAAAATAAATAATAATAAATTAAATTAAATACAACAACAAAAGCAAACTAAATATAAAAAATGATAATAAAAAAATTAAATAACTTATAAGTTAAAACTAATAAAATAACCTACCTATATGTATCTCTAAAACAATTTTGTTTTGGTTAAAGTTGTTTATAAAAGATTTGGAGGAGTTTCATATCACACCACTCATAATTTAGAACTCATGAATGTGGAGATTGATGTAGTTCTTGCATCTTATACAATAAATATAATACCTTAGAAATATGGTTTTGGAGTATCAGTGGTTTTATTAAAAATATAAAAAGTTTAAATTATACAAATGTTTTAAATAATTGAAGTTAATTCATATAAGATCACTATTTTTATAATCAAATTCTTTCATTTCTCTCTAGTTTATCTCACTTGTTTTTTATCTTGTTGAAGATAACCATAATTGGAATCCTCATGAAGAGCTCTATCCAACCACTCGATCAAAGAATCAAACAAAGTAAGTTTCAATTTGCTCTCTTTTTAGGTTTTGAGCTCTTGAGTTGCATGTAGTTCTAGAGTCATTTATGTGGCTCTTGAGTCACTTATATGACTCAAGGTTACTCTTTGTTGTTCTTTGATCCTAACTGTGGCCTTAGAACTCTAATTGATGTTTTTGGTGTTGGTTTAGGCGATCTCGTGTTTGGTGCTCTAAGGAGTTTTTGATTGAGGATATCATCTTGAAAAAACCCTTAACTTGCATGTTTTGATATGTATGTATTTTGGAGAGTTGAGGTATTATATGTATGGGAATGCAAATGTGACAAGTCATGACTAGAGTGAGTTGTTTAACACGAATTTGGTTGGCTTCAGATTGAAATGAAAATTGTTTATGTAACTTCATATTAGCATTAACTTACCTTCTTTTGGTTATTGTTGTATGTGCTTTGTTTCTTTTGCGATGATTTCTATTATGATGTGGGCAGATGATGTTTTATAGGTTTTGGTGATGGTAGCCAATAGAACTAGTTGAGGTGTGATTGCTTCTCATTTTTTGATGAATGTACAAAATATATAAATACTTTAATAATATTATACTCTTGTAATGCTTTGAAAATTTTTAGTTTTTTTAATTGTATTCTAATACACTTAACTTTTGAAACACTATAAACATTTATATAATTATGTACGTTGAATTTTCGCCTAATGGTAAGTTTTTATATAAAAAATATAAGTAGGAAGACCTATTTTATCAAGCTGTTACAATAAAATATATTGTTTAAGGTGTGGAGACTAAACGTTTACTTAAACACTTTGTCTTTCTCCAATCCTCGCACTAAGGGTGTATTCCTTTGTGTGGATAGATTGGAGGGAGAGTGTGAAAATGAATTTGTGTAGATTTGAGTTGATAAATATGTATGTTTTTTTAAGTGGATTTAAAAGATAAAGTGAGTGGATTTGGAGATAAGTTTTATGAAAGTTAGTGAGAGATTTGACTGATGTGATAGATAAAAGAAAAATTATAATAGATAAAATTCAAAATTACCTAACTACCCTTCTAATAATATTTTTATTATTATTATTATTAATTATTATATATATACATATCGTAAATTATTATTATATTATATACATTATTATTATTAAATAAATAATAATAATAATAATTTATAAAGATTTTGTATTATTACAATAATATTAATTATATATGGTAAATAAAATTAGAGTGGTATTAATTAATATAGGAAAATGGCACAAGGATAGAATTGTAAAGTCTACTTTCATCCACCCAAATCTTCTTTGTAGAAAAGGGATGAAATTTTAAACTGCTTTTATAGATATGTGCTCTTATATTAGCTGATTTCCTTGAAAACGAATACGAATGAAATCATAAATTCGTCGTTGCAAATAAGCTAATTTAAACAATCAGCTTAAACGAACATGCGCTAAGTCTTAAGCTTTAGGGTGTGTTCCTTTGGATGGATGAATATGGGAGAGAGTGTGATGATGAATTTGTGTAGATTTGGGTGGATGAATTTTTGTTTTTTTGAGTGAATTTAGAGGATAAAGTGTGTGGATGTGGAGATAAGTTTTATGAAAGTTAGTGAAAGATTTTATTGATGTGATAGATAAAATAAATTGTAAAAATAAATAGAATTAGAAAGTTACGAAAATACCCTTGATGGAAAAAGAGAATGATTTTGTAATTTGATGTTATAAAAATAATTTTAATTAATTAATACGAATTAAAAAAATATTAAAATTATATAAAATTTTAAAATTAAAAAAATTAAATTTTTATGAATGTAAAAAAAATATACAATTAAATTTAAAAAAATAAATATAATTAAATTTTAAACAAAAGTTAAAAAAAATTAAAAAAATTAAAAAAAAGTTAAAAAAGTAAAAAATAAAATAAAATAACCAATGACATCGATGTCGTAACCAGTGTCATCCCTTTATAAATCAAGACACCGGTTACGTAACTGGTGTCATCCACTTCTCAAAACACTACAACACTTGTGCTACACCACCAATGCATATCACCACCACACCACGTCCATTGTCCAACCACGACCACCACCTAGCCACCACCGCGGGCAACCACGCCACCCCTTCATCCTCTTCGTCGACCACCACACCCCGAACCACCTCATCTTCTTCCCCTCCATGCACTTAACAATCACACACACACACACACACACACACACACACACTATAACTGACCTCTTAAAACTCCAGTTGGATCACCATTCATAAGCACACTACTGCTTCCATTTTTAAATGAGCTTCAAAAAAATGCAATGGAGTAAGGAATCTTGGTCAGGAATCTGGTCACATGCTTTTGGAAACAGGAAACGAGAGCAAGGGTACTTTCGTCATGTGTACAAACCATATAAAACATCTTCGCACTTTTGAGGGGATGGATTAATCCATCCATCCCCCAAATACTCTCTCGCGTATCCCTTCAAATAACCTAAAACGAACGTGCTCCAATACCAAAATCGACACTCTCAAATTTGCTTCAACAGTACAAAACCCTCATACAAACACTGCGTTAATGCTTAAGTCAGTAAGTGCTCTCATTCTGTTCAATCAGTTAATGTTATAATAGATGAGAGATAAAAGTCATTACCAACCTATCTTGGAATTTTATTTATAGTTTTTTACATGAGCCTTTAATTAGAGTTGGCATAATTGAGGCCTTTAATTAGTTTTCAACTTAATTATTGACCTATTTCCCTTAATTATAGAGACATTTACTTAATTATTGGCGCTCCCGCCCGCCGACATGATCGTACGTTCAATGGATTACCATTCGGACATGGACTCCAAATTTCGTTCCAAAAAGATTACACATCAATTGGCCACGATCTCGAAGCCCAACCGTCAGATGATAATGGCAATGTTGATCGATTCCACATCGAACTGCGATCATACTTGTTTGGGAAGTGAATGGTTTGCTTTCAAAGAGAAAAAAATCATTCAAGAGGGGTCTCAATGTGATTTTCAGCTTGTTGACAAAGCAAATATGATCATAAACCTGCTTGTGCACGCCCAGATGAAGATAAAGAACAAGTAGTTTAGTACATGAGTTATCAAGCAGGCAGGATGCACAGCTTGGCGCCAGTCGATTATTGACCCACTAATTTCATTTTGAAAAGATTTTCACATCAAGTAGGTATAACTTTGTGTCCCAACTGTTGGATCGCAAAACAACTAACAATGTGGGATGGAGGAGTGCGGCTTGGAGCCAATCGACACTGTGCAATTTTTTTTTAAGCACTGATCGACTCTCACGGGGATGATGACCCCTATAGTACATATATTAATTTTTAAAGGAGTCCAATTTTGTTTTTATTTATTTTATTGTTTAATAATTTTTTGGTTTAGAGTATTTATTATTTATTATTTATGGACATGTGTGTCGAGAGAATTTATGAGAATTGTATATACTTAATTTAGATTATTTGTAATGATTAGTAAGAAAAATTTTGAAAAATAAAATGGAGTGTGAAATAAGGAGAAAGTATGAGATTTGTAAAAGTTGTTTGATAAATTATAATTTACCCTTGTATTTAACAATTATTTATTTTTTAAATAATTTTGTTTATTGGATTTCTTTTATTTTTTTATAATTATTATTGGTAATTAATACATAATATTTTCAACAAAATTATTCCAAATTTTTTCAATTATTTCTTTTAACAAGAAATATTTATATTTTAAAAAATATATCTGAGCAACATTTTTAATGTTACACTGTAAAACAATGTCTAAACCCTTTTTGGTTTAATCAAATCAATCAGACAACAAACTTTCTATTCAAAGTTATTATCTTTTTATTAAATCAACCGTTTACTTTTTATCAACCTCTTAACTATAAAGTAATATTGTTCAAAAAAAGTAATTATTTTTCTAGCATTGATTTTATTTTACTTATTTAAAATGTAAAACTTATATACTTAGATTGTCATTAAAAAATTATGTACCTCCTTTATTTTCATTTTATGTGTATAGCTTCCTTGATAACTTTTTAAATCCACTGTCATTTATTAGCTACAGTGTCACCTGGAAGAGAATATTAGTCAATAATCATGCAAATTTATAAATGAAATGGGTAAGGTAGTTGTTTTGAATTATTTACTCGAGAACTCTCAAGTTACACTCTAACTTTGTTGTATTATTGATATGTTGGTAAAAATATCTAATTATTATCGTTTTAATTATGCAACTATTACAAGTAAAATAATAGAGAAGAATGTAAAAAAAGTTTATGTTTGAAAATTAACATTAAGAAAAGGTAAAACCAGCAAATAATGAGTTTTGTAATATAAATTATGGTATGGACTATTAATAAATCAATTTTTTTTTTTTTTGTGACGGAAAGAATAGGTGAAAGTGAAAAACTAATGTGACTTTCTCACTAAATTACAAAACTCCTTATTATTTATTACCCAAAGTATAAATGTTGACTATCTATTACATAATTTTATTTTAATGAATTAAAATATTTACATTACTTTTGATTTAATAAAGTGTAGTCGTTAGGGCACAATATTTTATGTAGACGTGGGGAAAAAGTAAAAGACATGAACATAAATTGAAAATTAAGAATTTTTTTTTATAGAAGATGAAATATAAACTATGAAATATACATTTTTTATGTCTCTTTTCTCAACCAATTCTATTTGTCATGTTTTGTAGTAAGAATATATTTTACATCATGTCAAAAAGCATGGTAATGAAAGTTTGGAAATGAGAATGTCAAATGGAAAGCCAATACACAAAGTAGAGATTGCTTCATTTAAATAAAAACACTTTAAAACTCCCATAGATCTAAATAATTAGAATCCTTATTTTAGGAAATAAAAACTGCTTAAAAATAATATAACATTTTACATCCTATATACCTACTAATTACTATTATGATTATTAATCAATGGATATTTTTAATCATATATTTAATATTCAATGGATAAGTTATTTTTCTCCCAATAATTCATGTGATTACTCACTTCATTCAAATCCAATTTTCATTCTCAACCGAAGCTATAGAAACTAAAAGAAACAATACATATTACAAAATAAAAATATCTCTGAGACCAATCATTTATAAAAAAAAAAGAAACAACTAATAATTAAATAAAATAATACACACAAAAGTGAAAAATGATAAACTCGAGGCAATTAATCCCATGAGCATCAAGAACAGAAGCAGCCACAAAACAAGTGACAAGTGCACGATAGCATCCACGGAATTGGGGTGCGCCGGACGGGATCACCACCGGGTTTTTACCGCCAAGCCTGACGGGTTTCCGGTTCACTTTCGACCCGGAATCGTTCATTTCCACACTTGCCCCTCCCCACAAACGGTGCCGTTTCGTGTACCACCAAATAATCTTGTACTTGATCGCCGTAGTGAAGTCCACGCGGTACACCACCTTCCCGGCAACCGTCGTGGTGAGGTTACCGCCGCCGTTGAGGGAGCCAGGCTTGAAGGCCTTCTTGTTGCGGCCCTGGTAGAAGCGCTGCACGGTGGCGTTCCCGAGAGGGCGCGTGGTGTTGTTGCTGACGAAGACCTTGAAAGTGAGCTGAACGTCGTCGTATTTGATTCCGGTGTCCTTGTTCCTGTTGGCGAGCCTGAGGGTGAAGAGGATGGTGGTGTTTCCGGGAGAGGGATTTAGGGTTTTGTTGAGGGTAGGAACGTAAATTTTTTCGAGGTACAAATGGGGTTCGTCCACGCGCATACTCAGCCACAGGAACAGCGCGGTTAGACCTATGGTTATAACGAAGGTGGTGCAGCGTGTGCAGCAGCTATCCTGCGCCGCCGCCATCTACGGTGGCCGGAATTTGGATACGAGAAACTCAACGGAGAGTGTCGTTTAGGTGTTGTTTTGGGGTATGTTGTGTTGTTGGATTATTATAGTTTGCAAGAGGTGTTGGGAAGTTTCGAAGAAGTGTTGTTCTTCGATCCTACTGGTACAACCACCACTACATTCTGGGAAATTTTCATGAACTTGTTTTTCTCCTATGGTTTCTTTCTGATCCACGCTAAAAAGAAAAAAAAAAGAACATGTTTAAGCACAAACTTTATATTTATCTCAGTAAAAACATTTAATAATTAGCAGAATATCAACTCGTATAGATTATTTTATTTTAATCTTAGACTTTGAGTTATTACTAAAGCATTAAAATCACACAAAATAAAGATTGAAAAATAAACAGAACAGAATCTTTAAAGCGTGTGAATTCAGTGTGCACGCGTATGATACAATAATAACAAAACGAAAAAAAAAAACTTAAAGCAAGTTGCGCTCTGAAGGCCTCGTGGGATTAATAGTGATCGCTTTCTCACTTTTATTCTCTCACCTAATCGTTACCATTTCTTCAATAAGATAATCTAAAATTAAGATATTCAAAATATCAATTTAGTCCATTCTATATCAATTTGGTTTTTATTTTGAAAAATTTGATTCAATCAAATCTTTTTCGTTAGTAGTGTAGTAACGACGTTAAATGAGGTGTCACGTGTTTCTTGATTTTTTGAATTTTTTTTATTTTTTTGATTATTTATATATTTTTTATATTTCTAAAAAAATTAAAAATTTTCCACGTGCCACTATTATCCCGGTGTCATTTTCCTATTTTCCATTTGGTCCCGGTATTTTAATTTTTGTCTCAATTTAGTCCAATTTTTTGTAAAATCTATGCAATTTTGTCCCTTTCCAAATTGAAATCAAATTTAATTTCTATATAAATGTGCACAAATATTTCTATCAAAATTGATATTTCAAGTAAATATTTTTAACAAGATTAAGTTTATTTTAATTTATATTTTACATTAAACTTTATTTAAAATTGTTTTAAAGTTGTTAATAGAAAATAATGCTAATAACAAAAAAAATTCATAAATTATATTGATATTTTATTATATAATACTTTAATATTGTTTTTTATTTAAATTTATATTTTAAATAATTTAATATTTTTAAAATGTGTAAAATTCAATAATTTCTATACAAATGTTTTAGTTAGTGTAAAAATAACAATTATATAATTTAAGAAAAATTAACTAGTTTATGTAAAATAAAAAACAAATAAATTTAAAATTTGAAAACAATTTTAAATAAAATTGAATGTGAAACAAATTTAAATAAACTTAGTTTGTTGAAAATATATAATAAAAAAATCAATTTGAATAAAAAAATCAAATTGAATAAAAATATTTGTATAACATTTAGATAAAAGTTAATTTTTTTTTTCAATTTGGAGGGAGATGAAATTGCACAATTTTTACAAAAATTGAGACTAAATTAAGACAAAAATTAAATTAGAGGGACCAAATTGAGAATAAGAAAATGACACCTGCATAATAGTGACATGTGACACTGTCACTGCCACGTGGCACGATGTCAACTTCACACGTGGCAAATTTTTAATTTTTTTAAAAAATGTTAAAAAAAATAACCAAAAAAAATTAAAAAAAGTTAAAAAATTTGGAAACTGACACATGACACCCATATTTAACACCGTTACTACACCACCAACATAAAGGACTTGATTGCATCAAATTTTCTAAAATATGAACTAAATTAATATTTTGATACGAAAATGGAAGCAAAGATATAATTTAACCAATTTTAAACTATAGAATCTAAGATGTTTTTAAATGATATAACTCAGGATATGATTATAACGTATTTAATTAATATTTTAGATGACACAGTTTATATTCATGTCTTGAATTACTCAACATCTTCTGAAAACTATAGAAACTTTACTTTATTTATGAATTCAATATGGAAAACTATATACTTTAATATGTACGATCTATTTATTAAATAACTTCTTCATAAAATTGTTCAATTCAACATATTCTAAAATAATTGTCTATTAACTCAAAAGCTCAAAGAATATTTAATTTTAAACATTAAAATAGTTTTTAACAAAGTTGACATTTTTTCATAAAAACCAAAATAATGTGACTAAACCACTTTCATATCTAAATCATGCATCATAAAGTTCTATGAAAAGCAACATAATTAGTTTTTCTTATCCATTATTTTTTTATTTCAAATCAAGTTTAACTACAAGAAGCAAGAATAATACTAGAAAGGGTTAAGTATGGTTTTAGTCTTCGAATTTTGACTCAAAATTGAAATTTGTCCATGTCCAAAATTTCGATACATTTTGGTCTTTAAACTTTAAAAATGAATGAATATATTCATTTAACCCAATTACGTTAACTTTTTTTGAAGTGTCGAACACATTTCGCAGTAGATATTAAACTGAAAATGTGTCAAACAGTATAAACAATTCCAATACTAACATGAAATGCGTTCGACACATCAAAAATAGTTAACGTAATTGAGTTAAAATGATTATATTCATTCATTTTCTAAATTTAGAGATTGAAATGTATCGAAGTTTCAGACAGGAACAAATTCCAATTTGGGTCAAAGTTCAAGGACTAAAAATATACTTAACTCTACTCAAAATTTATAAACCTATAGCAAGTATTTAAATAAAATCAAACTTTAATAAGTTTAACCAAGTTAAGAGGGTTATTTTCTTCAATTAATTTGTCAAGATTGGTGACAAATTTATATAAAAAGGAAATATAATAAAGAATCTTTACAATAAAAAAAACTTTTTTGGTTCAAAAATCTAATTATTAAAAGTTTATTGCTTAATTATTGGGAAGTGTGATCAAAATCTTCTTAAAGATACGAAGATCAGAGGAATAAGATCAAACTTATATTAGAGGAGACAAGGAATAATTTGTGAAGAGGGTGAGAGAGAAAAGAAAGATAAATGAGTAAAACGATGAAATTAATATAGCCCCAAGTACTTGGTTTGACCCACATGGGTTGGAGTCAAGAAAATACATACAAAAAATTAGATGATTGTCATTTTACCTTTAACCTAAATGTATTTTAAAATAAAATACAATTAATGTAAATTATGTTAAAATAAAATGTGAATTATTATTTAAATTAAGAAAAAGTTAAAAATGATGAATTCATATCGAAATAAAATGAGATTGGTTGAAATTAAATTAAAATAAATTATGGGTGAGTGATTAGTTTAAATAAAATTATTAATATTTTAGTTTTTTAGTTTATACATTATTATTATTGTTTTATTATATTCTATTACATTATTTACATCATATATATAATTTTTTTTATTATTTTATTATATATCTTAATGTTAAATAAGGGTAAAAAAGTCAAATGTAAAACACCACTTGTCTTTCTCTTTATTACATCTATTTTTTGAGAGGATTAATCAACAAAGAGATGCTTTCTCATTTGAAAGTCATTCCACATCCATCACATATCATCTCATTATATATATATATATATATATATATATATATATATATATATAAATATAAGTAGTTTAAACTACATATAACTAAAACTCTTTCTCAACACTGTGGTTCCTCCAAATAGTGAACATTGGAAGTAAAACTTTTAATTATTTTTCCAACGAGAACTTAACTCCTTCATCGAATAGGACTATTGAGAGTAATTAATTCACATAAATTCTCCAAACGAGTCCTATCTCACTCAATGAGTAAGACTCCCATACTTTCTTACTTTTCTAAAAACAGCTCTCGGTCAACGAGTGAGACATCCACTGCCTCTCTGATTTTTTGAATTATGTTTTCGCTTAACAAGTAAAATACTACTCCAAAGAGTCTGCATAATTTTATAGTCATGACAGATTGGTTTTCTCAATTGATTTCATAGGATACTTTTCTCCATTAACACATATCAAAAGCAATGTTGCCAAGTCAAAAATTGTATTCTCTGATACTAATTGAATCAGACTTAACCATCCTTAAAGCAAAACCATCTTTAAATTCACAATTTCACAAAACAAAAATGACCAAAACCATCAATTCAATCCAAAGACCAAATTCACATTCTCAAACAAACCAATTCATACCATGGATCAAATCAAATTAACCTAAACCAAAATTTAACCACAGTTATATACTAGGCACAATCAATTTTAAATAACTAATTTTCTCACCTGACTAAGAACACAACACAATTTTATCTTATATTGTTATTAATTGTCATAAGAATTATTTAACTTAATCAGTCTCTTTTATTCATATATATATATATATATATTATTGTTTTTATTTATTCTAACAATAAGTAATTAGTTAGTGTTATTTAATATAAAAGTACTGATGTTTAATTTTAAAGAAAACAAAGAACAAATTTTACAAATATTAAAATTAAAATTTAATTCTATTTTTAATATATTAATTAAATTCACTACAAATATAAGAGTAAATTATACAAGGTTTTCTAAAACTATAGATTGCTTTATTCTTTACCCCCAAATGTCTAATTCTTGAGTTTATTTAAGAAAAAGTATATCCGTGTAGAACTCCACTTGAAATACAAACCAAATCCACACCAAGTTCTAAATGAGGACATAAAGTGAATGCAATCTTAAGGTAAGGTTTATTACTCATAAAGGAGAGACATTGTTAAAACGACTTTTGATCAAACTTCAAGTTTTTTGTTTTATGTTTTCAAAACTATTTCAACACTTAGCTGTTTCCATTTTAAAATACCCTTATTTTGTATATACTCATATGGTCCATGACATTTTTAACGAGTAATCTTCCATGCCATGTTTAATTTAGTTATAGCAAAAATAATGATGTCCGCAGGCGGATAAAATTTCTGACAAATATTTAATACTTAGGATATTTATTACCCTCAGGTAGTAAGTATTTTAATATCCATTTATAAATAGGTTGAGTGTAGGTATTATAGTACTCGCACTCACAAGTATATGTTACCCGAAAAAACTAAAATTAAAATTTATTTTACTTTTTAAATTTTATTTTAAAAATTTATAAAATATATTTATTTTAAATATTCAAGAGTATCTATAGATACCTGCTGACTTTAAAGAACTCACATGTATTTTTATATGGATATTCGCAAGGTAACAAATGGATTTTTTTTGCTGGTCGAGTAGCGGGTAGACACTATCCATGCAAAACCCAACTCGTTTCCATCCCTAGTTCAATTCACGTATATTTTCGAAATGTAATTTTAAAATCATTTAAAAAATTTCTACTCACTTTACTTTTAAACCAAATAATTATATTGTCTTTTCATAATATAATTTATAAACTCCTTCTAACATAATTACATGGGTTTTCTTACCAAGGGTAGAGTTAAAAATGAGTTAGTTCAACTCGACTCATTTTTTGGTGAATCAAGAATTTTGTAATCCGGCTCGACCCACCAGGAGTTGGTAGTTTAGGTGAGTTAAGTCACGTGAAGATGTTTTGTTCTTTAATTTATTTTATATTTATTATAGTAAAATCAAAGTGGATTGACTCAATTCATTTTTTTTATAGTAAAATCAAACTATCATCTAAGTTTGATAAATGAAGTGAGAAAGTTTTATAATTTCTAGTGAAATGTAGCTACTTTCTCACAACTTTGTTCATATAAGTTTGTAACTAATCTATTGCAACACTGCTCATGCTAATCCATAGCTAATTTGTCACAATTTTGTTCTCATTAATCCATAGTTAATTTGTCACAATAATGTTCTCACTAATCTGTATATAATTTGTTGCAATTCTATTTTCGCTAAGTCATAACTAATTCTCACAAATTTTATTTTGTTAATTACAATTACTTCATAACTATTCACTCTCTAATTCATGATAATTCATGTCCATAAACATGTACCCATAAAAAAAATTAATATTTAAATTAAAAATTATTTTCTTTTTTTATTTAGTATAATTTTAATTGAGAATAATTAACTACAAATATATGTTTTGATAAATCTGTAACTATTTTGTTACGAACAAACTACAATTTCATTCGTTCACTATATCATCGCAAATTAGTGAGAGATTAATTACAAATATTTTTCCTACAAAATATAAATTTCTTAACGCATTAACATATTTAATTAGATATTATTATAAAAATACTAGTTAAAAATTACGGTGTCAACCTACATAATTTTACAAATAAATAAATTAAACATTTAAATTATTTAAATGTTACTAAACAACATTATAGTCTTTAAAAAGATAAATTGACAACCTAAATAATTTTACAAATAAATTAATTAAACATTTAAATTATTTAAATGTTATTGAACAATACTATAATCTTTAAAAAATCAATTTGACGACCTAAATAATTAAAAGTAGTAAATGATTGTAATAGAAAAGTTATAAAAAAAATAATAAAACAATTAATGAAGGGCTTGTTATTGTTGAATACGGTTCAATCTATATTCAACTCGGTTTGAATCATTTAACCAAAAATTAAGTAAGCTATTCTGTTTAATTTATCTTTAAAAAAATTAGAATTTTTTTCCGATCCAACCAAATCAAACTTAAATTCGTGATAAGTTAACTTATATGTTTCAATCTACTTTTACATATCGGATGGTCCTTTTGATATTACTAGTTTCTATGTAACAACTAAATCACTTTGTATTCTAAGCCCTAACTCATAATCCCTCCCCTTTTAACTAAAATTTCTATCTCCATTAGTCTATTATATTCATATTAAACAATTCTACATATTTATTCTAAAGTTACTTTTGGTAAACACATTGATTTCCACCTCACACGTATTATCTTCATTTCTTCTTATTTTCTTCATCATAAGAAATTAATTTATAACGTTGTAATTTCTTGTGCCATCTTTTTGGGAATTTTGAGAATTTCCTAGAGAAATAAAAGTTATGATGTAACTTTACCATTAAAAAGAATTACATTAAAAATGTGTTACGTGACATTATGTAAGAAGGTGAGAAGTAAGGATGACAATTCTACATAAAAACTTTATGCCTACACAAAGCGACGAGACCAGTTTCTAAATTTAGGAGGATAAAAAAAATAGTAAAAATGATTTATTTTCAAAGGTGGTAAAACTTTACCCAGGTGCACATTCAAAAGTTTTGTTCACTCGTACAACTTTAACCATTTATTTAAACATTTGATAAAACGTGTTTATAGTTCATTTGGATATGGACATTTTAAAGGGTAATTACTTTTTATCAAGAATTTTACATGATTTATAACAAAGATACCTAGCTTGAGTAAATAATTTTAAAACAATAAAATCTTATAAATTATTACTAATTTGATTATCTAAAATTAAGGAATTTGAAATTTTATCTCAACAAATATAAAAATTTGAAAAATTTCATGAAATAGAAAAGAAACCTTAAGCATGTGAGTTTAGTGCATGCGTGTGATACAATAATGATAAAAAAAACAACTTAATATCACCTCTCTTAATATGAAAACGGCCCCATATATCCCTAATAGTTACCTCTTCAATCACTTAATCTAAATTTAAGTTATTCATATTATACTTTTAAATTATAGAATCTAAAATATATTTTTAAACTATAACTTATTTAATTAATAACTTGGATGACTAAGTTTATATCCATATCTTAAATTAGATAATCACCTTCATAAATTATAAAAAACAAACTTTTCTCATAAACTTAATATTAGTATATATTTTAACTGCATGATTTAATCACCGAAATGTAATTCAAAAATACTATAAAATAATCATCTATTAACTAAAAACTTAAATAACACTCAATTTAAAATATTTAAAGAGTTGGGAACAAAATAACTATAAAAACTAAATTTTTGTGACAAAGGTTCTACAAAAAAAATAAATTACTCAGATTGTAAGGCCCACTTTATTTTTCTGTCTTTAATTTTAAGGGTGCCCCAATCTAATGGGCCTAAGGGTTGGCCCATGAGGCATACAAGGCCCCTAAGGCAGCCAAGACCCCTCACTTCTGCCATTCTTGCAAAAACAGTTCCCTCACAGCACTTTTCTTCACACAGAACGCTCTGTTAGGGTTTAGCTCTAAGTCTTCTTCGAGCTAGCTCAAATCCATTTCCTACTCCACGTAAGTATCTCTCCCTAGCTCGTGTTGGTTTCCATTAATCACCCTTCGTTTTCTTCAATAGAGTTTCATGATGATGGTTCTGTTCCCCTCTATTTCAGCTCTTTAGTTCGTTCCTAGAGTTGCTGTGCTCGTTGCCATGTCGTCGAGGTCCTTGCTAACCCTTTCCCCAGATAAGGGAAGCAAGGGTTCGCTTGTTTATTTCGACTTGTTGCTTGTTTTGCTTCCGTTTCATGATGGCATGATTTGATTGATGATTTTAATTGATTGGGAACTTGTTTGAATATTATTTGACTTGAATGCTTGTTTATTGCGCGCGAGAACAATGGTGCACTACTTGTCTCGCCTAGGCGAGATTAACAGAGGCTCGCCCAGGATCTGTTGCTCGAACTGTCGCTTAGGCGACAAGTTTTTATTTTGAGCGAGGAGTGGTCTCGCCTAGGCGAGAAGGGACTCGCCTGAGCGAGACCTTGCAAAGTCCATTGTTTCCCTGTTCGAGCCCTCGCCTAGATGAGAAGAGGCTCGCCTAAGTGAGAGGATCTCCTTCGCCTGAGCGAGACCTTTTAGCCTAAGCGAGACTGGGGACAGGTTTTGGCACTGTTGTTGAATAGTTCATTGATGTGTTGCTTGCCTGTCTGATATACATGCTTTACTAGAAGGGTTGAGGGATGATGTCGTGATTACTGTATGAGGTTGAGATGGAAATAAGATGTTGCTTTATTGTGTATGAATTGGGAACTGTGAATGGTTTGATTGGTTGTTTATATACATATACATGTTAACATGATATTAATATTTATGGGAACTCTCTGATTGGTTGGTGAAACATATATATAAAGTCTGAGTAGGACGTAATTCCATGACTCTTGTAGTGAGAGTTCATGGTGGTGCCTCACCTAATGGACGTAATCCCATGGACCTTCCTATTGGGAGTCCCTGGTGGTGCCCCATCTAATGGACTTAATTCCATGAACCTCGGGGTGAGGGTTCATGGTGGTGCCTCAACAAAAGGACGTAATTCCACGGGGTGTTGTGGTGGTGCCTCAAGGCCAGGACATAATTCCTCGAAGGCCTCGTGGTGGTGCCTCATGTAAGGATGTAATTTCACGAAGGTCTTGCGGTGATGCCTCAGTGCTAGGACATAATTTCACGGTCTCGTGGTGGTGCCTCATGATACGTATCCAGATGGTCAAGTCTTGGTTTCTTATATGGTTTGGTAACTCATGTGTGGAGGTATGCTGTTTGTGCTTGATTTTGAAAGGTGCATGTTGAGTGTCATGATATAAGAATCTCTTTCACTAGCTTATCCTTTTGTTTGTTTGATTGTTATGTGTGTGGTTTTCTCCCTTGCGATGATCATCAATTTTTATTGATGTGAGCAGATGTGAGAGCCCTTGACAATGGTAATGGCAATAGGGACGCTGCAGCTTGATGGGTATGGACTGGTATTGGGCTCTCTATGGAGCCCTCCACTGAAGAAATGCTATTAGTTAGATTTCTCTCGTTCTGGACAAGAGTTGTGCTACTTTTAATGTATTGTACTTACGTTAGGCCGAGTGATGCCTATTTTCTTTTGTTACGAATATGTTTGTGGTACTGTGTACCATCATATCCCATTTTCACTCTCTGGATATCTATGTACGTGGCGTTTTATTTAAATTGGATTTATCTATTTAATTGAGACGTTACACAAATAACTTCTTTTATTAATAATTTCAATAATTTCTTATTCTAGGTAAAGTTTTAATTCAAAAAAGATTAATACTCAAAATTGAGAAAGATATGAAACAAAATATTTCAATATAACAAAATTTTGGAATAAACTTAACTAAGATTGTTTTCCAAGTAACCCATCCAAGATCAATGACAGATTTATTGAAAAAGGAAAATAATAAAAAATTATTAGAGTACACTAGACTATTTATAAATAATAAAGAAAGTAGATATACATATTCAACTATAAAATATACAATGTTTCTTCTTATATTTTGCTTTGATTAATATATTCACATATAGTAGGTTCTCACTTTTTAATTTTGTTTTAATTAAGTCTTAATTTAAAAAGTAAATATACATGGACGAAATTGATAATTATTAATTTTTGTTAGCAGTGAGAGTTGAACTCACAACTTCTCACACCTTACCTTCTAAATTTACCAAATCAATTTTATTTCTTCAAATTGTTAGGAAATTTTTAAATATTAGGAGATTTCTAAAGCCACCTTAGTTTAACTAACATTTTTTTAATCAGCAAATGTTTCAAGTTTATTTACTTCTTTGATAAATATATCTTAATTTGTAAATCTTAAGATTTTTTTAAGTGTCACAAGATATATTATATCACGAAATTTACTCTTTGACATATTCTTTAATGCATTGTAGTGTTTTTTAATTTTAAACGAAATAAAGAACAAATCTTACAAATATAAAATTAAAATTCATTCATTTTATTTGATTTATGTAGCATCCCAATTTAGCATATTTATACTACTAATTAAAGTATTACATAATTGATAAAAAAGTATAAATCAACATGATAGTATATAAATTGTATTTACAATTCCTTCGTAAAATAATAAAACTTAACTTTTGGAAGATAAATAACACTTCATCAACTTAGAGTATCTATATAATACAAAAATTATATACTTAAGTGACCATTACCCTTTCTTAACAACTATAAGCATGTTTATCACTTTACAAATCTTCCATGTGCACTATTTTATGATCACATATAAAATATGATCATTGCAAGCGAACAAACCACAACAAGACAAATAAAAGGGTAAGCTAGTATAATTATAACAATTCTTATTACTCAATTTAAAACAATATAGATTCAAATTCTTTTCCTTCAAATCAATTATTAACATCATATAATTCATCAATCAATTGTCCACCCAAAGCATATCTAAAATGGCTTATATAACATTGAGATTTGACTCTACTTTCAAAAGACATGTGTATTAAGTAGACTTAGAGATCGTGCACCTCTCATCTCCCACTTTTGCCTCATACGAGTTATAGTTATATAATACAAAGTTGGGGAATCTCCTTTCCATTGAGCTGATAGGTTAAATTCTATATGTGTAAGTCTCGACCCCTAACCAAACTCCGCAAGTATCAAATATCCTTCAACTCTCACAACTAGATATCTTTCTCGGTGTGAGTAGAATTCTAGCAGAGTCAGGATAATCTTTAAACGAAATCACTTATCAATACACCACCTAACAACACATTAATGTAGCATTCTCTCCCATGGAGGCACTACATTCCCCACATTCACAACATAGCTCACACATCACATTCATACAAAATCTTAAGTCAACACACCATGTCATACCACTACAAGAAAATGCCTCATTAACAACCAATGTTAGTGACCAAAAGTTATTAGTCATTATAGTGACTAATTTAGATGCCAATTTACAAAATAAAAAATCATCGGTTTTACTAAAATAGTCATTATTATGAATAAAAAGTTATAATTAGTCTCTAAATCGGTTTCTAAAATTTAGCTACCAAAGAATATTTGTCACCAAACATTAGCTACCAAGGTTTTTGATATCAAAATAATTGATTTCTAAATTAATCTCTAATTAATTAGTGATTAATTTAGCAACCAATCATAATTTTGCAACCAATCATAATTTTCTATTCATAATTGTAACTATTTTAGTAACCAATAATTTTTATTTTTGTAAATTGGTCACTATAGTGACTAATAACTTTTGGTCACTAAAATTGGTTGTTAATAAGACATTTTCTTGTAGTGTATATATGTATTTTACTTCAATCTAGAATCACCAATATAAATCAGTCACAAATTATTTGATTCAATTAAAACATTAATAGTACAAAATTTATTTCCTATTGCATCATCTTAATATTCACATATAATATTTCTATTAAGTACGTCAAAATAGTGAAAAACATTACTCTAATCACATACCTCAAATAAAGATCCCAATGGTCAAAATAAATAACCATCTACCTTGGATCAAGTATCAAAACTTTGGCTTAATCTGATTGTTAACGAAGTGGGAATCACAGTTTTCCCAAGATAACTCAGTTTGGAAAAACAAGGTGTCGCCTAACAGCAACAAGTCAGGGAGTTCACTGACTTAGTTGCACCAAGCAGTACTAAAGTACTGCCTAATGCTACCTAAGTCGTGGGTAACAGGTATTTTAATACCTGTTTGTAAATGGGTCGGGTACGAGTACAATATTATCCTTTACCCGCAAAAAAAAATAAAAATAAAAATTAAAGTTATATTTTATGAGTTTAAATTTAATTAAAATCCAAATTTAATATATATTTAATTTAATGACATTTTTTACGCTTTATTCTCCTTTTTTCCCTACCTAGCTCCAAAAGTTACATCCTTTTACCTCTATTGAGATCCACCGTCTTCCTCTTCCTCCCCCTACATCCACGACACCCCTCACCTTCATTAAGAGTTGTTTGGATTGGGGAAAAGATTTGAGAGAGAGTGAGTTGATGAGTTTGAAGGGATGAAGATGGGATGGAATGTGGTGTTGTTTGGATTAAAACAAAGATGATGTGATTTAAGTGGATTTAGGATAAAAGTTTGTGTATGATATGATGAGTATAATAAATTAAAAAATAATGTGTTAATGGATAAAAGATAATTACCATTTTACTCTTGAGAATAAATGTGATATAAATTTAAATATAAATAATAATATTATTATTATTTATATTATTGATATTAATATTAATATTTTATTATTATTCTATATAATTAATAATATAATAATTATTATTATTATTATTACTAATATTTTTAATTTTAAAATTATTAAGATAAAGATTTATGCAAATTATTATTACTTTTAATTTTAAAATTATTAATGTTTTTTCATTATCGTAAACAATACTTACCTTAAACACACTCTAATGATGCGTTTGTTTAGAATTGTGTATTATTTGTAAAGAAAGAAATGAAAATGTGAATTTCAATGAATAAAATAATATTAAAATACTGAATATCATAATTCATCGTCTTTCTAAACTTTCTCTATGTTATTGAGAAAATTTGTAGAGAAAATAATGTTCAATAAATTAAATCTAATTACCGAAATTTTAAATGAATTTCATTATATATATTTTTAAATTAAACGTAAGATATAATCATTAAATATTTATAAATATATTTTATTATTATGTAAAATAAACAATGAAAATAATAAATAAAATAGAATTTATCTATTTTATGATAATAATAATTCTCTTTTATTGTACAATAATTTCATGAATTAATTTTTTTATATTTTAAATAATAATTCATTTTATTTTAACATAATTTATACTAATAATATTTTATTTTAATTTAAAATTATAATATTACAATTTTATCAATTAAAATATTTTTTAATCTATTAAATCAATCACATCAGAAATATTTTTTATTTATTTTTAATCATCTTTTCTTTAATCCAAATAAACTTCACTCTCATATTTATTGTTTTCTCCGATCCATCTATTTCTGGTCTCTCAAATCTACAATTCAACCCAGACACAAATTATAAGAGTCACCACCTTCTTTTCTTACCAGTCCCCATAACAGCAAATCTTTCATTGGGAGGCACCAGAGCTACTGCAAGTGCTATAGAACCACTTTCTGACGCCTCTTCGTTCTCCTTCTACCCTTGTACCCAGTAACCCTTCCTTCTTCCAAATTGGCATCCAAATTATACAGTAAATTAACGATCAGGAATTTAAATTTCATTCCCACATTATACAATTCAAATGTAAAGTTTTATATTTGATATTGTACCATTTAGAATATAAGTTTTATATTTCAGACTGTATAGTTAAAAATTATAAAATTTTATATTTTAAAAATATAATCTGAAATATGTTTTAATTTTATATTTCAGATTCTATAATTTAAAATATAAAAATATAAACATTTTATTTTGAACGTGTAATCTGGATGATTTATAAATTACACAATTTTATTTTACTGATTTAAATTGAAATAAGAAAACACCACTTTTATTTATTTCATTATGGGTATAATAGCTATTTTAGAAATTATGGGGTACCGCAAGAAAATATGGAACTACAGGAAGCACTGTTCTTCTCTCTACTTGAAAACAAGTGTTTTTAATTTGTTTGGATATAGAAATTTGAAAAGATAGTTCATTTTATTGGAAATGATTTATAAATAATTTATTTTTTATAAACCGATATTAGTAAGTTGATTATTTAAAATTATATAATTTTAAATTTATATAAAACAGAGTATATAAGATATAAAACAGATTCTCAAAAGGTATACAAATGAGCAATAACTAATGTGCCTAATTTAAACGGCAACATATTCACTATCTTGATGATCATCAGGGGTTTTATCATGTGCTCATACCAACATTGATGATCATTTCAAAAGGAAAACACCACAAAAAAACAAAGCACAAAAATGAGAATGGTAAACTAGTGAAAATAATTTAGCAGATAAATAAACAAGTTATGAGCACAAACAACATGCGATAACAACCAATAAAAGACTTTCTAACTCAATTATCCGAATACATGTAATGAATTAGATTCACTGGAAACTTGCACTTGGGGTGGCCTTTATTGCTCTACAGAGCCATTGCCAATGAGTTCCACCCTACCACACACAAGGTAAATCCATGATCATCTAAAGCCATTATCCTACTAGAGACTAGAACCTTCTGCTACTCTCACCACATGAATCAATCTACTCTATGTGAGTTTGACTGATCCATTAGAGTGTTAGAATGTAACCTTACTTGAATCCTTAAGTCATTACATACACTACTTTATCACCAAAGGGATTTCTCCATGAAATTCCCACATACTCACATGTTATCTCATAGTAATCATCGTCCCAGGTTAAACGCATCCATCCAATACAGTTCTTTATATCTCATAATACATGCATAGTCACATATTTCATGCCTTTATAAAAGGAATTCAGCCAACCACAGATTCAACAAGAGAATAAAAACAACCTACCATATTCTGGCTTAAGCTAGAATGTCTCGCTTAAGCAACAAGATCCTCTCACTCAAGCTAGACCCTTCTTGCCTAAGTGAGAACTCGAATATCGAGCATAGTGCACACCTGCGAGTTCTGGCTTAAGCTAGAACCTTCTTGCCTAAGCGAGAACTCGAACAACGAGCACAATGCACACCTGCAAGTTCTCGCTTAAGCTAGACTTTCTCGTTTAAGCTAGACTTTCTAGCTTAGGCAAGACTACTCTCGCTTGGGCAAAAATTCTTGCTTGAGCGACAACTCACGCAGAAACAAATGGGAGTTTTTTGCTATTCTCGCTTAGGTTAGAGGTTTCTCGCTTGGGCGAGAACAACAGATTCTCACTTGCTCTCGCATGCAACATAAAAAATCAAAGCCCAATAATATCCAGCTTACTTTCATAAAATCACACACATCAATCAACATTTTAAAACACGATTTAGGACTAAAAGAAGCAAAACATTTCAAAATCTTTAAGAACTCTAGCTTCTCTTACTTCCAAACTCATAGTAAACTTGTAGGGAGAGAGCCTAAACGGAAGGAGCACCACAACTCCCAAAGACAGATTAAGAGACTAAACCACAAGAATACCAAGTAAGGAAAATGAGACTCTATACAAGATCAAAGTGAACTATAACTCCAGAATATAAAACAAAAATGGAACGAAAGTTGGAGATTGACTTACGCGGAGGAAAGGAACATTCAGTTTAATCTCTAGAGAACTCCACAACGGTCTCGGTTCCAACCTCTGTTTCAAGGAGTGGTAGCAACTGAGTTAAAAATAAGGAAGAACAATGGCTGGGAAAAAGGAGATAAGTTGAGAGAAAAGGGAGGTAAAGAGGAGATGAAGAGTCTTGGAGAAAAAGGACTGACTCTTTTCCTTTTTACTTTTCTGAAGCACAAATAGTTTAAAATAAAAGGAAATGGACTTTAATATTTGACTATTGTATTGTTGATTTATTTAAAATCAAAATATTATTAACTCAAATAAAGTTATCGTTTTGTTGGTTTAATATTGTTATTTAAATTTATATTGACTAGAATTTTTTTAATACTAAAGTTAAATTTGATTTATATTTTGACCGATGTTCTCAAAGTTTTTTATCAATGTAAGCTTGTGTTATTTCTCAATCTATGTTACATAGATTTTTTTTTTGTCTAACAACAATCTTTTTATATGATGCTAAACATTTTTTTTAATTAGGATTTTTTTCCGACCAACATCAACTAAAATATTTTTTTAAATGTAAATCATAATTATTTCTTAATTGACCGGATTTGCTTTATCAATGATAGAGTTATTTTTTTATCTGCATAAGAATGAATTACTCATTTAAAATATGTCTATCCAAACATAAAATTAACTTTTTAGATTTGCCAAACGAATTATATTAAAAAAATAATTATAACCTTAAACAATGAACTTTCATCCCGTAATCCACTCTATCATTTCATATACAAATCAAACCTAAGATTTAGCATTTCTATTAAATCTCAAGGCCAAATATAAAACAAATTCTTTATATAATTTCAAGTAGTACAAATTATCCCACGTATTTAGACATGTTGGACTTCCAACACATCCATCGCGTCATTATTGTCGAGGCATATACATTCGAGTGTGATTGTTAAAAAATTGACTTTAATTTTATCTCAACCCTACAAAATCGAATTGTCAAGTGAAATTTACACATATTTTTATATTATGAATTGGTCTTATCTCTAGTCGATATGAGACTTTCAACACACTCCATCAAGCCGAGGCATATACATCTCGTGCGTGAGACTAAACATTAGTGAGTGGTTTGATAGCGACCTGATAACGAGTGAAACAATATAACCAACAAACTACAAATTTTGCTAGGATAACTCTAACCATGAGTTTAATATCATAGTAAGAAATGAACTTTAAACTTAACTTAGTCCCATGAAAAAAACTTCTAAGGTGATGTTTGTATCATTCATATGTTCTATTTTCACTTTTTTTTTAATAAACTCGAAGTTCAAAACTTAATTATCTAAACTTATTTTATTTACAGTATTCCTTTAAAAAATGTGTTTATCACTCATGCCATATAATACACATATACTTATATAAAAGAAATAACAAAAACAAATAAATCTAACAAAATTCACAATACATATAGTATCGTGGCGATGCGTGAGTATTATAAGATTTTTAGCTATGTTCTTTCATCGAGTTTTAAATGATATATTATTTAAACATTAACTATTAACTATAAATGTTTAGAAGTGAAGTTTAAGCCTAACTAATCCCACAAAACCAACTTGTAAGGTGAGGTTTGCACCTCACTTATATACTATAAAATGATCTTATCTCTAATCGATGTGGAACTTCCAACACACCTCCTCCACTAGTACAATTTTGACTTTCTAACTTAGCCTTTATGCCTCGGTTGCAGAGTAAACAAGGCATATAAACACGCGGTGGCAATTTTGAAATTTTTGCATCCTTTTATGTCTCGATTATTATAATACCCAAGGCAGAAACCCACATTCTACCTCGATTCACACAGACCCGAGGCCTAATGCCTACAGAATTTTCAACTCTCCCACTATTTTTAAATTTTAATTGAACAAAAAAGGTTCTGCCTCGGTTGTCCAAGGCTCGAGGCATAAACTTCTTATCTGCTTCGATTTGATCTGCACCCGAGGCATAAGGGTTAGGTTAAATAAGCCAAAATCATAAACAATCTTCGTCTTCTTCTTTGTGCCGTGAGATTCTTCTTCCTTATTCTCTCTAAACACAAACCCCTATCCAAAATCAGACCCAACACAGACCCAATCCACTCCAAAGTTTCAAATTTTCTTTCACCCCAACATCTCAGATCCAACATACAATCTCAAAGGAAGATCTTTCAATGGATTCCGTCAATCTTGAAGAAGAAACCCTTCATCATTGCTCTCCTCATCGAGGCACCTGTGCTGGACGAAGCTCATCTTCCTTATCGAGATGTCATCCTCTAGTTCACTTCGCGCAACAACAACCGTCGCGTCAACACTCACCCTCGTCGCTCCAGCTTCGTCAGAGTTGTCGGCGTCGTCGTCAGTCGCTACTAAAAGCGTCGCCACTCCCCTCTCGTCGCCCCAGCTTCGTCATCCTTCTTCTCGTGCGAGCCACACCAGATTTGGAAGCCATGCCACCAAGCCCCATTGTCGCACTTCCAACCGTGATCGAAGTCGTTGCTGCTGTGCCTATTCAACTTTCTTTCTTCTGTTTTGATTGGTGCCGTTTTGGTATCTGTTCTTATATGTTGTGTTTACAGAGAATGTGATGTGTATGTGTGGTGATGGAGGAATCGGTCGGTCTTGAAAGGGTTAAGTGAATTTGTGTGAGTGCGTGAAGGTAATGGATGAACTGGTATTACTATTTTTTGCAGGTTCAAGATGAAAGTGATAATAGAAGGAATCTGTGTTGCATAGGAATAATGGAGTGGAGTATGGAGAATGGTGAGGATCTGTCACGACCTTTGGCCTTGAAGTGTTTCTATTTTTTTTATGCAGGTTGAATGAATGAAGGGAGGTGCATGTTGGAGTTGATGGTGTGATTGAGAAATGATGTGAAAATGAGGGTGAATATGTTGTTTGTGTGTATTTTCTATGTGCATGTTGAAGTGTAAAGGAGCAATGGGTTTGGGGAATTTGTAGTGGTTATGCACGACTAGTGTTGGAGATTGAATGGTTAAGAATGATGGTAAAATGGAGATGATGGTGGTCGGAGTTGAGTCGCGTTGGTTGAGGGAAGATGAAGATGAGATAATGGTGAAAAAAAGGTTTTGAAATTGCCACTGCTTTTGTGCTTTGGGTGCTTGCATGTTTTATTTATTTATTTTTTTAATGCCTATATTAGGCCTTGGTTATTCTAGAACCGAGATATTAATGATTGAATATGTCTCAGGTGTGAACCGAGACAGAAAGGTAACATTTTTTGCCTTAACAATATATGTCTCGGGTCTTAAATCGAGGTCAAATGGTCAAAATAACCGCAACAGAAACTCTCTCATGCACTAGTGCTCACGCTGATAAGACAATTTCATAATATATAACTAGGGTGCAAACCTCTCACCTTACAAACCAGTGTTGTAGGGTTGAGTTAGACTTAAACTCCAGTTCTAACAACAAATCGCAATATTGAAGGAGTAGATTAATAGTAATAGTTATTATTAACACATGATTTTTCAACTACTAAAAACTAGGAAACAATCAAAGAAGAGTTGATATTTTCTATACTAATTACGATATATTATTTTAGAAGATTCTAATAATTTTTTTTCCTGTTGCCGTATCTCTCTTTATTTGGATGCACATTACTAATCTATGTTTGATTGAATTTGCGATTATTTTTCTTGTGATTGATCATAATATTGTAAAAAAAATTCAAAACGAAGGAAATAATAGGAACTTGACATAATGGCTTTATAATTTTTGTCAACACTCAACTTTGTTTGTTTAAAAGGAAGGAATTGATAGGTATCTTGATAAGATCGAATCTAAGAAATTTATTATTAGATTTGAGTTGGATCACATCAAAAGAGCAATGTGTCTGTTTCTCATTCGTCAAGTTATATGTTTTAGCTATTTAAAAATTGTGTATAATGTGTTCTTATTATGTTTATGTGGAGTTGAAAATTTATGTTATACGCATATATGAATTTAAGTATCGTTTGATTATATAAATATATAAACTTGTTTGGTTTTTATGAAAAAAGGACAAAGAAATAGTAACATTGCCTAGGTTATCCAATCGTAATCATGGAGCAACCAACCAACTTTTGTGTAAAATCCCAACCAGAGAATGTGACTTGAATTTGTTTATAGTGAGAATGGACAACAAGACATCACCAAGTGAGGTTCCATTGCTTTATATTTTTTGTGCGAAGAAGACGAAATTGTTAACAAAGTTTTATTGGGTGGTGGTCGTGAAGAAGGACGTCACGGGGCTGCTACAAGTACAATGTAATCGTGTGTTTGTTTCTTTAATTTTTGTCTTCACAAAACAAAATAGTTGTTTTTTTATCGTGTAGTTTTAACTTGAGATTTTTTTTTAAGATTTCTTTTTTCTGTATATTCGTTTGAGTTATTGCAATAATGTATTATGTGAAAATCTATTAGAAAAGGAGCATTTAAGTGTAATTTAACATCCTGAAGTTATTTGTAATATGATAAGTATTCTGACACACCCTAAAGTAAGGATCGAATATTATGAGTGTGGACATAAATATTTTTAAGTGATTTGATATCAAATCTGATAATGGGTGATATAATACGGTAAGTTTAACAAATTTTACTAACAAACTTTAAAAAGTCTATTTTAAACTTAACTTATTTGTAAAATCAAATAATAAGATGAAACTTACACTCACTTATGAAATATAATGAACCTTATTTATATTATACTTAAGTTTTTCAATCTTACTAATGTTCTTCTATAAATTATCAGAACGAATTAATCATAAATTGTATTCCAAGTAAATTAAAAATTTTAGTAGCTATTTTATTTTTTGTTGAATGAAAAATAATTAATAACACTCTTTTTATTTTTTAAAATTGCAATATTTCATTAAAATTTTATTAACATTAAAATAAATTTGAATAAATAAACCGATAATGAGACTAAAAAGGATAATGTATCGTATGGTTGGTCAATCGACTCAATCAGTCAACCTAGTGATATCACTTTGAAGAAGGTATTCGTGATTGAACGCTTGGGTACCGCTCTTGTGAGATCACTTTGAAGAAGGTGTCTAGAGATGTGATCGAACGCTCGACCATCACTCATGTGAGGTAACTTTGAAGAAGATTTCCATATGTGATCTAACACTCAACCACCACTCATGTGAGATTATTTCGAAAAAGATGCAATCGGCAGCCGCTCGACCATGTCAAACGATACCTCTCGTGCCATCAGTTGGATTGCCAACAGGATTTCATCCTAGTACTTTATACAAATTATGTGTCAAAACGTTTGGTTCTGTATACTGAACGATATTCGAGTTGATCATCTAAACATCTAATTAGCATAAACAAGTAAGAAATCAAGATTAAAAACGATTGGACCGTAATTAGATTGGCTCTAATCACGAACCTATGGAGAAAATTATAAATACAGGTCAAAGATAATTGTTGGAACTTTTGCCTCACATTAGTTACAACATTTAATGCTTTGATCGATTGACCATTCATTGACTTTAGCATCAGAGTACCTTTAATATGTACCATCGATCGATTGACGAATAGAAGCGACGAATGGACAACAAGAACGAATATTTAGAGAGTTTGCAAATTGTTTAAGTGAATATTTGACCCCCGAAAAAGATAATATTAAGTCTATATATTTTTGTATGATAAAAGTTTACTTATATACCACATATCTAAAATTTTATCTTAGGGTTTTTAGGAGTTATTACTAAACAATTGCGTTGTTATCATAAATTTCAATTATAATATACTCTATATATTTTAAAAGAAAAATCTATTGTGTATATAAAAACAAACATTTATTTTATACTTAACACCTACATATGATAAAATACTAGTTGTTTTATTTCTTAACCCTAAGCCCCAATTAATGAAGAGCAATTAATTAGTTAATGGAAGGATCCTTCGTATCATAGAAGATAGGATATGTTTTGTTATTGATAGGAAAATAGATATATAGGGACAAACCTAGGTTGGAAAAAAAAGAAGAATTGAATGTGACTCAAATTTCAGTTAGAGTCTCTGTATTTGATTTGTTTAGCAATCCTTTCATTTCATATGCATTTATGGTTTTGGATTGATGCCCTAGGAAGTGATTAATTACTTTTATCTAATAAAACATTTTGCAATATGCACAATTTACTTTATGTGGTCCCTAGTTAAAGTGTGAGCTAGGGTTTAATGCACAATTTCAATTTGGAAAAGACATTTATTCTTATTATCATGATAAAGAAACCATAACATCCACAAATTATATAAGAGATAGTGTAGAAAAGTCAAACTGAAGTCGTTGATAGTTTTGTAAGACTTTAGTTGCCTCTGTCGAATTTAATGTCGAATCTAATCTGCATTAAACAATCGTTTTTAAATTAAAAGTATATTTGAATAAGGCTTAAATACCTTTTTGTCCTCATTTTCGTAGTGTTTGTTGCGAATGAGCCTCATCTTCACACAGAATGTTTTAAATGGTCGTCATTTTTACCGAATGTTTAGAATGGTCCTCATTTTCGCAATTCGTGTTTTATTTGGTCATTTACTGTAACGCCGTTTAAATCATTAACGGAGCATTGTACATGTGGCATGATTTGTATTAGGGTGTATTACGTGTATTGTACAGGTGGCTTAATTAGATATTTGGGGATAAATAAGTGAGCTAGGGTTTTGGTAGGGAATGTTTGGGCAGTTGGTGAGTTTTGGCAATCTTGTTCCTCCATTCCCAATTGGAGCACACACCCAGCAGTTTGGGGAAGAGTGATGTTAACAATTAAAGAGTTAAATATTGATGCTTACAGATACCTTATTGATATACATCCAAGGTATCTCTACTGTACAAATACCTGATTTCTATACAAATACTTGATTTCTGTACAAATACCTGATATCAATTGGGAATGGAGGAACAAGATTGCCAAAACTCACCAACTGCACAAACATTCCCTACCAAAACCCTAGCTCACTTATTTATCCCAAAATATCTAATTAAGTCACCTGTACAGTACACGTAATACACCATAATACAAATCGTGCCACATGTACAATGCTCCGTTAATGATTTAAACGGCGTTATAGAAAATGACCAAATAAAACACGAATTGCGAAAATAAGGACCATTCTAAACATTCGGTAAAAATGAGGACTATTTTAAACATTCTGTAAAAATGAGGACCATCTGCAACAAACACTACGAAAACGAGGATCAAAAAAGTATTTAAACCTATGAATAAATATTTAACTAAGTTTCAAGTTCTTAAAAATAAATTTAAATACTTTTAATTGAATTTCTATTTTTTATTTATTGAATATTTAAAACCTGTATATTTTTTATATGAATTCCTACTATATGATTTTTTTTTCGTTAGTTGGATGAACCGAGTTTTATTATGTCTTGTTTATCTTTCTTATTTATCTTCATCTATAAAATATGTAGGATTATGTAATTAATACAAGATGATATCATTATTCATTTAAAATAAAGATGACTATCATTTTAAAATAAAGTATATTAGATAATAAAAATGGTCCTATCAATGATGAAAGTGGGAATAATCCCTTGACCATTGTAGGTGGTGATATGAAAGACATACAAAAAATACATCGATCTCATTAATTATTTAATAATGTTCAATAAAAGTAACAAAAATAATTCATATCTTACATTAAGTTTATGAAGTAGATGGTTGGTGAGTCTGGGAAACTAGAAAGTGTTACGTAACCTTGACTAGGTACAAAGATTGACCTGCACTTTTACAATCTGAATTTTTTATATGCTTTAATTGAATACCGCAAAAGGGACTTGTTTTATGTAAAAAAGAATATTTGAAATTTATTATGCTTAGTGTGGGTAGGATTGACAAGAAAATGGTTAAATTGACAAAGTATTGCTGTAAATATTATGTATATAGGATAGAGTAACCTAATTCCTTCATTTATAAATATAACATTGCTATATATATATATATATATATATATATATTTTGCTAAGAAAAATATTAATCACATAACTTATATAACATTGCTTAACATGTGATAAACGAAACATGATGTTTTTGTGATTTATTTAATAAAAAATAAATTAGACGATAGATAAACTCAATTAATAATATAAATTTTTTAACAATAGACAAAAAAGTTTAATAAAATTAAACCTTAAATAAAATTAACATTATACATAAATTTTATCGCATTGAAGAAAACAAAATTTATGAATATAGAGAAAGGAAACGAGTGAAAAAAAGCTTAACATATATATGAATGCATTTTCTAATTAATTGACGGTACTTATTTTATAATATTACAAAATAAATAAAAACTTTAAGAGTTACATCACTTTGAGTCATTATTGTAAATCCTATATATATTACTGTTGGATGTTACCTCTTCCGCAGTATTTAACATTTTTATTTTGAATAATAAATTTTTTCAAAGGTTAAAAACGTTTTTTTTATCTAAAGGTATTTTTATTAAAAAATCTAAAGTCTACAATTTTTAAGTCTTTTATTAAATAAATTATGTTAGATTCTTCGAATAGACATATTAAAAATAATTTGTAGGTAATCTGAAAAATTTAGAAAGAATAAATCATAAATCAATTCATGAAAAATATTCGACGTAATCTCTAATACAAAACCTTAAACTATGAGACTTGTGAGTCTCTTTCTAATTATATGTTGCTTATCTTCTTTACCTTTACTTAATTAGAATTCAACTCCATATATTAAATTTTTCATAGCTTATATACTATTAAAAAAACTCATATTTCCTTTCAATTTTGTTTTGAAATTTTTTTTGTAAGAAATATTTATAAATTTTGTTATGAAAAAAATTTTACAGGAAATTGCTACCAATTTTTTTTAAAATGTTTTGTATAAAACACTTTTCGCAATAAATTTTGTAGGAAATAGTTACCCACGAAGGAATTACCTACCAATTAAAATTCTTAAAAAAAATAGCAGAAAAAAATCTTTTCTTGTAAATTTTTTTAACAAATTTGTAAGAAAATTCCCATGTAATATGAAAATTTTTAGTAGTGATATATATATATATATATATATATATATATATATATATATATATATATATATATATTTAATGACGTCACACAAAAGAGTATCTCTCTATTTTTAATATCCAAAGTAATTAAAGTGCTTGTACAAATTAATTCTTAATAAATAACCAATTATTTTCACTTTAATTTTCTTAAAAACTTAAAATGGAGATTTAGTGGGAAATCAATAATATAGCATTCAAAATTGAACCTCAAATGTTGGATTTGGATTTTCTATTGAGTTTTCTATTCTTATTATGTTTTCAAAATACATTGATGAATATTGATTTTAAAATATCAACATAATATATATTTAATGTTTAATAGAACACAAAACCAAAATATTGAGTAGAGAATCCGGAATGGTAGAGTTGTATTTTAAGAAAAGAATTATGTTTTCAAATTTATAACTCACATCAAACAAAGTAGAAAGAAATAGCAATTCTAGCTCTAGCATATGTGCATATTCATTTTCTTTCATTATAACTGAATTATCAAGATTAGTTTATAGTAGATAAATTAATATAAATCTCACTTTATAAATCCATTTTGTGGATTAAAATAAGTTTAAAGTTTATTTTTTAATATGATATTAAAATTTATAAGGTGAGTTAAGTTTAAAATTCAAATCTTAATATGTAAGTTTTATTAACATATATATGATTTTATCACTGACATTCAAGCCATTACGAAATATTCAAATCCTAATAGGAGTTTTAATTCATTGATTATGAATTTAGTAAGAGTTTATTTAAGATGTTCAAACTTTGCCTCTCTATTTTCTTCTCTTCCTCTCTCAAACACACAACACGCACATGAATATACATTTCATCTCCCAATCATTTATATTTGTACCAGCAGGGATGCATGATGAAGGTGAAGGTTGGAAAGAAAAGCATATATAGAATTACAAGGTGAGAAATGGCATGATTGAAGGTGCAGAAGAAAGAGGAAGTTTTGTCGAAGTATGATTGGGAGATGAGAAGTTTGTGGGGAAGGTGGAACGTGGTCCCAAAGATGTGAGATGCGGGAAGGTTGAATTATTACTTTGAAAAATTATACTCTGAATTATATTTTTTTATTCTCATTTTTGATTTTCTGACATAATTTAGTGTGAATTATTAAATTTTTTTTTAAAAAATAATGATACATTAATTAATATTAACTCACATCAATAAATCATAATATCATTTTTCTATTATCTTGGTGATAAAATATGACTATGTCTCTCTACAAGAGAAACCTAGAGAGCCCCACTTTATCACCTGTTTCCTTAACATCTTTCTCTATCTGCTCTCTGTACTCTCCAAAAGTAAACTTTCTGTACACTGCTCGCTTCATGTGGCTCTCTATCACTGCATCTTTTCTAGGGTTATAGAAATATGCCACTGAGAACCTCTCTTCCTTCACACCTCCCACCACCTGGTGTTTAGCACTTATGTACATGTCATTGCTCACTGCCTGCATATTTAATAACTTCACTTAATTACATATCTTATATATATCAACACTTATAATTATATAATCACATAATGTATTCAGTGGCAAAAGTTTTTTTTTTTTCTGAAAATTACCGAAATGGAACAGATTTTAATAAAATTATGAAAGTGAGTAAGTGGTGTCAAACATATACGATTTTATAATAAAAAAGTTGTGTTAAGAAGATGCAATTTTAATTTAAAACATTTTAAACTAAAATTGTGTCTATTTGATACGAATTTTATCAAAATTGAATTAAATTTGTGTCAATTTGACACAATTTCAAATTTAAAAGTATTTGGAATTAAAATTGTGTCACCTTAATATAATTTAATGCGAATTCTATTAAAATAAAAATTATCTCAATTTGATACGATTTCAATTTTAAAAATGTTTTGAATTAAAGTCGTGTCATCTTGAAGTCATGTCATATTAACATGACTTATCTTATTTATTTATTTCGAAATCTACTTTATTTTGGTATTTTTGAAAATAAAAATTGCATTATATTGGAGTAATTTGGTACTTTAGATTGTTGTTGAGGCAGTTAGGCATAAAGATTAGTTTTTTGACTTTAGCCAGTAGCTAGTGGGTTCATTCTGTGAACATCTTGTCATGGACTCATCTTTAATTTCTTAATCCACTCTCCTTCTTTTTATCCTTTTTTCGTGCTTATATCATTGATGTAGATTAGGCCCATATTTGTCCACCTTGGTCTGCTGGTAGATCTTCATTGGTTAGTAACAAATTCAAAGGGAGGCAAAACCTGTGTTTCAAAATTATTATGTGCATTCTAAAATTTATCTCATCACTCTCAGCAGATATTATAATTTCTGCAAAGGACCCACAGACATGAGTTGAAATAACCCAGAATATATATCACATCCACATTTTTTACCTAATACAATCCTTCTTTGCGAGGTCATTAATCATTTTCGTGTATTCTTTTTCTTCCACATATTTCCTTTCTTGTGGAATAGTCTCTTCTGCATTTTAAGGATCATATACTGCACCATCTTTCTTCTTAAGGAATTAGATTTTGATTGATGTAACTTTAATTTGTTCAATTATCTTTAAATCTGTATGTTCAGTGACTGACCCAGTGATCCTATATGAAAACAAGATACCTATTCTGCTAATGATTCTTTGCATTGCACAGAGATAATTATTACATCTTTTAATTAGTTCCCATATTCGACCGATCCTTCATACATACTCAACCACAAAATATCCTTCATATAGTTAGATTCTCTAATACGTATGTTGGATTAGATTCAACTCTGAACTAATCGCTTAAACTGAAAAGTTATGCGAAAGGTGATTGATATAAGAAAAGTAAATGGAGGAAATTTCGAATTGTTATATATTGCCTTGGGAAATAATACCCCTTTTGAAAAATACTCTTTACCCGTACTGATTAATTCCATTACTATCTCCATCATAGCTTACTAATTAGGGTTTTTGATTTTTAATTAGTAAAACCTGAGATATTTTTATAAGTTCCAGACTTAAAAGTTGATTACGAAATTAATCTTAAAGTCTCTCTCAAAGTTATTGTGAAGTCAAGACTTTTCTCCAATCCCATAAGCCATTTCACAAGTATTAAGTTTGTGGATTGTTTTCTTATATGATGATTAGTTTTGACGTTTTTATTTATGAAAATGAAGTAAGAATGGTGAGATCATTACCTGGAATAAATCACCAATATTAACCACAAGTGCTTGAGGGTTAGGTTTGACACTAATCCACTTTCCATCTTTCATCAATTGCAACCCCCCAATCTGGTCCTGGTTCAGTATGGTGAGGAAACTAGAATCAGTGTGAGGTAAGAGGCCAAACACCCTTGAATGGAGTGGACATGGTGGATATCTGTTCAACCGAAGAAAGCAAGTGTGTGCTGAACAATTCTCTTGGAAATAACTGAACTTGATGTTCACTTTCTGAGCAAGGATTTGCACTAATCTTTCTGCCAGTGGGGTAACCGCAGATGCAAAAGCCTCAATACTTGATCTGCATATTCAGCATCACAATTTAGTTATTAGAACAATTGTACATCATCAGAAAGTAAACAAGAGAAACTGCAAAGACAATTCGGTGGTCCTCAAAGGTTGTAAAATAATTCACCACTCCAAATCAAAGGTACATAAAGAAACGTTTGGTACCTTCAATTGTTGCCTCAAGTACATGCAATAATAAACTTTATGTGCAAAAAGGCAGCCACCATCATTTTCTTCAACCAAGGAAAAAAAAAACAAACTTTACAACAGATCTACATTAATTCTACAATGATTTATCGTTTGGATAGTGCATGTTGTTAAGATATTAGAAAAATGATAGATTATATCCAGTCAAATAGGTCAACCAGAAGAAAGCATCCACACCTTCAGGTTTTGCAGAGATTCTAAATAGTTTGATCATAACCTTGAAACTCAGATAAACAAACATAACACATGTACTACTGTTTGAGTCACAATTTTCTTTATTGAAAAGCCTATAGTTGACTGAAGTTATTCCTCGGCATGTGCTAAAATCACAGAAAAGAGAATGAATGTCAAAACTTTAAACCAAACCCCACATTAATTCAGGCTCATATATCTTTACTGTTCCATGTTCTGCAGCATGCTGTGACCCTAACATGCACTTTCTTTCTGAACAAGAATTTGAGAAGAATTAACAATGCAGTGTTTACATAGATATATATATATATACCTGAGACTTTGGTGCTGGTCCTCCATCCTTGCTATATCTGGAAGAAACAAGTGGAAAGCTTCAGACCATGAAATTTGGGTGAGGTTTGTGGCAGATGGGTTGCCCCACCTGTAACTTCTGGGAGGTAAATTCAAGAAATTTTCTCGGGATTTTTCTGCAAAAGAGTTGCGGAACACTTCCATTTGCTCATGCCTCAGATTCTGAAGCAGCTCTTGCGAAACACCGTGATTCACAACCTGGAAAAAACCCCACGTTCTCGCAGCTTCACTCATTTCTTTCATGCACTCCTCCCTCTCGTCATGGTCGAGGCTTAACCGGCTTAGATCGATCAGAGGAAGCTCACACCACTCGGATTTGTCGTTTCTGATGCCACCAACACCATCACCGTCATCATCACCATGCGAGTTTTGAAGAAGGAGGGGCTTGTAGACATCCAAAAATGGAGGTTCGTAATCCATTTGAGATAGATTGAGTGCTCCAAATACTTTGAATTATCCTTTCAAAAACCGAACTTGCTCATATATTCTGTTAGAAATATGAATGGGAATTGCTTACGCGTGTCAAGAGTCTGCTGCTTCACCTGTGTATCTTCTAGGTATGCTTAAATACACTTTCCATACACAAAAAAACAAAATACATTTAATGTATAAGTATCAATAATTACAAAAAATAGAATATAATATATATATATATATAAGTAAAGTAATTACATTTTAATTTTTACTTTGTAATCTAAATCTAGTTATTTTATAAATTAAAATAATTATTTATCATTTTAATAATTACTTTTTATCATAAAAATATTATTTGTCATAAAAAATATTTAATAATAAAAAGTTGTACAAATTATTTATTTTTATAATGATTTTTTAATAAAAAATGTACACATGATGGAGCAAACCAATCATTATATAGTTTGTGTTATTTGGGAATGTTTAAAGAAATACACTAAAAGAAAGTCGGTCAAGATTTATTGGTCAACCCGACCAAGTCTTTATTCACAAATAATTAAACTCTAACAAATATACTTGACTAACATGTTTGTATATACATATATTGTATTTATAATCACATTATATAAGCTTTTAAATGTGTTTAGTAGATGTGGCTAGACTTTTATACAGGATGTAACCAAATTTCTTAGAAACATATATGATAAGTAAATAACTTAATTGTACGTAGGTGTATTTTTAATAAGGATTGGAGTGTAATTCATTTCTTTACATGTTGAACATTTAAATTTATATTCTTTAATTCATTATTTTTAAGTTTAAATTGTATGAAATTTTCATTTCTAATTTTTTTTATAAATTAAGTTCCTTCATTTTAAATAAGTAATTTTGGTGCCTTTGCTAATTATCATCCTTTTTAAATATTTAAAATCTTATTTTTTATCTTTTCTTTCGGATCTACCGTGGATTTGAGATATCAAGTGATTTTAAAAGTTTGGAAGTCAGAAGTTTAGTGAAAATTTAATAAAATTTAAAGGATTTGTCAGTTATATTTTGATTGAGTGAAATTTAAGTTTTGGTTCATCAGTTTTAGGTGAAAGAAGATTTCATATAAATTAGTTGGCTCCATCTGTAAAAAATTTAGTAAAAGTGGGAATTTGAGGATTTTAAGAAACTGGACATATATAACCAATTCTCTTTTCATTCTAAAAACAGATAAACTCGATTAATAGCCTGGATAATACTATATCAAAATTTACTATGGTTCAAAGTAAAGGATCTAGAGCATAGTTTTTTTTTTTCATTTTATTTTTATTCATACCTTTTCTATTCCTTCCGCATACCATTACTTGAAAATATTTCCAATTTACATTTTAATTACGTTATAATTCTTAATGCATCAACTTAGAGATTTGTGTGTGTATGTAGTCTCATCTAAATTTCATATTCAATTTTTTTGTTATCTCATTTTAATATAAACCTTTTCTTTAATTTTACTTTAATCATACAAGATAGAAGGTTATATATGTTAGGGTTTTGTTGATGTACTGGTGGATTGGGGGGATTTACATTTTTGTTAGGATCCTATTGGGACTTTAGAGATTCCTTAGAGTTCACCATTGAAAGTTAATGAAAGAATTTTGAATTTTTTAATTTCACACATAAAAAAAAAGACTTATAACGTACAAATTATTATTTATCCAGTATTTTATTCACAAATCACCATTTCTATCTTCCTTTCTTTTCCTCCTCTAAATGGGAAAGATTATTATGAATAAGGAGTCTCACAAACTTTTTTATATATATTTTCTCACTATTTATTATGCATGAAAAACAGTCTTTTTGTATTTGAAATAAAATATATGACACAAAATGAAATAAGAATACATATGTTGGATAAGTATTTAAAAATTAGGTCATATTTATATATTTATATCATATAAAAAGTAATATGTCATGTCATTGATGGAGGGTACCACAACTGATGGTGACAATGGAGTTCCATTATAAGACTGCAGAGAAAATAAACTGGCTTGGGGACCCAACCAAAACTCAGATTGATAACCCCAAGTGCTGAATCTTTTCAAGTGTTAATTTCGGTACAGATTAATTAAACTATTATCAGATAACAAGTTTGATTAAATACTACAATATATATCATAGATATGAATAACAAAAAATAAATAAATAAAAATTGGGGATGAGATAAACACAGCTGTGCAGGCTGTGTTAGCCCGCTGGATATGAAAAAAAATATCCTTTTACCAATTTATATTTTGAAATTAGGTTTAAGTAGTTAAATAGTACTCGTTTTAAAATTTTAGTTTGATATTTGTTTTTAAAAAGTTTTAATGACTTAAATTTTAAAAAAGTGTTTCAGTTAAACTTTTTTCAATAAAAAAAAAAATTGTTAATGCCGTTAACGGCACGCCATCCTGTGATTTTTTTTCACTTTTTTTTAAATTTTTTTTAATTTTTTTTGTCACGTGTCAAATCCTTGTTATGACACGTGGTATTGTCAGTGCAGTGTCACGTGGTAAGGTACTATCACGTGTCAGTATCATTGTCTAATGTCATCATCTTGATTTCAATTTAGTTTCCACATATGTCTATTTGGTCCCCACATATGTTTATTTAGTTCAATCTAGTCTCACACATGTTTATTTGTTTCAATTTAGTCCTCACTTTATTTGTTTCATTTTGGTTCAAATATTTTTTTTTCAAAATAGAGAAATATTGTCTTTCCCTTAAGACCAAATTTATTATTTATATAAATGTTATTTGATGTTTGTTATTAAAAATGACTTACAAAATTAATTACTCATATTTATATCAAAATTTAGTAGTAAAAGACATAAATAACAAAGCATGAGTATAACATTTTCAATAATACTCATATCTTTATATTAAAAATGACATCATAGCATATTACATTTTTTCTTAATTGTTAACTCATGTAGTGGCGGATCTTTGACCAATACTTTGAGGGTGTCAAATTTTTGGTTGATTTACTCTTTTGGTCCATTTTTTCATCTAAAAATGTCATATTGGTCATCTAGTTTTTTTAGTCTCAAATTGGTTCTGATTTTTTAAAAATTAATATAATTTGATCATTTTCGTTAAATTTCTTGAAACGAAGCAATGATATTTCATCAAAATATATACTAGGTTTATGTCAATTACATCAACAAAAAACCATCATTATTCACAACTTTAACTTTTATGGAAAAATCTTGATCCAATTCAAAAAGTTTAACAAAAAAAAAACAAGTTGCATCATTTTTTGAAAAATCGAGATCAAATTGAAACTAAAAAAAACTAAAGGACTAACTTGATATTTTTAAACTAAAATAAAAACCAAAAGAGTAATCCTAAATCATTTATATAAACTAGTAAAGTAATATATTTATTTTTTAAGATAATAAAAAATAATAAAATTATAATTATTGTTATTATTATAATTATAATTATTAAAATTAAATATAAATAATTTTATAATTTTAGTATAATTAATTTTAAGTTAAAAAAATAATTAAATAAAAAGATGATTAAATTAAATAAATGATCTCTTAAAAATAATATTAATAAAATAATTATTTTTATTTAAAAAAATATTCAAAAGGTCAAGTTAAAAAATAAATGTAGATAATAAAAAAAATTCTTATATATTAATATAAATATATAAAAAAATTTAGAATATCATCTATATAAAATATATTAAAAACATTAAATTTTTAAAATATATATTTACAATTATATAATAAATTATATAATTATAAAAAAAATGGGGGCCATGGCCCCAGTTGTCATAAGGTAATTCCACCTCTGAACTAGATATGGCAAATAAACTCGTCCCTGTGGGTATTGTTCGAACCCGTCTCCGTTTTGACGGAGAATCCCCCATTGACTGGGTATGGGTATGGGTATGGGAAATTTCCGACTTTTTCAGTTGGGTATGGGGATGTACATATTCCCGTCATAATACCCGTCCCCGCCATATCTTCATTCTCGTTTAAATTATTAAAATATTCACAATTAATTAAGTAACCATATATATATATATATATATATATATATATTCTATTTTTTATTTCTATATATATATATTCTATTTTTTATTTCTTTTAATTATTTGGTTTGTCATGAAACTCATATGCACCTCTAATACATTTTTTATCTTATCATAACCTTTATGTAATTGTGTTAAAATGATGTATGTCAATTAAAAAAATTTTATGCCTCACATTTGAATATTTATATTATTTTTTAATATTTTATTTATTATATATTTTTCTTTCACATGAAAATGTTTATACTCTCAATTTAAGGTAATATAACAAAAATTATTTACTTATTATTATTATTATTATTTTTGTTTAATTTAAATAACTCTTTTGTTTCATTAAAATAATTTTCGTTATTTTTCAACCATTGAGTATATATGTTGATATTTGAAAAGTTTTCTTAGTTCTGTAAGATATTTTTCATCTTATCATACCTAAATTATACATTTGATTTTCTTTGTGCGATTTTTTTCGATAGTCTCTCAAATTATTTCTAAAATACCCATTTGTTAGTTTTTTAATATTTTTATTTGTTGTTTATTTTCATCATGTAGAAAAATATTTCGATATATTCTATCTAATTATTTTTTACTTTATAACTCATGATTAATCATACTGTAATTTTTTCACTTTAAATTATGTTTGAAGTGGTTAAAATTTTATATATATAATGATATTTAGGAATAATATATGATAATTCATTACAAGAGAAACATGAAATAGTAATGATTTAGTCATTAACTCATATCAGTCACTATTTTTCGTCATTGATGGTAGTAGTTGATTTATTGTCTGAATCAGTGATTAAATTAGTGACCGATTCAATGATCGAATTAGTACTTGATTTAGTGACCAATTTAATTACTAATTTATTTGTAATTTAATGACAAATTTTTTGGTCACTAATGATATTTCTATTTAATTTTAACCACTTCAAACATAATTTAATAATTAGTTCTCTAAGGTATTTTTCATATCATACCTTAATTATACATTTGATTTCCTTTGTACAATTTCTTTCGATAGTCTCTCAAATTATTTCTAAAACACACATTTGTTAGTTTATTAATATTTTTATTTATTGTTTATTTTCATAATATAGAATAATATTTTGATATATTCTATCTAATTATTTGTTATTTTATAACTCATTATTAATCATACTGTAATTTTTTCACTTTAATTGTATAAATAACTTTTATTTACTACAATATAAAAATTTAATGTAATTGCTATGAATATTTATTTGTCACTATCCAACATATATTGAAGTTCAAAAGATACAAAATCTATGTCAAATTTTCTTTATTATGTTTATTATTTGTTCTTTGTGTCATTTTGATCAAGTGATGTATTATAACTTTTATTAGTGTATAAAAAAGATATTCATTAGAATTTAAAAAATTGAAGTAAACAAATATTTAAAATATATTTTAATTTGAATATTTGTTTTCCTTTTATATTTTTTTGAAATATGTTTTAATTTTATCAACTAAGTTTCATCAATGTTGTAGTTTGCAAATTTAATAAATGTTTGGTTTAATTAATCGCAAGGTACCCAATTTGGTACTAGAGTGTCAAATTGGTACCCACTTTTAAAAAAGTATCAATTGCGTACCCAAATACGTTTATGTGCATCAATTGGGTCCAATAATTTAGACGCCGTTACAGTGGTTAACGTTGACTGATTTAAGTTGGTCTGAGAAGCAAGAAAATAACACGTGGCCATCAGAGAATTAGTGACGTGGATATTGTTGGTGTGAGAAGTAATTTAACGTTATGGTAAAAATTAATTGTAGAAGGCAAAAAATTAAAAAGGAATTTTGGTAAAGTTACTGGTGTAGTTCGAAGAACAAAAGAGGGGAGAAGACGAGACCGACGAATCGATTCGCGCTTGCTTTCACTGGCAATCAGTACATGATCGGAAGCATCCTTGACAGCGACGTGGGTTTAGCGGTGGAAGAAAGGTATGTGTTCCTGCCATTCAGTAGACGAACCACTCGCGCAGGCATTCACTGCCATTTAGGGTTTTTAGTTTTGTCTGACATTGTGGTAATTTTTGGGGTTCTGTTCAATATATTTATTGTTTTGTGTGCTTTTATTCTTATGTTGTTGTTATTTGTATTGCAGTGCCGGTGTTGGTCCCCCACTTTCAGATTTCTTTATTCATTTGGTCCCCCATTACATGTGACGATGACGGTGTTGCGTTTACTGTGTGGTCCCCCTTTGTTCATTTTGTCGCTGTCTTTGTGTGTTGGATGGTATGGTTTGTAATTTCTTTTTGATTGTTTGGGCATTTTCATATGTGATAGGGATATATAGATAGGAATATAATACTTCATATGGAAGAAAATTTCGAAGTTGTTTTTCACCATGGGGGAAGGTTTGTTAACGATGGGTCACTGAAATACGTTGGAGAGAGTAATATTTTGTCATGTGACCCAGACAAATGGAGTTACTTTGAGATTATGTCCATTTTGAGGGAAATGGGATACGTCAATGTCAAAGAATTGTGATATTCAGTAGGTGGAGGTGTTGTATTGGATGGAAGGCTGGAATTACTGAGCGATGATAGAGGTGCATGTCACATGGTGAACATCGCCCCACTAAATGGTCAAGTGCACCTATATGTGGTGCACTTCGTCTGTGAGCCTGTAGTAGTACATATGATAGAGGGTGGGACTGAGACAGAAGTTGGTGTGGATGGTGCAGTTGAGGGTGAGGTTGATGTGGAGACTCGGGGTGATGAAGAACCTGCTGTGGTGGGTGGGGTTGAGGTGGAAGCTGCAGGTGAAGGTGAGGGTGATATGGAGGTTGCAGTTGATGTAGAACATGTTGGGGTGGAAGTTGGTGAAGCTCCTACAGATAAGGGTGAGGGTGAAGTGGAGGTTGAGCATGATGACCAACCTGCTGAAGTGGGTGGTGCAAGTGAGAATGAGGGTGAAGTGGAGGTTGAGCATGATGACCAACCTGCTGAAGTGGGTGGTGCAAGTGAGAATGAGGGTCAGGTGGAGGTTGAGCATGATGAGGTCAGCTACCTGAAGACCAAAAAAGAAACGAAGGCTGGAGTCTTGGGAGCTGAGGAAGGATGACACCTAAGTCAGGCAAGGTGGAACCCATAAAAGATGTGCCATTTGCAGAGCACTTGGACACAAAAGAAATACTTGTCCGCAGGCACCTCCACCACAGCAGCAACCAACTCCAACTGCTGAAGAAACACAAGCAAATCAGCCAACTCAGGCAACTGATATCAGTGGTGGTCAACAAATTCAGATTACTGCATCTGAACCAGTTATGCCAGCATCAACAAATCAGCCAACCCAAAATCCTTCATGCCAACAGAGTGAAGTGTCTCAAGCAACCCAAAATTCTGCATGCGAACAGACTCAAGTGCCTCAACCAACAACAACAACCACATTCAGAGAAAAACTGTCATTTAGGAGGGGACCAATCACGGAGCCATGAAGAAATTATGGAACACTTGTTTTATTTTGGAAAATCAATATGTAGTGGCTTTTTTTTGACAAACTCAGTGCTGTTATCTTATAATGTAGTAGTGTTATTTTGGAAACAGCTTGCTTTTGTGCTATTATTTACATATTCAGGTCTTTTGAAGAACAATATTATGTACTGAAATGACATTATGAACCACTTTAATATTATTTGCTTTCTCATCTCCAGATTATCTTCATTATCAAATCATGTTAAATGCAAATAAATAGAACACAGTCAGTTCACTCAAACTTGTAATTCGTTCATTAAGAATTCATTACAACATTACACCACTGATACTTACAGAAGCAGTCAGTCTAACAACAGTTCAGCAACTCTTTTGAACTAACTTACAAACTAAAATTACATTAACGAAAAGCAAAAACACTATTATTACACTTAAAATCTTAACCCATCTATCAGAAATCGCAATTGCTTTTTCCAAAGTGTAAATCTTTCTCCTTTGTCTCCCAATGGTAGCATCTTTTTCATCTCCATTATCTTCATTCAGCCATTTGAAGTAATTGCACCCTTTAAATACCTCATTCCCACCACTCCGCTGTTTGCAAGAACAAAGAATCAAACATTAATAAAAAACAGAGAACATAAAAAACATTAATAAAGATTCAATCAAAATTAAATTAAAATCAAACATTTACTCCGACCTTATATTTAGGACACCCCCAAAATTGTTTGCCGGCATTCCTGACTGTTTTAGCGACTCTCAACACAACGTTCTCCCCACAAAAGCAAAGAGGACATTCACCCAACACCCTATACGAACCACCAGTGGAGGACACACTTTGCTTCTGCGAACCCCACGAAGAGCACGAACAACCTTCACTACGAGACATTGCAAATTCACCAAAAATTACCTCTTCCAATCAAGAACGAAGACCAAAATGATTGAACAAAGAAGAGAAGAGGAAGAACTGCAGAGGAAGAACCCCACCACAATGATAACGAAAACCCAATTCTACAATTAGGGCACAACACAATCTGATTTTTAAATATACCACACCACGTCACTGTACAATTATTTTTTCAGCCACAACTGCTCTTTAAATTGACACGTATCCGTTCACAAATGCCACATCATCTCATTTTTAACGCCGTTTCTCACAATTTAACGGTATGGACCCAATTGATGCACTTAAACGTATTTGGGTACGCAATTGATACTTTTCTAAAAGCGGATACCAATTTGACACTCTAGTACCAAACTGGGTACCTTGCGATTAATTAAACCTAAATGTTTTGGTTCTCATGAAATTTTATTTGATATTCTAATCTAAAATGTAGACAATTATAATTTATTTCAAAATATTGGAAGAAACAATCATCCTCTTGATATTGAATATTTGATAATATTATGTTTTCTTTACCGTAATTTTTATTCCTTTATAAAAATTAATATTGAAGTAGTTAGAACACGGGTACGGGTATGGGTACGAGATTATACCCGTTACCTGGTGGGGATGGAGATGAGACAAAAGTTTGATACCCGTTGGGTTTGGGTATGGGGATGGGGATTAATTTTTTCTACGGGGATGGGTATGGGATAGCGAAACCCGTCCCCGCCCTGTCCCGTTGCCATCCCTACTTTGAACCCGTGTTTTGTTATTCATGACTTTTATTATTAAATTTTAATATAAATATTGTAAGTTATTTTTTAATTACAAATATCAATATAATATTTATATAAATAATACATTTTGTCTTAAGAGAGATACAATATTTCTGTATTTAAAAAAAAAAGATTGAGACTAAATTGAAACAAATAGACATATATGGAAACAAATATATAGTTGGTATATAGTTGTTGTTAAACAGATATACATATGTGAAACTAAATTGAAATCAAGACAATGATATTTGGTAGGGACACTCACACGTGATAAAACCTTGTCACACGTAACACTGACAATGCCACGTGTCACACCAAGGATCTGACATGTGAAAAAGAAAATAAAAAAAAAAAGACCTAATTGAGACAAAATTGAAACTTTTTTAAAAATAGGTACCAAACTAAAACTTTCGAACAAAAGTAAGTATAAACATTTAACTTATGTATATTATGATAGTAGAATTATTATAAAAATTATCATATATCGAAAGAAATATAATAACAATAATCATATATAAAATATTATTTATTTTTTGAGTTATCGGATATAATTTTGTCTTTAAAGTAACTTAACGATAGAGAATATACTTTTAATTTATTTATATTCTTGATTCTTAAATATTTTCGAGCATACTAAAATAAATCATCAAATGAAACCCTCTTTTCTTGTATTTACAAACAAGATCAACATTTCAACATTAAATTTATTATAACAATATAGTCAAGTATTGTGAACTTTTGACGCTTGATATTCATGACATGATTTTATTTTTAAGAAAGCAATATATATATATATATATATATATATATATATATAAATTATCCCATTTTCACGGATATAAGATCTATTAAAAGTCCCAAATTAAAGTTTGAGGAAAAGAAAAACTTGTTACTCTTTTTTTTTTTTCAAATATTCCACGCATAGTATGCTATGATCAATAATAAATAAAGTAAATCTAATAAAATTTAATATTATTTCCAAATTATTCTTTTACAAAAATACTTTATATGACAACATATAATCAACAAAAAATAATATAATTCATATTATTAAAAAAACAAAAATCTCTAAAAATATATGGGGTCAAATATATCAACTTCACTTTACAGTAAGAAAAGATAAACCCATAGTCGCTTTTATAATTTACATCAAGCTAATTATACTTTTATATATTCATTTATTAATTTTATATATTCATTTATTAACTTAAATGTTAAAACATTTATAATTATATTTTAAACAAGGTCATTTAAACATCAATGTAAACTTGATATATCTGCAATGCAATGCATTTTAATAATATATTTACAATATAAATTAGTTTAAAGTTTTCTAAAGGCATTAATTTCAATTTCTACTCAAAATTAAAAGACAAAAACACGTTTAATCCTTAATAAAATCCTTAATAAAATCGATTGCATATATCTGCAATGCATTTATAATATATTGCATATATTTTACTGTAGTGTTCTGATTTTGTTTTGTAGAGTGGTACCAAACATACATGGAAAACATTTATTTTTACACCACAGTGCTAATCACTGTTCTCATAAACTTAGAAGTGTTCACTCGTTCTATTTATTTTAAAATATAATACTAAAACATGTGCTTTCACAAGTGCATATTCATATTTATAATATATTAATATATAATATTATAATTTTTTGTTTTATAATTTTATTTTAATTAATTATAAAATAGAAAAATAATACTATTTAATATATATATATATATATATATATATTATAACTTTATAAAAATGGTATAAAAATTATATAACTATTATTTTTAAAATAATAATTTATACAGTTATTTTAAAATAATTTATTTATTAAATAAATAGGTATTTTTTTGTTAAAATATAAACATCTTCAATTAAAAATAAAAAAGTTACCAAATTATTCTTAAACAATAATTATCGGTATATCTTAAAGTCAAGTAATGTTTCTACATATTTTTATTTTAGAATTAAATATGTTTTTAATTTCTTAATTTTCAATTAAAATTAAAATTAGAATTAGTTTATTTTCGAAACTTTAAATTAATTTAGTCTTTTAAATTTAGAAATGTATAAATTTAATCATTTTAACCAAATTTTAAATTTTATTAAATTTTATTGACATTTCAAACACATTCTCATTTCAATGTTAAGTCAAATAATATTTTAAAATGCTTTCAATAAAAAATTTTCAATAAAAAATAAAAAATAAAAACATATTTAATCTTTTAAAAAGACCGAATGTATTTTTAAATAACTCTTAAACTTTTATAATTGAAAATTGTAAATTTAGTAACAATTATATCTATCTATATATATATATATATATTGTTTTTTTCAACCTTAAAATCACATTTATTTAAGACATGAAATCTTGCTTTGATAACACCATATAGTGACCCCACGCAATTAATTGAAAATGGATCACTGGTCCACCAATACCAGACCCTCATTAAGGATTGGGGTCAAATGAATTTCCGCTATAGTTTCTCCACTCTCATTTTATCATATTTTTATTTTAATATTAAAATTCTTTTATAATTCGCTCTCACCATTTTTTATTTGGGCGGTCAAAACTGGTTTTAAAATAATTAATTTTGTTTGGATGTAATAAAAAAAATTAGTTTTTAACTATAAAACAGTAGAAAAGAAATTGATAGAAAATAATAACATGGAACAAATATTTAAATTCACAAAGCAACTTATTTTGTATGTTTTTTATGATTGTAAATTATTACTTTAAACCTAGAGATACTATACAATCTCTTTTTTTTTCTTTTTTATATAAAATACAATTAATTTTCTTCTACTTTTATAATATATATATATATATATATATATATATATATATATATATATATATATATATATATATATATATATATATATATATGTATGTATGTATAAAGGGATACAAATATTTGGACAACTTTGATAAATGGTTTATACCATGAACAACTTAAAAAAAAACAATTTTACTTTAAAATAGATATGTTAAATAAATTATGTTTCTATTTTAATTAAATCAATAATAACTAAGGTGAGTTGAACAATATTATTGAAATGAAAATTAAGCTTATAATGAAATTACTAATATCAAATAAGGTATAGTTCATATTTGAATTCAGGTTGGAGTCATCCCAAACAACAGAATTATGATCGGGAGAACTATATTTGAATCAGATAAAAAACATTCTAAATAATTATAAAATAAAATTGAAAAGTTTATAATTTAAAATAATGAAGTAAAATATTGTATAAAAACAAAATGTATGATAAAAGATTTATTATTTGTGTATAAAAACAAATAATGTCAGAAAAAGTGGTTGAAAAGGTGATTCTAAAACACAAAAACTAAATGATGCAGAAGCCATCTGGCACAGAGGTGGTGTTATGGTTTAAAGTTGAAAAAGATGAGTGGGTAGGGATGATCACCCACGTGATAATTAAATGGCACAACGTAGAGAAACATGACATTAATGAGGGATAGACATTGGATGGCCATGGAAACACGCATCACAAAACAAAGACAACAACAAAAGACATCAAAAGATCTATGCCAGTAGACAGCAACTGCCACACGAACTTCCTATGGTTTTCGTTCTTCAGTTCAGCAGTTCCCATCACCAACCCATTTTTTCTTCTTTTTTTTCTCATCATAATATTTATTTCCACTTCTCTTTTCTCTAATTAAGTTGAGTCAGAGATGTCGGTTACATCCAAACTACTAAATTAGACAGGTTTAAATTATTTTTAAGCATAAAATTACAAATTATTAGGAGTTTTTTTGAGATTTTTGGAAGAGTTTCAAAAGTTTTTAAAAGGGAAAATTCATTCTTTTTATCATTTTAGTGTTAAAAGTACATAAAACTGCTTTTGACGTTTACATATAAATCTTACATACTAACCACTTATGTTTTTTTTTTTTTTTTTATTTAAGCTAATGAGTAAAATAGTTCATGTGCTAATTATATTAAAAAAACTGCATTGTTATCTCAACATAAATTATATTATGCAACAACAAAGTTTGTAAATATTTATAACAATCATCTTAGCAATCATACACATAACTTTTATTAATTGATTATTTATAATTTTTTATCGTGAATACATAACTGTTTACAAAAGAAATTGGAAAAATATAAAATAGAAGAATATTTTTTCTATTGACCGAAAATATAAATTGGAAAACGCATAATTTTGTTTGAGATGCATATTGTAAAATTTTCGGTATACGAGTGATAATACTACATAATACAAGTAGTTTGATCTATACTAGAATGTTATTTTGGATCTAGAAAAAGATAAATTTATAACTTATCTTGTAGATTACTTTAACTACTTCAGTTTGCTTCATGTTAGATAATTTTTGACAATTAATGATAGCTTTTTATGGTTATTTTATGATATGACAGGGAAAGATAGTAATATTTTTTTTTTTTATTTTACTATCATGTATGTGTGTTTTTAGCTCAAGAAATTAAGAGAGAAAATGAAAACTTTTTTTTAATTAGAAAAAATAATTTATACATAAAAAATCTAATTTGGCACCTTTAATTTTTTTGTTCAACACCACCACACACACTCTCCAAAACAAGGATTTAACCCCAAATTCTTACAACAATCTATTATAAGAGTATAAAAAAAAAAGTCAAATACAAGATTAAAGTCTCTTTCATTTGGGGTGACTAAAACCATGAACTTAGAGTCCACTATATAGCCACTGTTACCACGCCATTGCTTATTTTAGGCGATGTGAGACTTTTCAAGATTTATTACTTTCATCAACTCAACAATTTCCATTGATTAAAATAAATACAGCTTCATTGCCTATAAAGAGTGTACTCACTTGGATTTAAACCACTCCAAGAATTTCCTTTCAGTGCACACCTACAATTATGCTAACCAATTCTCGTGTAATCACCAAACCCTGCATCAATATTAGCCAATGCCTATACAATATCATCACCACACACCTTGCATCAATGCTAACCAATGTCAGTCTATAGTCACCACACACCCTACATCAATAATAGTCAATGTCCATGTATAATTATCAAACACCTTGAATGAATACTAACCAATGCATGTATATTATCACATCACACTTGCATCAATATTAGCCAATGCCTCTGTATAATTACCACTAGAAGATGCATCCTAACATTCACAATCTGCCCTACCAGAAGCTACCATGTGTCACAATCCTTTACTTTCAAATATGATAAACTAGGAGATACCACGTGTCACAATCCTCCATCTTCAAATTTGACCAACCTGGAGATGCCATGTGTCACAATCTTACACTCTCAAATTTGACCAACTAGAAGCTTCCACATCATTTCCATCTTAAAGCAGATCCAGCAACATTCCTCCCTACAACTTGTTGGTAACTGTTGCAAGCTTCGCATGTCACCGCGCCAACAACCCACGATGCAATAGCACCGGAGATTGCACATCAGAAGAAGCGCATCGCTCCATCAAGCAAGTAGTGCGAACCTCTCTACACCGCATGCATCACCGAAAATCTTTACAATACACAGACCACAACATCTATGAAAATCCAAATAGAACACATGTAAGCCTAGATCCACCGATGTAATATAGTTGATGATTACATAATTTTTTTGGTAATCAGTGTTATATGTTGTTGTTATATCTCTATTTTGCCTTAGTGCATAAGCTCTTGATGCCACTCTGATGGGAAGAAATGCGTCATCAAGAAGAATACCAATGCTTTTACCCTTGAGAATTACTTTACCAATAAAGAAAACAGTCAACACAAGAATATGATGTGAAAACTCCAAAATCGGAGAAAAATCACAACTGTTGTCTAATGACAATTAGATAATAACACTATATGAAAAATTTTACAACACAAAATTCTCTTATACCATTTGACCCCAAGTGCATCCACACCCTCTAAAGTAAAATTTTAACACAATCCTTAAAACACCCTCTGACAAGAAAAGTTATATAAATTTAAATATCCTTTTATTTGGGATAATTAAAATCATGAACTTGGAATCCATTATATAATCACTATCAATCATGCCATTATTATCCCAAATGACGTGAGACTTTCCAAAATATATTATTTTCGTCAATTCAACACAAAATTCATGACATGTTTCATTATTTAACAATACTTAAAATAGTAGGTAAAAGTATTCATAATATATATATATGAAAATTTATTAATAAATATTGCTACAAGTTATTTTGTTTATTGTTGTCACATTCTTTATAGACTCGTCCACAAAATTAATATTTCTTGTATTTTTTTATTTCATAAAATTAACATTATCTTTGTAACGACAGCAAAAAGAACTATATTGTCATCATCAACTTTAAATACTGTGCCAAATGCATGCTTTGAAAAAACAAGAGAAGAAGATTTAAGCAATATCGTAAGTAACACAGCCATTTGTATTTAGTGAGTGATCGAAACTGAATCCTATTCGTAAATAATTGAATCTTCTACGACTATGAACAATAATAGCCAAAATAATGTCGTTGAAAAAGTTGAATAAATGCAAGTACATGCTTCAAAAGTGAATTATGAACGTGTAAAAATTACAAATGGAATATAGGGTAGATACAATAACGTTTGAAAGAAATGAACAAGAAAATGTTTGTATGAAATGAATGATGGATAAATAGATAGGATAAAAAAAACAAGATAGCAGTTCATTAATTCATTGGTCGGCAAAATGCAGAACAGCTGAAGCTTCTAAGGTACAAAAATGGAAATAACTCTGCTCATGCAACGATGCCACAATTCCATTCACATAAAATGTTGTCGGCAACTTCAAAATCTGAGACATCCTTTTTTAAAAACTCCAAACCACCATTTTACACATTTCCAAAAAATAATTAAAATATTAAAAATTTTACGTATCTTGTTTCTAATATTTTATTCAAGGATGGAACGGTAAATATTAATTATTGCGTGAAGTTCGATGAGTAAATTTATTCTATAATATATATTTATAATATATATTGTGTCCAGGTTTACTTATTTCTAGTTCATCCTTTACATAATAACTTTTTCTAAAAGATTAACAGTTATTTTTACATATTTTTTTAAAATTATTTTAATAGTTATTTCTTTTCTTTCTTTCATCCATCAACATATACTTTTTCTTTTTTTTTTCTTTTTCATTTTATTTTGAATAAATATAACTATATTTTATATTTAAAAAATATGTATGTCTGTATTTACGTTAGTATAGATAAAGAAAATTCTCTTTTGTGTCCACAATTATTATTTCTATTTTACCCTTTATAATAAATTATTTATTATTTTTAAAATAACAATTATTTTTATATGTTTTTATAAAATTATCCTAACAATTATGTTCTTTTTTTTTCTCTATTCATTAGCAAGTTTTTATTTTCTTTTCTCCATTCATTCTACTTTGCTCTTAGTAAATATTGTTTTGCTTTCTATATTAACTTAAATAACATTATAATATTATCGCCAACTACTATAATATCATACATATTTAAAAATGTGTACACACAGGCGTGACAGTTCCACCGTTCCTCCACTTGCTTCTACAACTCCACCAACTTTGCAAGAGTCATCCTATTAGGAGCTATTAACACCGGTCTTACTTCAAGTGTCGAGTTAATAGTGAACTCCACATCTCTTTTAGGTGGTAATCCTAGCACCTATTTCGAAAAACGTTTAGAAACTCTTCCACAACTGAGATCCCTTGCGTATGCTCTTCACTTGCCTTTGTCAGACAACTCCGAACACATAACACTCGACCTCCACTTTTCAGTTTGATCCACACTCGATAACCACTAACTTACCCTCTTGACTCAAAGAAAATCACTTCCTTAGATACCACAACCCGATAAGGACGAGATTGAAAAACAATCAATTCACCCTTGAGATTATGTTCCAACCTTGCAAAAGAAACATTTTATATTGACTTTGAATTTGGATCCTATGATCATCACTAGACATGCCATACACTCGAGCAGTCTTTAGTTGGTCAAAACTGTAGCAAAATGATAATTGGCATCATTATGTTTTTATTTTTTTGTTTACTTTTATCTTTTATTGTTATTTTATTATTATCTTTTTAGATATTTCAGGTTTTATTTAATAAATTTAGAAAAGATAAATATTTGGTTTATATTTTACATATAAGTGGAAATCTTAGGAATTTAAGAATATTATCAACATAATCAGTGAAAATTACTCAATATTAAAATAATATATGAACAAAATCAGTTATTCACCGAATTGGTTTCTTTAATTACAAATCATAAGATTTGAAAAATATATCAAAGATATAGAATATCTGAAGATTAAAAGATATACATTAAAGATTATTTATTACCATTTATTCAAGTCAAGTATGCAAATTTTAAGTATTTAGTTTCATCTTTAAACCTATGTTGATCACATACTAAATGAAAGAAAATACAACTTTATTTAATTACTCGATAATATAGATTTCGACAAATTAATTTATGTTTAAGTCTCATAAATTTTTTTTAATATGAATATTAATAATTAAAACACGGATACGATACGTGGATATAACATATATCCGATATGCTTGTTTTTATTTTGAAAATAATATAATACAATATATAATATATGTATATTTAAAAAGTTCAATAATTTTTAAAAGTATTATAAATATATGATTATTATTGTATTTTAAATTAAAATAATATATATTAAAATTATTAACATAAAAAGTTATAAATTATTATCATTATAAAATTATTACGTCATAAAAGTATTAGTGTTTTATAAATTTTAGATATTTTATTACTAAATAAAATAAAATATCCTAAAAAATCAAACATATTGAATATTGTTATCCAAATTAAAATATCAATGTATCATATATTAAAATAAAAAATAAATAAACAGGAGGGTGTTAGGTCATTGCTACTAACCGCTTATTTATTATTTAAATCCCAATTTTTTCATTTTAACCTTTTTACAAAAACATTACTAATAAAGAAAAACCGTTATGCTATTTAGAAAAAAATAACATAGCGTCAACAAGTTTCTGATTTTGTTAATTTTCATTTCAAAGAGTATAATATTCTAAAAAGAACTCTTTGTCATTTTCTTTAGTACGGAAAGTTATATTCATATATTGATTAGGGATGTGAATTTAAAATACACAACGAGAAGTTTCCATTGTGCTAAAATTCTTTCGAAAAAGAAAATGAGTTACACAATAAAAGCCTGTGTTTATTGTGTTAATTTATTTCAAAAAGAGAAGGCAACGCTTGCTTGTTTTGGGTTGAATTTTCTCCAGAAAAAAAAATACAATAACAAAATTTCATTCCGTAATAAAATTTCAATAAATGGAAGAATTTTTTGGTGTCGTTATTTAATTTTTTTTAAATACAATCTAGAAAAAGGAACCACAAGAAGATTTTATTTGATAGCCTTGAAAAGGTATCCTTAAGAAAATATGAAAATATTATTTTTCCTTTTATAAAGTAATTTAAGGTGTCAATACAACTTTTTCCTACACTTCCATACATTTTATTTATCTTTATCTTATTTCTCTTCTCTTTTTTTTTTTCTCTTCCATTATTAGTCCACCTTTTTTCTTTTATTCTTCTTCCACCTCTACCAATGTCTCCATCCTTCCCTTTCACTTAAGTCTCTTTCTCCACTCACTAATCACTTTCTTCGTCTTCCACGACTCTTCTCCCTCCCTCACTCTTTACCTTCTTCTTCTTCAAAAAAGAAATATATTTTGAATTTTTTAATTTGGATTGCACTTTTTATTTTGCATTTTGGAATGTATAATAGAATATATTTTTGATTTTGTATTCCAGAATATACATTTTGAAATAAAAATTTTGAATTCCAAATTTTACATTTCAAAATACAAAATTTGTATTTTAAATTGGACGTTTCGAAATATAGTCTTTTGATTTCGGAATGTATAATCCATAATACAACTTTTTTCATTATGTAATATCTTGATTATATAATTATATTGTACATTCTGAAACTTAAAATGAAAAGAGGATAAAATTGAAATTTTCAAGTATATATTGGTGCAGAAAGAAGCCACTAAGAAAGAGTTTGTATCTAAAAATGTATTGAATAAGAGAAGAGAATGGGCTAGGCCCAATCTTTGAAGTATGATGACCAGCCCTTTTGATCCAGCCTAATAAATAGCAAAAATAGTTTTTGAGGTAATTTAAGAACTAAAACTAACAAGATTCTGTAAAATAAATCATATTATCTATAAGGTGAAAGTTATAAAGACAAGTGTTTATTATTTATTTACTAAAGATTAAATTATATAAATTAAAATTCGAAAGCACAGAAGAATTTAGCAACAAATTTAGCGTCTTATTGAGAAATGTGCTTTATTGAAAACTGCATGGATAGAATTTAATAATAGAATGTAATTATGTGAAAATATTTTTTTAATAAAAAACTGACCACGTCTAACAAATTTCTGACTTGGATAGATCGTTTATCCTTTTTGTAATTTGCTAAAATTAAATAAAATATCTGTTAAAATATATAGATCTAAATCTAAATTTTATTGAGAAAAAAGAGCTCGTGTCTTACTAAGCAGATAAAAAGATATGTTAAAATAAAAATAATAATAATAATTAATTTTTTTTCACAAGTATATTACCTTTAGAACCAATGGATAAATTTAAAAAAGAAATATTTATAATAAATATAGTCTTTCCTCAAGATTATGTGATAAGGATAAAAGTTGTTCTATAAGGTAAACTTGTAAGTTCCTAAAACGTGAAGAGTTTCTACATTTTTTTCCTATTTAGTAAAAATTGAATAAAGTATTTGTTAAAATATGTAAATCATTAAAATAGTTTTTGTCATATTCATATAAAATATATGTTAAATAATACAAAAAATTAATTGAATAATTCTTTTTCAAAAATATATATTATCTTTAGAATAAATGGATAATTTTACATAAAAGATATAAGAGGAAAAAATAATATATAAAGAAACACTAAAAAATATCTCATTAAAAGTTGTTAGTCATTATAGTGACAAATTCATATACGAATTTACAAAATAAAAAATTATTAGTCACTAAAATAATCTCTATTATGAACAAAAAGATATAATTGGTCGCTAAATTTATCACTAATTAATTAGAGATTAATTTAAAAATCAATTCCTTTTGATAGCAAAATCCTTAGTAGTTAATGTTTAGTGACCAATTTTTTTTTTTTGTGGCTAAAATCTTGGTAGCTAAATTTTAGAAACTAATTTAGAGACAAATTATAATTTTTTATTCATAATAGTGACTATTTTAGTAACCAATAATTTATTATGTTTTAAATTGGTATCTAAATTGGTTACTATATTGACTAACAATTTTTGATTACTAAAATTTGTTGTTAATGGAACATTTTCTTGTAGTGAAATATGTTCTATAAAAAAAATAATTTGTAGAATTATTTTAATTTGTTGAGAAAATTATTCACAAATTATTAATTTATAAATAAATTAACAATAATGATTTTATTTCTTTGATAAATATTGTTGAAAAAATTCATTTAAGAAGCACACCTTAAATGTGAGATCGTAGAAAATGGTCTAAGAGTAGTGGTAGTTTAAAAAGATGATACTATAATAATTTACTAATAAAATGTTGAAACTATGAATAGGTTTTATATTAAAAGAAGTTCATTTTATAAAAATCACTGTCTCTCTAAATTGCTCATCCACCTTCTTTGTGGATATTTGAAATCAGTATTTTCTAGGGGGTATAGTGTCGAGCGCCACCCTATTTTCATGGTCTAAGTTATTCCGGAAAATTGAATTATTGTTTCGTTAACCATTGGATCGAGCTGCAAGATTGAGAGGTGGTTCTAGATACATGATTTTCCATTTTGATCGTTGGGGTCCTTAATTAGAGGTTGTGGGTAGAATAATGTATCTCACAATTTTAATGTATTTAATAGAAACATGGTAATTTAATGTTATGCAAATGTGATGGAAAATGAATGATAAATTTTTAAATGTAATTTGAAATAAGTAGTAGGTGAATTAAGTTATAAGATAAGTTTAGATTGAGGTAAAATTGTATAGGTATGATATGGTGTGATGATGTAAGACTATATGAGAATGTGATGAATGAGCTAGGTGTGATATATTATTCTTTGGCTACTTTCTTGTAATTATTCTTACTACATTGGTAATGTTTATTGTGATGTTTAATGTTGAATGAGTTCTTATTAGATATGTATATGTACATGTATGAATGTTAGGAATGTTTAATTGTGAATGAAGTGATATGGAATTGGAGATGTTTATGGAATGGCTTTCAATGGAGAAACCATTTCACTCTTGTGTTTGGTATATTGAGAAAGGGCTCAAAAGGATATTATCCAGATTATGCTAGGTATTCCAGCTCATATAGAGTAGGATATTTAGTCATGAGAGTCGATGGAGGTTCATATGACGGAAAATAGGTTTGAATAGGAATCTTTTTCGGTGAAAGTAAGTGAGCTAACCTTGCTATTAGGAATTGCTGGTAGAGCCATGACCTTATGAGTCTAAATGATATCGATATCTTTATAGCAGGGCATAATCTCTAGGTCACACCTAATATGTATAATCTTCCAGAGGTAGATGCTATTGAGTCTTTATAGGTGTGCTTGCTTGTTTTAACCATTTTGAACTATTTATAAGTCTTTTCTCCCTCTTCGATTTCAAAACCCTCCTCGACAAGCCTCACAAGAACATCATAAGGATGCTTAAAGGGAAGCCCTTTCGCAAGCCCGACATCTCCGTCACCATTTAAGACCTACTCGAGAAGACCAATAGCAAGGGCAAAGAGCTCAACCAATGTTACCAGCAATCCTTTTTCTCCATTATTATTCAAATTTCTTCCTCCTCTTTAAATGGGTGTTTCTGGTTATGGGTGTTTGAGGTGAAGGAGAAGACAACAATGTGATTTATGATATTTTGTGAATTGTGAATTAGGAATTAGGGTTTCTGATTTTGCGCAAAATTTTGCGAATTGTGAATTAGGTTTCAGATTTTGGGAATTGCAATCGGGGTTTCTAATTTTGCACATGATTTGGAAATTGCAAATTGGGGTTTTTGATTTTGCGATATGTGAATCAGAGTTTTTGATTTCACTAGGGACGATTGTCAAGGGGGCGGCAAACCATCCCGCCAGCCTATAATGTCCTAGCCGGAAATTACTTATTTAAAATAAAATAAACTAAATATAATGAAAACAACCTCATTTATTCTCAAAGTCTTTCCCAAAACGCATGAAAATTTGGAAATATTTAATACAGCGCAATAAACCCAAAAAAACATAATGTTCAAGTATTACAACCATGAAATAGTTATGAAGCCAATACAATAATCCATAAACTTTTAAATAAATAAAATCCAATGAAATTCCCATAGCGATTCCCCCACTCCGTCTCTAACCATATACATGCTCACCTGTATCAACATCTGCTCACATGTAACAAGTTACATGATCATCGCCAAACACACACAGATATGGTGAGCTCATTTAAATAAACAACTAAAATATGACAATAATTAAAGCATCTCAAGATAATAACACGTGTTAGCATTTTCCCTTTTCTTTAGTTCCTCATCTTTCAACCCTTAATTTAGAAGTCTATTATTTCTACACCCTTTAGTGAATCCACTTATCGATCTTTGTTGCACGAGTGTCTACTCGCCCCTCCAACCACAGGCCACCACCTGATAGTCCACACACGGGAATAAAATTGCTACAACCTTTCACTGTGACACCAAGTGGAGTTCCCTAAAATGAACAGGAGTTTGCCGTTGATCCCAGACTACCAAAACTCTATCAGATGCACTGAAGAGGGTAACCATCCGAAACTTCGTCGTACGAGCCATGATCTCGCACACTCCACTGGACTTCCTAAACCACCAGGCTACAACCTAGAGTGGCCACATGTTTACCCCAATACAAGATACACTCGTAACTGGGCCCCCAACCAAAGCATCGCATCATGAGCATCACCAAAAACTGTGTAGAAATCTTTCTCGCGCACCAACTCTACACTAAAAGCTCCTGGCGTGCCTCTCACATCGCTAGGCAGAACATGGTTCCAGACCACCTGGTGGGCATCTCACACCGCCAGGCGCCACGTGCCTTCCAGTACTCTTGCTGCTCCGCTTCCGCCTGGCGGAACCCGCCTTGTCGCCAGGCGCCATTCGCGTCCAGTGGCCACTACCACTATGTTGGGTGTGTATCGCTTGACAGCTTGCCCCGTGCCGCTAGGTGCCATACCAGTAGTGCAATGCTACTGGTTTTTGGCACATCAAACGGGTCCTAATAGACCCCAAACAATCCATACACAAATTATAGCACCAGTATAGTATTCTAGCCATAGTTCCATAGCTAGATCACTATGCACACATTTAATCATGCCAATGAATCAATTCTTCTCATTATACATACCATGTTTTCTTTCATGTACTTAATTGAAACCTGTCTTATTCCACTCAATATAATCCAAATCTTATAGTCATACAAATCAATAATTAGATATCTCATGCCACCAAGATTGTCAATATTGCACATCAACTTTAATAACAAGACTACTACCACCACGACCAATGCATAAGGGGACACACAATCCATTCATCTCACACAGATTAACCTCGCAATTACCACCAAATGGCATACATTCGAAATTACAGTTGATCACATACCACAAAACATTTAATAATAGTCCCTACACCATATTCCACTTAAAAACTTCACTTCTTTTAACCTCCTTTATTCTTTATGTAGTCACATTCATCCCCACTCTTAATTTCAATCATATACATATCAATTTACCCAAATAAGCATCCCCATGGCATGAACATAGACAACATCAAACTACCAGTTGTACTGAGGTGTCGCCTGGAGTAGGCGCCGCCAGGCGATGTGTGAAAATATGGGTTCTTTCCCAAGTTTCTCCCGCACCATTCGTGGCTTCAAACACCCCAATTATATTACCAACATTTGTACTGCCATGGTTTCACGTGCACACATCATGCATGGTTCATAACTTCTCCCTTTTAACATCCTTTCACCAAAATAGCACGCTCATCACAAACATAGATCATGCTTATTCATTTTCAACTCCCATATGAACCATAGAGCACCCATTTACTAAATCCATTACACATTTTTAATCCAATTTATGAATGGTTACATCACACGAGTCCATGCTAGTTTATTTCCATACCATTTTCATGCAAGAAATCCATCAAATCAATCTAACACAATATTTCATCATCTCAAATCCCATAGAACCCTAACCCCACATGGAATCCCAATTCATACCAATTTCACATACCATTCAACTCAGCCAATTTTCCACATTCAATGCATATATGCATACATACAAAATTAATTTCAACATCACAATTATCACAAAAATCACCACAAACCATGAACATGTTAAATCAAAAAGCGTCGCCTGGCGGGCCACGCTTAGCCGCGAGGCGGTTCAAGGGGAAACCCAGAAAATAGGGCCTAAACACATGTGTCGCCTGGCGGTGCATGAGCTTCCGCCAAGCAGTTTTTGGAAAAATCCAAAAACGCGAAGAAAAACGAGGAGGGGAAAGGTTCTACACTTCAAGCATGATCCAGAACACATATCATACGATAGCAGAATTATAACACGCAACAAGAACTCCCCTAACCTGGATTCCTAGCTTAAAAGTTGCAACATCTTGAGTTCTCCTTGGTTCTTCCACAATTCCACCCTCCTTCTCACAATTTCTTCTATTCTCCTATGCAATATACCCTCTGCTCACAGTGCACACGAATAGCAGTCCAAAAACCATTCTCTCTCCCTCATAATAGACCCTTTTTCTATCCCTTAATGGTGATTAATGGTAGAAAACGAAAATTACAATAAAGTTGATTTTAATTACCATTCAATGGCTATTTCATGATAGTTTACAAGTAATTTCATGTTGAGGTTCAGAGATGAGGCCACAGAGCAAGTAATTTTCGAGAGGAGAATCTTAAAAAAGTTTTTTTTTTCAAATAACGTAGAGTTGGCAAGAGAAGGTGAGTCCATAAGGTTAGGGCTTGGGAGATGGTAGTGCATGTGTAAGCAAGAATGATTAAGTAATGATAAGGGTCTACCCTCAAGCAGTGTTTTAAGGATTAAAGGTGCAAAACACTTATGGAAGGTTGTAGGATAAACTAAAGAAGGTAATGACCTAAAAGTGTATGTAAAGCAGATTCATCTTTTAGTGTAAAAGGTTAAGCTGATGAAGAACATTGGAAGACCAACCGAGTAGGGTGGTGTGTTATCAAGAGAGATTTTTTTTTCAAGTAAGTTTATTGTTGAAGAAAACTTAGAAGGAGTTGTAAGAAGGTAAATAAGTGTTTTGTTTTACGTAAATGGTGTAATTTAGTTACGTTATTATGAAAATGGATAACTTTTCAAAGATTTGGGGATGTCATGCCAATATGGCATGACTTCATTTGGAAGAAGTCCCACCAACTGGTCATGACCCATGCAATTAATTGGTTGGTTATTTTATTTTTTTTGAAATTGAAGTCGTGGGACCGGTGTACGATTTCAAAATTGAAGTCGTCAAAACTTGACAAGAATTCTAGGTGATAAGAAATCAAGCATGACTTATGCTTATCAAGGGGAAGTTGTGCTAGTAGAACACGATTTTAATATTTTGTGAGTTGTTTATGCGACTAATTGGTTGGTTAGCTTTTTTTTTTAATTGAAGTTGTGGGACTATTGTACGATTTCATTATAAAATGGTTTTTGAAGAAGTTGTCAAAGTTTGATACGAATTCTGGGTGATGAAAAAGTTGTTTTAGCTTGCAACGACTTCATTTAAGATTGATTTCCATCAAAGTTGTGTGATGGTTACATGACTCCCTTTTTGTAGTATTTGGCCTGAAGTCGTGGGAGATAAAATAGTTATCCTATAAAAGTGAATGCAAAGTTCATCCTACAAACATGTTTTGTGGAATTGATTTCACTACACCGTTTTTACTTTAGACCATACTGAACTAGTCCACATGTATAAATTTGTTGTGTAAACATAAAAAATGCTACAAATATATAAGTGTGACTTAAAATTACTAAAGACCACATTTTATAAACTGTTGATTATTTAAGCAACATTTTTCATACCTATAAATTAGGTAACAATGATATGACGACAACGAAAAATCCAAGCGTAAAATAGGAATAAACCACCATTTTTTATTGTTGGTTATATTGTGAGTTTTATTTGCCTTAAACTTGGAAAGCATACCAAAATGTTGCCTATTTGTTTTTTAAGCAGTATGATAGAAAATGTTGATAGTTATAAGTAATAATTGTTAAAATGAAGATAATTTAGATCACATTTTTAAAATTGTGGTAATTTAATTAAATATTTTAAAATTACCATCATATGACCTAGTACTAATTGAATTTTTGTAAGGTACATCAATTGTCTCCTCATGGAGGGTAGATAAATCTAGTCACAGTCAACGCTTTGATCGCTACAGTCTTAAGTAAAAAAAATTGTACTCTAACTATTAACTATAACTTTTTTGATTTAATGATAAATACTCGATCTAATAATTAGTATCAAAACTAATATTATGACATTAAATAATTATGTTATAAATAACTTAAAAATGTGATTTATTACTTTTTTTTTCTAAAGGTAAGAAGAATCGCTTATATCTAAGGTTACAATTTTTTTATTTTAAGTATCATTTTTAAGTTATGGTTTAAATTAAAAAAATAGTGTTTTAACTATATATATATATATATATATATATATATATATATATATATATATGCTTAAAGTTAATTTTAAGATAATTTATGGGTACAGACCCTGTCCATAATTATGGCAAAAGCAGAGAACCGTGACTTAAAGCAGTATAGCATCAGACTCTATGATGGACACATGAATGGCCATGGTAGATGGTGACGGTTTCCGAGAGGAGAGTAGGGTGTTGAAAACACCGTTAAATAAAAAAGGATAATTGTTATCATTGCTCCAATAATTCTACAAAGAGGTAAAGTTAATAAGTCTGATTATTCATTTATAACAAAATATATTCTTATCTTTAGCTTGGGTTTTTTTTAGTGGATTTAAATTGATTTGAAGAAAAAAAGTGAAAGTTAGGTTGTTTAATGAATGAAAAGATAATGAGATTCGAAGAAAAATAGATAAAAGATTATACAAATCGACGAGTGATACGATGGATATAATAAATTAAAAATAATAATATTATTGATAAAAATATAAAATTACATTTCATTTTTATATATAAAAGTAATTTAAATTAAATTATAAATAATTTAAATTATATTATAAAAATATGAGTGATTATTTAAATTGAAAGAAATCAATATTAATAAAAATATATTAAATTAAAATATAACTTTTGAAAATTAAGTTGAAAATTTTTTGGAGATTAGTTTAAATAAAATTAAATAATAATTTTATATTATAAAATTATTTTAAATTGAGATGCGATTGTTTAAAATTAATAGAAATTCAATGAGAAAATATTTATATATTGATGAAAATAAATTAAATGAAATTGTTTATGTTAAAAATTGATAAGAATATTTTTTATGCGATTCTCAAATAATACTCCAAATACGTACTAGATCTACAAATTTATAATATTTTAACAAAAAATTATTAACAAATTTAATTTAAATATAAATGTCATTTTTAACTAATTAAAAATTGACTAATCAACCATTCAAGTAAAGTATTAAATAATTAAAATTTAAATAATTAAAATTTAAATAATTAAAATTTAAATAATTAAAATTTTTATAATCAATATTATTTTCATATAATCGGGTAAAAAATTATTTAAAATTAAAATCTAATAAATTAAAATTTATTATAAAAGAGAAAAATAAAAAACATAAAAACAAAATGATAATTGTATGAAAATAAATTAATTTTCCACTCAACTCTCTTCACTATAGAGAACATCACTCTTTACTCTACTTATGACTTTTCACTCAAATTTTTTTACTTGAGAAAAGATCACTCTAGGATGTCAACGGAGCGAGTAGGATACGGGTAGTAGCTCCTCATATTTTGTATGCTGGATAAATATCCGTCCTGTACACAATGGCATAACTTGGACAAAAAATGTAGGGGTGCCAAATTAGATTTGTTATATATAATTTGTTTAGTTAGAAAAAAAAGTTCTTCATATTTTCTCTTCATTTCCTTTGCTTAAAACAAGCACACATAATAGTAGAATTCAAAAAAATATTACTTTCATTTGTTATTATGTCATGATATCAAACCATGAATACCATTTTAGACAAGTCCTTCGTACCCATCAATTTGATTTGGTGGTATTGTCAAATTTGAGATCGTTTTTTTCGAATCGTGTTCTAATGAATTTTTAAATTCATTATATGTAACTCTAAGTACTTTAGAGATTTGTTTTTTATTGTCTTGAATTCTTGATTTTCATGAAATTTCTCAAGTTTAGTTAACTTAAATGCATTTTTTTTTCATCTTTATCGCAAAGCTTCCTCTTTAAAAAAAATCAAATTTTTTACTTTTTATCATAATCTTTCTAATGTAAATTTATCACCTCTCGCTTATCAAGAAAAAATAAAATTTATATTCACAAATCAAAATTATCACATGCAAAACATAACAAAACTCATACCACTTTAATTAAATAAACAACATTGTATAAATTCAAAACTTAAAAAAATATTACCATAGGCATCGAAGAACACAAAATCCCTAAATTTCATAATTAAGGGTTATAATAATTTGGAAAAATTATAATTAGGGTTCATATCAATTTCATAAAAGAATCCTTAGAATCATAATTAGGGTTTATATTAATTTGAGATAAACTTAAATTGGGAGAAACATCCTAAAAAGAATCATAAATTTAATATACATAACTCATAATAAGATACTAACCTTGATCTGTGAGAGATCATGCAAGAATGTATACTTCAATCTCAATTTATGTGTTTCTCAACCTTTATTTCTCAATCTATCTCTTTGTATTTATTTTTTTTCACACACTTTCATGATAATTTACATGGTGGAAAGATTTTATAGGCAGAAAAAAAAATCCTAATTTCTTTTATAAATCAGTGTCTCCATTAAATTTTTTTACTTTATCTTTTATTATAATTTTTCATAATATAAACTTAATATAAATAATATATAAATATAATTTTAAAAAAATATATAAATATATATAAAAAAATTCAAAAAAAAAAAATTGGGGGAGCTGTGGCTCCCCTCTGTCACCATGTAGTTCCGCCCCTGCCTGTACCCATATTCATATCTGTTGAGTATCCGCTATGTGAGTACCCGCATAATTTTTTAATATCTACGGATATTCACGGGTAGGTATTTATAAAAAATAAAAAATAAATATTTAACAACATATTTTAATTGTAAATTCGAATAAAATATAATACATAACATTCATAAATTTTAAACAAAAGTCTAAATAACCCATTTAAATAGTGTTGAATGACAATTTACAAAAAAATGAATTATTTTAAAACTAATTGATAAAAAAATAACTCATTCAAAATCAATATGTTAATATTTTAATCATTTTTTTAATTTAAATTAAAATATGGGGTACGAGTATCCACGGGTACAGATACTATGATACCCGTACCCGTGCCGTTAACATGCGGGTATTAAAAATACATGTATCTGTTACTCAAAAATATTCATTTACAATATCTATTTCTTATCTGTTGATCTCGTGGGTACGGATTTTTTTATATCTTTATTTTTTTTTAGTCTGCTTGCTCATATCAATTCTTACAAATGATCTAAAATCACTTAATACAAACACAAAATAGATATCTACGTTTTTAACCTTTGCTACAATAAATCGATAGAAACATATAATTACTCTATAACCTACCAAAAAAACATTATTTATATTTATTATTATTATTAAAAGAGAAATAAAAGAAAATGAAGTCTTTCAATTGCAATTCAGAACAATAGATAACTCATAACCCTTCACATGGTGATGAATATACATAAAAAGGTGTAGCAGTTCTCTGTTTGGGTCCTGAAACCGAGAAAATTACTGTGGAGGCGAATTAATTAAAAGCTGCAAAGGAAATGCACAGAACAGCAACAAGGTCTGACACTAACATTGACCTGCATTAATGCCAAACAACACCACAACATTTATTCACTACCAGAAACCACATGGAATACATTTCATAACGTTTCTCTTTTGATTTTGGGAATTGTCATTGTCATTGCCATCCACGCTATATTTGCTTTAAAGAAAGGAGGTGGTGTATGCTCGCTCACCATCATTTATGGATATTTTATTAATAATATGAAAAAATTAAAAATAATATATATAATTATTATTAATATAATAAAAGATAAATATTGAAATTTCTTTTTAAATATTTTTCATATAAAATAATACTTTTAAATAAATTACTTTTTAGCACATTTGAGGTAAATAACATGAAATTCTCTACTTAATATTCTTTTTAATATTAAGAAGAGACTTTTAATTAAATGATTGAATTATTAGTATTATTTTTTAGCACATTTAATTATGTTTGAAGAGACTTTTTATTATATAGTTTTCTTTTTTGACTTTTAAAATATATTTATTTTTTATTAATAGATCTATTTAAAAAAAATTCAAGATTTAAAATGTAAATTACCAAAAGTAAAAACGAGTTATCAAAATATACATTACAGTTAACTTTTTCTATTATGTTCATGAAAAAATTATTATAAACAGATAAGATAAAAAAAAATAATACACTTTGAAAATAATATTTCATTATTGTATAGGATAAAAAAGAATCACTTTATTTTCAATAGAACAAATGAAAAATAGAAACAGAATAATAATTTTGCAATTAATTTCTTTTTTTCTTAAAAAAAATGGAGGGGATGAGAGTAAAAAACAATAAAAAAACTCAAAAAAATATATTTAATTTTAAATTTTATTATTTATTAAAATTAAAGGACGTATTTTATAAAAGAAATAAAATATAAACTATTTTAATTCTCATAAATTTTCATTATAATATACAAAATTTGAAAAGTTTGAAAAGGTCAAATCAGGCTCTATGATGCTACACCCTACTTTATATGTTCTTTTACTTTTAAGGGACGTGTGGTTTGAGTGTAAAAATAATAAAAAAAAAGTAGAGATTTTATCAACTATAAATTTGTATAAGACTTTTATTTTTAATATACTAATTTTACTTTTATTTACCATTTTTTTCAATTTATTTAATAAAACATTATGTTTGAAGGAGGAAATGTTAAGTTGTGTTATTTTAAAAGGTATATTGAATAGAAATTTCTTGATGAGATTATCCACTATAAAAAAATTCAGTAATTTTAGTGACATAATAATTAGTAATTATAATTTTCTATGAATTTTTTATTTTTCACTTAACGATCGAACTTTACTTATTTTTGTTTAGGATTGGTTAATCAAATGATATTTTTATTCCAATTTGTCTTTTCTTCTCCCTCTAAATAACACTTTGCCATAATCGTTAATATACTATTAGCATCAAGGATAGAAGTCGGATCCTAAATGTATAAGTGGTTTCTCTTTCCTATAAAAGAAAATGAGATTCTTGCTAGATATATAATAAAAAATTCAAATAGTTTCAAAAAATTATAATTGGTTTCTAAATTGGTAACATAATTTCTATTATGAATTGGTTACTAACTTTATTTCTCAACATGACCCTACTTCTCAATTCTTATGGACCAAAACACACGTAATTATCCAAGTCCATCATATACTTAAAGAGACATATTAAGTTGTGGTAACAACTCCAGAAAACAACTATTTATTTTTATAATACTTTTCTGCTACTCTCTTTTTTATATTACTTGATGTCAAACTTTGGTGAATACCCACTTGAAAACTAACATATCCTTCCTTTATCAAAAGTCTCACATGCTTTAGAACAAATATTTGACACAATGTCAACAAATATGCTTGAACCGCTCTTGCCACCAATGATCTACACAGACTCATTGATGACAACAATATTTTCTCGTCATTAATCCTCACCATTCTGTACAACAGATTCGTTGTCAGCAACTTTCACATCATTGTTGTTGGTAACTCACCGATACTCAAGGGAATCCATCCACCTTGGTCAAGCCAGACCCTATCTCACATGCATCAATGAAGTCATTGAAAAAAGATGTAAGACTAACCTCTTCCCAAATGCCCAATTCACAACTTTGATTTTGGTTAGCATGCCAAATTATTGCTCTCTCTCCCTTGATTAGAACCTCAACTCGGGTACCATTGTTAGGAATTTCAATAATCTTGACGCGCACCTATAAATAAGAGCAAAAAATATAAATTAAAGCACACATGAAATTTAACAGGTTTGACACCCTCAAGGCCTACATCTACAAATACTTAACAAAAAATTTTATCACTCAAAGTGCAATTTTTCTAGCAAAAACTACAAACTTTTATACACTTTTTTTTGGACAAAATTATAAACTCTTATCATACACTATTTTGTAGACAAAATTGCAAAATCTTCTTCTGCAATTTTTTGTGGACCAAAATGGTAAAACTTTCATAGTGCAATTTTTCTGGCAAAAATTTCAAATCTTCTTCCAATGACGCACGACTATGCAACTCCCATGTACATGGAAGAAACATATTGAGTTGTGGTGATAACTTCCAAAAACGACTCTTTACTTTTATAGTCACTTTCTATCGCTCTCTTCTTCATATTACTTGATGTGAGACCTTAGTGAATACCCACTGAAAACCAATAATATATGAAGAGGATTTAGGTCTTGTGATATTGGGATGAGTAAAGCCTAAGTAGTTTTTTGGTTAAATTACTCTTTTGGTCCTTGTATTTGTCAAGTAGTGTCAAATTGGTCCTTAAGTTTTTTTTCTCTCAATTTGGTCGTTGTTGTTTTTTAAATGATTCAATTTGGTCATTACCGTCAATTTTGACCAAACTGTGTTAAAGTCAGTGTCACATGTCAATTTATGATTTTTTGAATTATATTTTTTTACACATGTCATTCCACAGTTATGCCACATGTAAAATTAATTCAATTATATTTGTTTTTAAATTTTAATTTAGTCATAATTTTTGTAAAAATGAAGCAATATTGTCCCTCCTTAAATTGAGACTCAATTTACTTTTAGTATATATCTTATTAGTGGGAGACCTTAGAAGGTCCGCAGGGGGCCATGACCCCCCCAAGATTTTTTAATTTTTTTTAAAAATATATTTTTTTTAAAAATTTTAAATTGATTTTTTAAAATATAATATTAATAAATAATAAAATGAAAAATTAACCATAATAAAGAATAATTAAATTTATTGAGATATATTTTTTCTTTCCCATTTTAAGTTTCTCACATATTGTATTGATTTATTACTCTTGCATCTCATTTTTTTGTTTTTTGTTTTAAAAAAGAAATAGAAAGTTAGTTAGTATCTTTCTCTTAGTTCTCATCCGTTCTCTTTTAAGATAAAAAAAAGGTAACTCTTCCTTCTTTTGATAGAAAACTATTAGTTTGATATTTAGTTTTCTTTTTTCATCTTATGAGTTTTTTGTATATTTATCTTTTTATGAATATAAAAAGAAAAGTTATGTACTATATGTTTTTTCATAACATTTTTTAAATGTGACTTGATTATCATATTTTTTTAGTAATGTCTCTCAATTTTTGATAAATAATTTTTTAGTCTTAATTGTTTTTAAATAGATATATTGATGAAAAATAAAATAATAGATTCATTTTTTCTGAAGTGATAAAAGGGAAGATTCTCCTGAAGATAAAAACAAAACAAATTTACTTTTTCATCTATTTTCAAGCATGAAACTAAGAATTCAATTGTTAAATTAGAGAACCATTTCTTAAAATTCAAAGAATTATAAGGGAGAAGTTTCATATTAATTCTTTTGAATTATAAACAAAAAATTTTATATTAAAAATGAAGACTAAATTAACACGTCTTATAAAAATGAAAATCATTCGAAATATTAAACTTGAAGATTATTGTATGTAGTAGATGATGAAATTAAATTCAACGCATATGTGATGTGAATATTTAAAATGTTTGGTCTATGAATTAATTATTTCATCTTTTAAATATCTAACTTACCTTTGTTGATGTGATATCTACCTACTATGATCTTTTTGTTAAACCGAGTAAAAAATGTTTCCGGTGGTGATATACTCAACGAGGGTAAGAGTTGTATGATGTTGATATAGATATTAATTGTATATGTTCATATATAATATTTATAAGGTAAATTTTATTTCGAAAACTCTCTATCAAGAGAACTGTAAACATGTCTATATTATATGTTTAGTTTATGTAATCAATATTTATGTAACTCCAAAATAAAAGCGTTTCAGAAAATATGAAGCAAAATTATTTTTTTGTGCAAGCAGTTTCTAACTATAATAATTTAAAAAAAAAAAAACATTCTCGTAAAACAAACCTCTATTTCACTTTTATGATATCATATATTTTATCTTTCTCTCTTCATTTTTTTTTCTTCTTATTTCTGTACCATAGCAGGTCTTTATGGAGATATAAATGTCCACATAACATTACCCTTTCCACTACTGCCATTGCACATTAAATACTATCATGCATGCATTCATTCAATTAATTACATTGTTAACGTGGCCAGATATGAATATAATATAATCAGTTCTATCTCCAAGATCTGTACTACACTAATTTATTTCCCCCACACTGTTTGGATTTGTCTCTGGTGTACACAGATGTTTTAAATCAGAGTATCCATGAGGGTTCTACTCATCATTCATTTCAAAATCAACTTTCTCTTTCTTTATCATAAAGAAACCGAAGCACAAAATATGGGTTGAGAAATGCATGCATGAAATACTGTTGTCAATTCAACTCCAAGCTCTTATTGGAAACAGGTGAGTTTTCTTTCCAGATTTTTCTATTGTTAAGATATACGAAACTAGGTTAATTATTTCATGTATTTTTTTCCAACTGTGTCTTTTCCATTTATTTTACTTCTACAATTAAGAAAAATGAAAACTTGACAAGTTATTTGAGAAAAAAGAAATCATAAGAAACTTCTATAATTAATAATCTATTTTGCTTTCCCATACTTTTGTCTTCGGCTTTTGTATATTGTCTATGCAGATTTTCAATGACAGCATCTCCACTTGTCCAAGAAAAGAACAATGGAATCAATGCCTGTGACACCAAGAAAAAAAAAAGACTTATAGGGATGGACATATACATTCAATTATCCTTAAACTATATAAGTCAATACCTTTCAATGGTACCCAACATGAACCACTTGATTCAACTTGAGAGAGTGCTTCATTTTAAGTTGAAGCAAGAAATTCATATATGAAGTTGGATTTAGCTCTTCGATTCTTCCCTTTCGTCAGTTTTGCTGTCAACTAAACACAATAACACTGTTTGGTATAAATGTTTTCATGCTAATCACATATATTGACCTCTCTAATCACTGATATTCGCATTGATGTTTCCAGATAGAAAACCTATTATCTCTACTGATGTAGAACATTTCACCAACATCCCATGTTTATGGAAATATAAGGGTGACGATGATGGTACATATAGAACAGTAGTCAAACTCAAAATATAAAGTTGTAGCCAATGTGAAGGTAACATCAATGTCAAATGTCACTTTCATCACCATTTTGAGAGTGACATAACATTGTTATCTTTTGGGTTTTATTACTAGTTTTATAGTACCAATATATCACCCTTAAATGAAACTGAACTTCGATGTGGATGAATTGCTACATTTGTTGGGACATTAAGTTTTACATCTAAGCTCAATGCAGAAATCGGTGATTGAAGATTATATCATGTAACTAGCATGAGGACATGCACGTTATACAAAAATGTTGTTGTGTTTGGTTGATAGTGAATCTAACGATACGGAGAGGAATGAGAGAGCATGATCCTACTTACAACATGAATTTCTATCTCGTTGAATCATGGGTTCTTTCTTGGTCATGATTAGGTTTTGACTTCTGGTTTGTGGTTAATGGAGTATATGCTCATTCTGATAAGTCTTTTGTATATCAGTATTATTGAAGCGTCACAACTTCGAATTTGTGCAACCTAACAGGTTTTATCCACATTAGAATCATATCTGCATGATTTGAAGTCACTGAAGTCTTGTAAAATAAGCGATGCAATTGCTTAGCTACACCCATCATCTGAAAATTGCCAGAAAGATGGTGATGACAGTGGTATTATTGGAAAATTTTTATTTTCACATGTGTGAAGTTTTAAAAAAGAAAAAATTGGATGGACAAATGTGCTGTGTTGCATCACTATCCAAAATCCATGAAAAGGAAAGCGAAAAGGGTAATTACTAATAAGATACCATATTAGTTTTTGGGAACAATCCAAATGAAAGATGGAGCAGTGTAATATCTCAATAAAATATTTATTGATCAACCAGTTGATTTACAATAGAAAACTAGTTATATAGAAATAAGTAGAAGAAAACTTCTTCTCCAAAGAAAACAAAAGAACATAACAGTAAAGTAACAAACAACAGTAATTTTATCATATAATATTATCTATAATATATTTATACTGTGCAAATAAAGAATATTTAGTATCTATATATATATATATATATATATATATATATATATATATATTATTACTAATTTTTTATATTTCATGAAATTTTTTATAAATTTATTGTAAAATTTTATAAGAAAAGATTTCTTTTTATTATTTTAAAATTTTTTAATTTATATATAATTTTTAATAGATAATTAATTTTACACAATTATAAAATTTATTTACATGTGGTTAACACATGTCATCTATTTATTTTGACCTTTTAAGTCAACAATATCATTAAATATTATACATAAAATTTAACATCATTGATTTAAAAGTACACACTCATATATTACTAAAATATAAAAATAAATTTAATATGAACTTTACAATAAGAAAATTTTAATTTTACATAAAAATACAAAAATAAAACAAAACGTACTTAATCATATATATATATATAATATTTTAATAATTAAATTTAAATAATATTTTTATACTTTAATTTTTTTTATAATTTGATGTATATTTTTTAAGTCGTGTTTTATTGTATAAAAAGTTAAAGAATAAAAAATTAGAAAACTATTTAAAAAATGTGAGTAAAAAAATAAATAAAATTTAGTTGTTAAGTCACTTAGGGAGGAAGGGAAATAAATAATATACAATGATAGTTAATTGAAAATGCATTTCAAGTACTTCTTTTCATTCTTTTCACATATTTATTTACTAGATAAGTTTTATAAAATAATTATGTGTTACATAAAAAAAGTTAGAGAAAGTGTTGCATTTATTAAAAGCATTTATTGTGTGGAGGATAAGATGGAAAAATACTGAGCAGGTGAGTCACAATATCACAAATTAATAGATTAGTAGAGGATGTCATATAAGAAAAATGATATTTTAATTTATTATTTTTAGTCACTTTTTAGATCATTTATTTTAATTTAATATATGTGATGTGATAATTTAAGGCGATGAAAATAATAAATTAAAAGTGACTGATAAAAATAGGTTAAAAATTCATTATCCGTTATCTAATTGCCCCAGGTTGGATCCCTTCCCATCAACATTCCGTCATCAGCACAGCTAAACTTTTTAGTCAAGTTCTCGGTATGATAACCTTCCTTGGAATACATGCTATACATGGTTGAATATTTTTAACGAGATTATATATATATATATATATATATATATATATATATATATATATATATATATATATATATTATAATAATAATAATTAAAATGTATCAAAATCAGACGACAATACTAATTTTGGATTAATTAAAATTTAAGAACAAAAATATATTTAATAATTTAGTTTTTATATTTGCCATATCATATATTTTATAATTTTACTATCTTTTATTTTATTTTTACTTATATTAAAGAGTTAATTAAATTTTAATATATATAACTCAATATATAAATAATATTATTTATGGATATTTTTTTATTTATTTTCAGTCATTTTTCACTTAATTTATTTACAATTAAATAATTTTAATGTCTCCTATTTTTTACTTTACTTTTTATTCTACTCATTCCATTCGAACAGAATCTTATATTATGTTCATTTGAAGAGATTTACCTTTTAGAAGGAGGGATGAGATATGAATGATTTGAAGATGATTGAGGTGTTCACATGTAATAATCTGTACAAATTGATTCACGGACATGTTTTCTTATTTATGCCAATTTCAAACAACCACTTATTAAAATATATTTTTAATTTATTTATTTAAATATTTTTTTTATTAAATAAATCTAACGCATCTAAATAAAATATAAAATTTAGATTATTTTCAATATCAAGGATAATTTGGTAATCTTATTTTTTTCTATTAAATTTAATTTTTAAACTATCACATCAATCAAATCACTCATAAACTTTACAATAAAATCTACCTACAAGTGAACACACCCTTAAGCTTTGTCCAAATTCATTGATAAATTTGGGACAAAGTAAATGGAAGGATTTGAGGGAAAAAAGGGGAATTGTGGTGTTGTTTACTTTGAGGAATTGAGAGGTGAAAGTGAATGAATTTGAAGAAAAAAATTGGTAGTTAATGTTAAGTTTGTGACAAATAGGTTAAAAAAATGTTATAATAGATAAATTTTGGTTAAAATATATAGTTCTTATTTTTGTTCAGTTATCCATTCAGTCATAATATTTCTTTTGTGTTAAATTAGGTCTAATTTTTTGTCATTTTTGTTTAATTTGACCATTTTTTTTCTAACGTTGTTTTAAATTTTAACGGTAATGAACAATGACTGTCACGTGTTGTTTTGTGATTTTTTTATTTTTTTAAATTTTAAAAAAGTTTAAATTTTTAGGTCAATGATATTAATCTCCATCCTTAAAATTTTTGTTCGAATTTTAAATTAATGAAAACACTAAACAAAAAATATTTAATAAAAATGTGAATTTTAATAAAACCATCATCATAATATTTATATAAAAATGAAATTAGGTCTCAATTTGGAGAGGGAGAAACTTGTTCCATTTAAAAAAAATGAAACTAAATTGAACAAAAATAACATAAGATGGGCATCAAATTGAATATAAAATATGGACTTTGACATGTGACACACTAATGGGTTGACACCTGAGTATTTTTTTGAAAAATTAAAAAATAATTAAAAATCAAAAATCAAAATAAAAAAAATAAAAAAACCTTAAAGTGAGATGTGACAATCATTTTTCGTGACCGTTAATTATTTAAATAACGTTAGTAAAAAAAATCAAATTGAATAAAATTGACGAAATTTGAAACCTGATTGAACAAAAAAGAAATAATAAGACTGAATTGATACAACTGAAAAAAGTAAGAAACAAATGTATATTTTAATCGTAAAATTATAAGATTACTCATTTGCCTCTGTGGTTAAAAGTAATTTGAAATAAAGAATTGTTGGACTAAAATTAATTTAAAAGATGTTAACATGGGTCGCAAATCTTAGTGTTGGTGTAGGGGATGACCCCAAAAAAAAGTTTTAAATTATATGTAGTGTATATTATATCAATAGAAATCAATTAGGTAGATTTTTATTGTTTTATGACGAAATTTGGAACCTGATTGAACAAAAAAGAAATAATAAGACTGAATTGATACAACTGAAAAAAGTAAGAAACAAATGTATATTTTAATCGTAAAATTATAAGATTACTCATTTGCCTTTGTGGTTAAAAGTAATTTGAAATAAAGAATTGTTGGACTAAAATTAATTTAAAAGATGTTAACATAGGTCGCAGATCTTAGTGTTGGTGTAGGGGATGACCCCAAAAAGAAGTTTTAAATTATATGTAGTGTATATTATATCAATAGAAATCAATTAGGTAGATTTGTATTGTTTTATAAAGTATGACATTTAACGTTAATAAATAATAAAACATAAATTTAAATACAATAAAAAATAAACAAATTTACTGAGATATTTTTTATATTCTCTTTCATTATCTTTTGAGTTCCTTGTCTATTTTCTTTTGTTTCAGAAGAGAAAATAGGAAGTTACACACAAACTCATTATTTCTATTCTTGTTTCTCATATATTTTATTCTATTATTGAAGATAAAATAGGAATTTTCTCTTCTCTATCTTGATAATAAATTATTAGTTTAATAAATAGTAGTTTTCACTTCATAAGTTTTTTGTATATTCATTATTGTGTTAAATATGTTTTTGGTTCCTTAACTTTGATTAAAGATTATAATTAGTCCCTCTTCAAAACTTTGGTTCAATTTAATTCTTCAACTTTATAAATGTGTGAATTTAGTCATTTTAATCAAATTTTGTTAAATTTATTTTACGTTTCAAACGTGTTTTATGGTAACATTTGAGTTATTTATATCATTTAACACATTTATGCTTAAATATTAACTATCAAACACGTTTAAAAAAGTCAAACAAACTTAACAAAATTTGGTTTAAAAGCCTAAATTCATGCATTTCTAAATATGGAAGACTAAATTGGTTCACTGTTTCAAAAAAGACTAATTCCAATTTTCATTGAAAGTTAAGGGATTAAAAACATTTTTAACCTCATATTATTTCATGAAAGTAAAAGGAAAATTTATGTACCATATGTTTTTTCATGATCTTTTTTAATTATGACTTGATCATCACATATCTTTCTTTTAATAATTACATCTCTTAATCTTTAATTAGATTTTTATAAATTATTTTTGTTCTTAAACTTTTTTTTAAAATAGATATATAGATAAATAATAAAATAATAGATTCATATTTTTAAAAGATAAAAGGAGAGATACCTAGAAGATGAAAATAAAACACATTCTACTTCTTCACCTCTTTTAAAACATAATACTAACTAAAGATATAATTATTAAATTGGAGGACCTTTTCAAAGGTTGGAAAAATTATATGTGCAACTGAAAAATTTTATATTAAGTCTGTGTAACGTATATAAATTTGGATATATTATTTCGGTCTTTCTTTGGTAAAGATCCTTTATTAGATATTAATAATTAATATTTAAATTGAAAATTAATGTGTGTAATATTGGTATTAAAAAATCCTTTAACATTTTAATTTAAAAATAAATGTTCAAATTAAGTTAAAATAAATTTTAAACAATTGTTTTTGTAATTATAAAAATGAATAAATACAATTAATTTCAAATACAACAAAATAAAATAAATACAATTATTTCAAATAGAAATTAAGTTGATGTAGAATGTCATCAGGCTCCTAGCGCATTGCTTTTCATGGAATCATGGCATAGAGACTTTGAATGTTTTTGAACTCTCCGAATGCATTTGTGTGAAAATTTCTCATAAGTTTGTACTAAAATGAAAATTTAAACAATACTTTTAAAAACACTCCTTTTTAACGACGATTGATATTATAACGATCGTTATATAACTTATTCAATCGAACTGATCAAATCTGTCGTGATTTATTAAATCTAAATATTTTTCTTTTTAAATATTATATTTATAACAATATATAAAGATGATTCTCTTTTTTGTGTTTACATTTTATAATACCAGTTTTACCCTTAATTATTTTATAAATAATTTATTTTTAACCGTTATTCTAAAAACTTCTTTTGTTTTAAACCATTATTTTAATTTTTTTTTACATATCTTTTTTTTTAATTTTACATTTAATAATTATTTTAAAAATTAATTATAGATTTGTTATTGATCTTAAGTTAAATTTTTTGAAAATTAAAAAATACAAATACACAAATATAATTACAACACATGCGCGTTCGCTAATATATATATTATAATGACGATTAGTGCATTAATTGTCGTAATTTTGTGAATCTAATTTTTCGAAGCTTTAAATAGCTTATAACGACGAGTTTGGAAACCGTCGTAATTTTTATGAAAATTGACACGGTAAACTAGCTGCGTTGTTTTCCCCAAACTTTAAACAATGATTATTTCAACGACAGATAAAAAGCTATGATAAAATACCTATTTTAACCATCGTAAAAAATCTGATTGTTAAAATTTTAAAAAGAATTAATACGAGCCTCTTCGTATTATTAGAAAAATATACAAAAAAATTAAAAATAGTGAGAAAGTTATGCACTTTATATTATATTATTAGTTATTAGTACATCTTTATTGCAGAAAGTGCTCATTTTATTTAAGGAAATATTGATGAACAATATAATTTTGACTATACACATATATATATATATATATATATATATATATATATATATATATATATATATTTACTTTCTCCTATAGAAGAAATCTGGAGAGCCCCACTTTCCCCCCAGTTTGCTTAACATCTTTCTCAGACTGTTCTTTATACTCCTTAAAAGTGAATTTTTTGTACATAGCTGGCTTCATGTGGCTTTTTATAATTGCTTCCTCCATGGGACAATAGAAAAATGCCATAGAAAACCTCTCAGCATTCTCTGCAGCAACAACTCTGTGTTTTATGCTTTTATAAACACCATTGCTCCATGCCTGCACATTATAACGCACAAGTTAAAGTTTAGAAGCTCTTCCAAGACCTAGCTTTAGTCAACCATATAATATAGAAAAACGACAAATTATTGAGGGTATGTTAATGTTGGTTCTAAAGTGAATATTCATCAAAGTTCCACACCGAGTAATTTGAAGAAGAGAACAACAGAAAATATTATAAAAGTAAATAGTTGCTTTTAGAATTGTCATCGCAACCCAATAGGTCTCTTGAGTGTATGAGGGACTTAGATAGTTATGTATCATTAAAAAATTTGCAATTTTGATTGACTACTTGTGGAGGTAAGTCTTAAGTGCTGAACATGTTAAATTTTTTATGTACTTTTATTTATATTTTTCTATTCTTTTATGTGAATGTGCTAATTATAACATACTTTTTATAGACAGACACGGGTGATGTGCTTTTTATTGGAGCCCACAAAAAGTTGAAACAATTGATGCATGTTGGAAATTTTGTCTTTGTTAATTATTTCAGACGTATTCATTCTAGCCGTCTAATAATTTCTATTGGATTGATGATCACATTTTCAACCCTTTTTGTCCATTCAGATTCGTTGAAAAGTTGGTGGGTTTTAACTTTTAGCATGATGGAGTGGTAATTGAAAATGAAGACATCCATGTTGGACATTATTTATATATGTATACTAAGCAAGTCCTCCAAAGTCATTATTGTCCTTCTGAAAACAGCTCAACAAATTTTTGCCCTAAATTGAGCATATAATTGTGAGAATAGATAGTAAATTCTCATTATAACATTTTTTTTATTTAATCATTCCATTTTATTAGAAATGAAATTTAAACCTAATTCAATTTCATAATATCAGCGTGTAAGATGAGGTATGTACCTCATTTATATATAATGAAATTGTTTTATCTTTAATCGATGTGAGACTTAAAAATAAAAAGATAGTGTGAATACTTTATAACATTATTCTAGAAAGAGTAATGAGATTTCACCTGAAACAAGTCACCGATGTTAACGACCAGAGCATGTGGATTAGGCTTAACACCTACCCATTGTCCATCTTTCATCAATTGCAATCCCCCAACATGGTCTTGATGTACGATGGTGAGAAAACTAGTGTCACAGTGAGGTATCAAGCCATGCATCTTTGATACAGGGCATGGAGGATATCGATTCAGTCGAATGAATGAACTCTTTGGCCAGCAATGCTCTCGAAAATAGTTCGATTTCGCATTCAATTTGCAGGCTAGTATTTCAGACAAGCTCTGTGCAAGGGAGAACATTCGTGTTGCAAAACCTTCAAGGCTTGATCTAAGTTAAGAAAACAAAATTACTCCTTTTTCAGTTTATGTCAAAACACACAATGAAGGCACATGAAAGTATATGCATGTCATTCAGTGTTTATTAAGGAATGCTTTATTACCAGATGAACAACATGCTTGCCATGAATGTATTTGAAGAAACTAGTGTGAATAGAATACTCATACTTCTTGTTTGAAACATATATGAACTGTCTAGAACTGAATTCAAGTCACATTCTAGTTGCAGTAAGAATAAATTTAAATGCTTTAATGATTTTTTTTTCTGAAGTTAATTATTTTTTGTCCTTAAACAATAATGTAACTTTGATTTTTGTCAAATTTTGATTTTGTTAAGTTCCTATACTTAAAGAATGCATGGATGTAATCCTCTTTTTCTAATGGTGTCACATGTTGTTTTCTGACATGACAAACAATGAATTACTCCGATCTTTTAAAATGTTAATAAGAAGGGAACATTTAACCTGCATACAACGTGATTTCTTGTTTGTTAAATGAAAAAATACTTAACATTGTTGGACAAAAAGAATCACATTCATGCATTTGTTAAGTATAAGAAACTAATAAAATCAAAGTTTAAGATAAAGATGAAAATCAAAATTGTTTTATAGTTTTGAGATAAAAAAAATATATTTAACTTTTTATTAATATTATTATTTATTACTAAATAAATATATAATGTATTTTTTTTATAAGATATTATATATATATATATATATATATATATATTCATGTTTTTATTTAAATAATTTGTATAAAAAAATAATACTAGATAAATTAGTAGAGAAATTTCATAAAAAACAAAATATAGCATATGACTGATAATAATTTGCTTATTTCTTCATATCTCTGAAGTTGTTATATTGTGAGCTCAAAGAAAACGTTATTCAGGGAAACTATTTTCTTGTTGACAAATAAGGATATGATAAGGCACTTTTAACTATAAAGACATAAACACCACTAAATATATTCCCATATTATTGTTAATAGAATTAAATTCGATATATATATTGATTTTAAAATATATTGAGACTCGTGCTTGAAAATTTGTCCATTTCTTCTCGACCAAATAGACTAAATGGAGAATCATTAGTCTGTAACTATCCCACATTACTCCTTGTTTACAACATTTTTAGAAACACTTTTCTTTTTTCTTTTATTAGGCATTGTTATAAATGTCAATGTAAAAGAAGTTGACGTGACTTGATTTGTCTGGCTTTAGAAAGCTTGCGAAGAAAATGAAGATGTATGGTCATGAGTTAGGTTCTAGGGGAACCCACTCTATTGTACGAGTGCTGTCTCTTAGTTGTAATAAGTTAAAAACATCTATTCCTACGTACTCCAGAAGAAGCAAGCTAAGGTGTAAATTCAATACGTATAAAGGGATCAAATGGTAAATAAAATAGTTAATAATTGGGTGATATCGTTGAAATTCTTATATCAACTAGAGATAAAATGATTTTACGATATATAAGTTAGTACAAATTTCATCTTTTATATATATATATATATATATATATATATATATATATATATATATATATATATATATATATATATATATATATATATATATATATATATATATATTCTGCGTTAAGACTAAATATTAATAACAAGAGTATACCTGAGAGTTTGGTGTTGGTCCATCCTTGAGACGTCAGTGACATAAAAGTGAAAGGCTTCTGACCATGACAGTTGTCTGAGATTGGTGGCAAAAGGATTCCCCCACCTATAAGCTTTGGCAGATAAGGTAGAGAAAATAACTTGCTGTGTTGACTTGTTCACAAAAGGTTGATAGAACACTTTCTTTTGTTCAATCTGCATGCTCTTGAGAAGCTCCTGTGGAATACCATGATTCACAACTTGAAAGAAACCCCATTCTCTTGCAGCTTCTGCAATTTCTCTCATGCATTCCTCTCTCTCAACACTTAACCTTCCAAGGTCGATCAAAGGTATATCACATCTCTCCACTGTAGAGCTGCAGTAGTCGTTATTGTTCCTTGAATCCCCTACGTCTTTCTGCACAAGGCTCTTGTAGGCCTCAAGGAATGGTGGTTCATAATCCATTTCAGAGCAAAATGTTACACTACATTCACAAAACCAATCCATTATTCGGTATGTGTCCGTAAACTTCTGATTAACAGTGTTTGGATCAACATTCCATCATCACGTTGAATGTGAATCCAATGTAAGACAAAGATTTTGTTAAACCAGACACAGTTGGTGTGTGTCTTTTTTAACTTATTTTAAGGAAATCATAGTTGTTTGTACGCATGCATTTATATGCTAAATGCTTTCTCTGTATCATAAACAAGATTAAGCTTTTATACAAAACGTTGCCAGTATCTATAGCAGCAACCATTGTTGCCCTAACTTCTGTTCTACAAACACACTTAAACACAGACAAATATATATACTTAGCTTCGAAGGGAAATATATATATATATATTTTTCTATATATTTAAAAGTCAAACAGAGGCCTGAAAGATTCATATTATAATAATAAAAGAATTATCCAAGGATCAAAATTTCACCTGTTCTTCTTTGAAGATGATTATTTGCTTCGTAGCTTGCAAATGCTAAGGTAGAGTCAGATGAAGAGAAGACACAATGAATTCTAGCAGAGAAACTCGGGTAAGTAATTCTTAGAAGAAAGAAAGTTGAAGTTTTATGTGAGAAGAAGAAGAAGAGCACGTAATGGATTGTTTAAGAAATTGGTGGTGGCAGAGATATTTATATGCATGTGAATCCATGCGAGGAAGTTTTGGAATAGCACTACGATTAAGTATATGGCTAAAGCAGAGACCACGCGGCCAAACACAGCATCAGAAAAAGAGAGGGGACAAACCATGCAACCACAACTACAACATACTATATAAGATATCAGAATTCTTGACGTGTAGCCACGAAGTGCAATCTACGTTCAGAAGGTAATAAGGAACCAATAAAATTTTACCATGTTACTGTATCTTGTTACTCTTGTTACTTTTATATAACATTTGTTTAAAATCTTTAAATACTCATTAATCGTTTATCATTTATGTTTTTTACCATTATTTAAATTATATTAACTGTTTTATATAATAAGGATATGCCACTTTCTGACGTTTGGCAATTTTTAGTATGGAAGAGCAGGAACAACAGTGTAGAACGATGGTATTTGGACAGGTAGGTATCAGTATATTGGGTAAACTTTTTGGTTTATTTTGATGTTTGTACGTGATTCTAATAATTCAATTTGTCCTTTTGGCTTTTAAAGTGGATTACAAATTCGGAGTAACGTTATTTTTTTTACTTAAAATGCTGAATTATTATTATTATTATTATTTCGCTTAAATATACTTATTACATTTGTGAAATGAAATAATCTTAAAAATTAGAAGTCAGGATTTAAAAAAAAAAATAGTGATGAAACTTGAATAGTTATATGAGATATAAAATTAAAGTATGAAAAAAATTGCTTATGAATAACTAAAACTTGCTTATAAACATGAAAGAAAAGCAACCCAACAAATGTCTTCGATTTGAGTAGCTAATCCCATAAAGAACGTGCAAAGCAGAAGAAAAGGAATTGTTATTTATAAAGCATTTAAAGGTATCTTGGAACCAATCTCAGGTAATTAGACACCCAAAACAATGATGAGGAGTTTCTTGATTCTTACAACATAAACAAGTAGAACATAAAACAATTCCAATCATCAATAATCTTTCCCCTAATAATTCGAACACTATAAGAAAATAAATATTTAGCAAAGACTAAAAGTTGATGTTAATAAGTAAAATTCGATACTAATTAGCCGATAGCCTCAAATTTACATAATGTGAAATGGACTCTAGATCCATAAATGTTAATTCATTAGCATCGACAAGATCGACTCTTAATAGTGTCAACTAAGCCAACATTAATTTATCATTAATTTTTAAATTGATTGTTAATTAAAACAATTTAGTACCGACCTAGTCGATGCTAATTAACACATTTTTATTTTAAAATATACTCAATTTAGTGTTGATTAGCTCAAACTAGATGAAATTTATCTTTAATATTAGCTAGTTTGGTAGATACCAATCATAGTAATTTAAGAAAAAGTTTTTCATACGATACCTCCATCTTTAACAAAATAAAATACAAACTAAAAAATTGTAATGGATAAAGGTGATGAGTTTGATTGAAGGAGATGAAGAGAAAAGTGTGGATGAAGGACATGTGTGTAAATAAAGCAAATGTGGATGAAAAAGATGAGTATAAGTGGAGGATATAAGTGTGGATAAAAGGGATGGGTGTAGATGAAGAACATTTATATAAAAATGAGAGGGAAATTTGTGAGTGATAAGATTTCTCATCTTTAAATCTACATTTTTACTTAAATATAATTTATAATTCCTATTTGTTGGTAGGAAAAGGCATACAAATATGTAACATGTAAATATTAGAGATATATTATATTAGAATTGACGCTAACTTCGGAAAATAAAATTAGTGTTGACTTAGCCGAGTAAACTCCACTAGTGTAGTTTTGAAGTTTTAACTCATGATATAAAAATGTAGTAGCAATTTTAAAATTTTTGTGAACTTATAGGCCTCAGTTGTTGATGTAATCAAAGCATATTCAACTATATGCTTCGGTTATTAAGGAACCGAAACCTATAAGTTCACGAAAATTTCAAAATCATCACTCTTTTTTTAAGATTTTAATTTAGCATGTAGGTATAGGCCTCAGTTACTACAGAACTGAGGCCTATACACCTTATATGCTTCGGTTGCTACTGAACTGAAGTCTATAAGTTTGCAAAAATTTCAAATTTGTCAAAGTTTTTTTAATTATTTTTTTAACTGCAAAGATATAGGCTTCGATTGCTACAGAACCGAGGCCTATACACCCTATATGTTTTGGTTGATACAGAACCAAGGTCTATACACCTTATATGCTTCGATTATTGCAGAACTGAAACCTATAAGTTTGCGAAAAGTTCAAAATTGTCACTATTTTTTTAAATTATTTTATTTAAGCGTAGAGGTTTAGGCCTCGATTATTAGTATAATTGAGGCCTAAACATCTTTTATGCTTCGATTTTTCTAATAACTTAGACCTAAAACTCTACTTAGGGTTCTTCTTCTTCTTCGTTGCAAAAACCATCGTCCAAGGTCTCCACTCTCCGCCTTCATTGCTAAAGGACTTTGTGAGGACCTCCATTCACCAGCTCGTCGCCACTCAACGTCGAAGTGGTGGGTGTTATTTTTTCGTTCTTTATTTTTTTTGCGTTTTTGGTGGTTTTTGTGTGTTCCTTGGGCTCTTTTCTTTGTAAAGTTTGAATTTCTTTTGCTGCCATTGGTGCCTAGGTACTGTTTGTTGTTGTTTTCCCCATCAGTTCCATCGTGAGGGGTCTCTATTCTCCGTCGAGTTGCCAATCAACGTCAAAGTGGTGAGTTTTATTTCGATTTTTTCTTCTTCTTTTTTTCGTTTTTGTTATTGCTCATACTTGTGTTCTTTATTGGTAAAGTTTGGACTTTTTTGTTGTTGATATCATTGGTGTCCAGGTATTGTTGCATTGTGGTAGGAATGATTAGCTTTCCCAAAAGCGTCCAGGCTTGCATCATTCTACATTGTTGCTCATATTTCATGTTTTGAGAATTGCGTCCAATATTTTTAAAATCAGAAGGGAAATATACCTCGTGTATCGAAACCTATTCCCCATTTTTATTTTATTTGTTATTTAAATCAGAAAGGGTATTAGGCTTCAAGTTGTTTTTGTAGTGAGATTTGATTAGGTTTACACAATATAATTATATAATTACACCAAATCTATATTGCATTGTTTCATCTCCGTTAGAAGTTTCATGATGTTTTAAATTCTTGAGGTAAAATATACACGTAAAGATAATATATCAACTAATAATGATGTGATCTTAAGTCTTGAGGAGTCTAAATCACTAAAAGTAAATGTAACTACAAGAGCTAAGAGAACAGAGCTGAGGAAAAAGAGCATTCAAAATACTTTACAAAGTATGGAGAAATTTATAAAATTATAAAATAGCATATTTGACAAACTAAAAATTTATAAAATTACAATTTTTTTAAATTATAAAATTTTAAATTTTAAAATTGTAAAATTATAAAATTTTAAAATTTTAAAATTATAAGATTATGAGTTATAATATTATAAAGTAGCAAATTATAAATTTTTGATAAAAAAATATGATCCTGCATTAGTAAGGTTTATTGTAATATTATTAAGGGTGATGAAGATGTTGTTTATTTTTATTCACCCATTTTGTCCCATTAGTGAAGCCTATAGTAGATTATTAAGAAGGAGAACTTCATGTTTGCTTACACGTCATTTTAATTTGAAAAGAAGTAGAATCACATCTCTAGTAGGTTTTCTTTCTTTGTAATTTGAATTTATACAAGTTATAATTAACTTAGTTGTAAAATTAATTGTTGTCTTTATGAGGTAATTTGTGGATTCATTAAAGGAAACAAATTTTAATGTCTACGAGGATGAAATATTAATGTCTTGAGATAAATATTTTAGTAGGTGGTTGAAGCACAAATGGAGTTGTTTCCCATAAAAATTTATAATATATAATTTGATATTCATTATATTAAGTGATAAAATTATATATCTTATCTGTATAAGATACCATTGAATTAAAATTGTGATTTATAATGACCTAATAGTGAGTGGATATAGATTTCATACTAAGGACTATGGAGCTAACAAATCTACCATGAAGTATAGGATATGTGTCAGAGGAAATATATTGAAAACTCATTTGAAAATGATATTTATATTTTTCACAATTGATAATAATTATTATTGAAAACTCATTTGATATTCATTATATTGGACAACACTTGAAAAAATGCCATTCATACTTTTGCACAATTGATAATAAAATTGGAAACACATTTTATATTATTATAATGTATGTAAACTAAAATAGAATAATATCATTGTCAATCATTGCAAGGGATTAGCTTCATATTCGTGACAAAACATTATGACAAATTAGCTAGCAATTAGCGAAAGCAATGTTGTAATAGAGAATATAAAACTTTCTCACTTTAATTAGCGAGAGAATGACGATGAATTGATGATTAAATTTGCTACTAAATAGAGAGAGATTATAAATTTCTTAATTAGCTACCTGAATTTAGCTATGAAATATTCTTTAACAATTCGATAGTTAATTTGTCGCAAAACTTGTTAGTGAAGGAATAACTGCAAAGTAACTACAAAATTTCCCGTAACTAATTTGCAATATTTTTTTAGTGAATCTTAGTCAAAATAATAACATTCTAACCACATTATGTTGAGGGGAGAATACAAAGACAACTTACAATAATGTAAGAATATAACAAATTTCAATTTGTTCATGTTTAAGCAATTTTGAGCTAATTTCTCTAATTTTAAGCAATTTATTATTTTTCTCAAATTTTAAAATTTTAATTTCTTATCTAAATATATATATATATATATATATTTGGCTTAATAAAATTTTTCAATCCTTGATAAATTCTTGTATGTTCAATTAAGTTGCTATTCAATTTTCTTGGTCGTACTCAAAACTTTTATATTTTCAATTCTATGTCGTTCATTTTTTTCTAACCTAGATGACGTGAACTCTATATTGTCTTTGTTAGCATAGGTCCATGTTTTTGGCACATTTACATTTGGCTCTTAGGGTTAGTTTTATGTGTATATATAACACATCTCTTGTAACATTTTATACACACTCAATAACATATAATATCTTTATTCCTATATTTTTTTTGTTTTCTACCAGGTATCAAGAGCTCCAAACGATCCATGATTGAGAAGGGATTCTTACTATAGTTCCTTTTTTCTAAGTCATAAACCCTAAGTCTCTTTCACAAATTTTATGATTGAGAAGGGATTCTTACAGTAGTTCCTTTTTCCTAAGCCATAAGCCTCATTCGCAAATTTGATGATTTAGAAGGAATTTTTGCAATAGTTTTTCTTTCTTGAGCTCTAAACCCTAAGCCCTAAGCCTCTTTTGCACTTTTTCAAGATTCACCTAATCGCAATTTTGTTTTCTGCTCTGAGGAATTTTTGGAGGTTTTGTACCATGTTCTAAATGTCATTTTAAGGTATTTGCAATCATCTAATATTGGGTTTGTATTTTGTTTTATTTGTTGCTTCTGCTGTGTGGTTTGCATTTCTATTTTGTATTCAATTTGTTATGGTGACTTGTAAAAATGATTCTCTTTAGTCTATTATTGTGCAATTGGATGGTAAAAATTATTCCCATTGGAGTTATGTTATGAAAAACTTTCTTCGTGAAAAGTCCATGTTGGATTATATTTCAAGTGCTAAGACAAAACCGATTGACACCAAAGTCGATGATTATGCTACTATTTTAGAGGTACGGAAAGTTGACAACTTTAAGATTATCACTTAGGTCAATAATTTTGTCACACACTCAATTGGCTCTCAATTGACAAATATGATATTGCAAATGAGGTATGAGATTACATATTATTAGCAGAGGAAATTAAACTTGCTTCCCAACCACAAGCCAACATAGCCTTGCAATCTCAAGGTACATCATCAACAAATATATCCCTTGACAAATGGATCATTGACTCAGGTGCCATTAATCATATGTCACATCATTTGCCTTATTTTGTTTCGTTATCACCTAACTCATCCATGTCAATTACAACTGCTAATGGTGATTAAGTTCCATTATTTGGTATTGGTACCATTGCCACACCATCTTTGTCTTTGTCTGATGTTTACTACATGCTCGGTCTTGCTATGAATCTTGCTTCTGTTAGAAAAAATTGTGATTTTGGATATGATGTGTTTTTCTCTCCATTTGAATGTTTTGTACAGGACCGCATATATCAGAAGGTGATTAAGATAGGTCGTAGGCAGGGTAGACTCTATGTCTTGAATTAGTTCAAGGAATCAATATTTGTAGCCTCTAGTATAGATTTATCTTCGTTTCATTTGTCTTCTTCTTCACCTTTTTATTTGTGGCATTCTCATTCAGGGTCATGTTTCTGAATCTTGTTTATTTTTTTAGCGTCTACAAGAGTCTTGGGTACTTTGTACAATCATGATATTTCTGATTGTAGTGATTGTAAACTGGCAAAATTTTTTGCTTTATCTTTTAATAAAAGCATTTTTTTCTTCTTTTCTTTTTGATCTTGTGCATTTTGATGTATGGGATCTACTCTCGTATCCACTAAAGGAGGTTCTAGATATTATGTCTCTTTCATTGATGATTTTACTCGTTTCACTTGGATCTATCTTATGAAACATTAGTTTGATTTTCTCACAATTTTCAAAAATTGTAATGCTCTTGTAAAGACCTAATACTCTGCTACCATAAAAATCTTACGTTGTGACTTGGGGGTGAATACACTTCTAATGATTTGACCACTTTACTTACCTCTAATGGAACTATACATCATACCTCTTGCACTAACACTCCTCAACAAAAGGGCTTTACCAAAAGAAAACATCATCATCTAGTTGAGATTGCAAGATCCTTCTTGTTATCTATCGATGTTCCAAGTGTCTTATGGGGGAAAGTTATTCTTAAACCAACTCATTTTGTGAATCAAATTTCGACTTCATATAATTCTAGTTTGGCTCCTTTTGAAAAATTGTATGGTCATGCACCTAATTACTTTACTTTGCGTGTTTTTAGATGTACATGTTTTGTTTTGAAACCACATGTTGAGCGTACTAAATTATCACCTAAGTCAGCTTTGTGTGTCTTTTTGGGATATGGTCTTGGTCAAAAGGGATATCATTGCTTTGATCTAGTTAGTAAAAAAATGTATGTCTCACGTCATGTTGTGTTTTTAGAACATATTCCATTCTTTTCTATTCCAACTAACTCCCATTATTTTACTACATTTGGTGTCATCAAAATTGATCCTTATGATGTTGATGACATTACACCTACTCTCGTACTAACTCTAGAACCTATCTTAGCACCAATTACAAACACCCCACTAGAGGCTATATCAATTGATTCCCCTACTACACTTGCTTAATCATCTCTTAAGGTTGTGGTTCCTCTACCATTTGTTCGACCCAGTCATAATCGTAAGTCTACTCAACTACCAAATTTTCTTTATTCCTCTTATTTTGGTTCATTTGTTGCTTTTATTGTCTCTATTCATCGCCTTCATGAACCTTCCTCCTATAGAGAGGTTGTTTGTGATCTACTTTAATAGAATATTATTACTGAGGAACTTACTACTCTAAATCGTTGGGTATATAAAATCAAGAAAAAATCAGATGGTTCAGTTGAAAGGTATAAAGCTAGACTTATTGCTAAAGGATATACCCAAGAGTATGGCATGGATTATGAAGAGACATTTGCTCATGTGGTAAAGATGACTATTGTTCATACTTTGATTGTTGACGCTTCTATTTTTCAATGGAAGATTTTTCAAATGCATGTGAAGAATGCCTTTTTGAATGGGGATTTGCATGAGGAAGTCTACATGATTCAACCACCAGGTGTCTCTCACAAATCTGGTGAAGTTTGCAAACTTTAAAAAGCCCTCTATGGTCTTGAACAAGCACATCATGCTTGGTTTCAAAAGTTTTCTACAATAATTGTCTTTCTTGGTTTTCTTCCTAATAATTATGATTCTGCATTATTTGTCAAGAAAACCAATGCAAGACGTATTTTACTATCCTTATATGTTGTTGATATGATTATTACTGGTGATGATTTTGATGGAATTGTATATTTACAAACTGCATTATCCCATCGTTTTGCTAGAAAGATTTGGGTGTGTTGCGTTACTTTTTGGGTACTAAGGTTGCTTCTTCTCCCAAAGGTTATATTCTGTCTCGGTCTAAGTATATTACTGACTTATTTGAGCATGCTTGGCTTACTAACAACAAGATTGTTGATACTCCTTTTGAAACAAGTGTAAAATATTCTCCATCAGATGGTGTTCATTTGATTGATTCTACTTTATATCGAACTATTGTTGGGAGGTTGGTTTATCTTACTATGACTCGTCCAAACATTGCACATGATGTTCATGTTATTAGTCAGTTTGTTTCAGCTCCCACAACAGTTCATTGGGGTGTTGTTCTTCATATTCTGAAGTATCTTTGGGGCACTCAGTTTCAGTCTCTTTTGCTTTCTTCTACATCGTCTTTAGACTTGTGCCTATTGTGATGCAGATTGGAATGGTGATCCTAATGATCAGAAATCCACTATTGGGTGGTGTATTTTTCTTGGTGATTCACTTATATCATGGAAGAGTGAGAAACAAGATGTTACATCTCGATCGTCCATAGAAGTTGAGTATCGCGCCATGACTTTGACTACCTGTGAGGTTATTTGGTTGCGTTGGTTACTTGCAGATATGGGTGTCAATTTGAATTATCCCACGCCTCTACATTGTGACAATAAAAGTGTTATTCATATTGCTTGCAACTTTGTTTTTTTATGAGCGAACCAAGCATATTGAAATAAAATGTCATTTTACTCGTTATCATCTTCAACTTGGCACTATATTTTTACCATTTGTTCCTTCGACTCTACAGATTGCAGATATATTTACTAAGTCGCACTTCGTTTTACACTTTCGTTTTTTATTTGACAAACTCTCAATGCATTTAGCCGTAGCATTGTGAATTTGAGGGAGATGTTAGCATAAGCCCATGTTTTAGGTCCATTTACATTTGGCTCTTAGGGTTAGCTTTGTGCATATATATAACACACCTCTTGTAACATTTTATACACACTCAATAATATATAATCTCATTCTTCCTATATTTTTTTGTTTTTTAAAAAAAAGTCTTGTCTTCTTGTTCAATGGTCTCCATTAAGAGATATGGGATTTTGTGGTTTAATATTAAAAAAATTATTATGGTTAATGAATAATTTATATCCCTCTCATTAAAAATATGTTGGATATTGAGGTCATCATACCCCTTAATATCATACTCCCTAATGATCTTCACATCAATAATTATATTGTCATTGTCACCATTATTAATAAGATTGTGCTTGTTATCTAACACACTTGTAGTAAAAGCACTATAAAAACAAGCAAGATGAAAAACAAGATATTACATTATCCAATTAACTAAAAATTAAATGATTAAGACTCGATTGAAAAATATAAAAACTTTTAGTATCCAATAATTCCCAACGAAATTAATAGATGTTTAATTAAAAATATCCAAATTTATCCACACTTAAAACTTAACTAAACTTACAGTATATCCAAAACCGTCCCATGCTATTAAACATCATTTAATGAATATACAATTTCCAAGAATTTAGAAAGACTGCCAATCCATCATTATGATATAAAACATATGATCGTGATATGTTAACAAGAAACAATGAAGATCTGGTCGGAAAGTAACTGACCAGGACATATAATAATCACTAATATATCTTGTTCATCAGAAAATATACTTTTTAACTTTCATACAGAATTAAAATATGCTATAAATAGTATTATTATATTTTTTATTTTAGTTTTTGTATATATCATATTTTTTTATAGTTGTATATACAAGATGTTTTATATTATTATTACAATTAAATTCATTGTGGTTCAAATCTGTCAACATTAACATTAGATAAATAATATTTTATATCTTTTTCACCTACAATTGCTATAAAAGTTGTTTATTTAAGGGATCCATTTTAACATGTGACGCAAAACATGTGCATTTAACACAAAGAGACCAGGTCTAGTGGTTTGTTGGTCTCACTTGTTTTCCAAACAATGGCCCCAAAGAGTAAGAAGGAAAATTAATCTTCAGAACTATTATATACTTATAGACGATCTTAAAAAAAAAATAAAAAAGATGAATTACATGCATTCATACACTTTGAATGATTTCACTAAAAGCACTCAATATATTACCATAACCATTCCATGATATATTTATATTTTTTATGATAGATGATATTTTATACTTATTTATTTAAGGTGTTTTCTTCATAAGATCAACCGGTATAATTAGTTTGAAATATACTTTGATATTTTTTAAAGATCTCCCATTTTTAAATAGGTTATTTCTCATTAACATTATTAAATAATATTGAAAACATATGCATATATGCATACTTGCCTTTATTTATTTTATAAATAAAAATAATAAAATTACTATTATTATTTATTATTATAATTATAAATTAGATATAAATAATTTGTTTAATTATTGTAAATAATTTTATTTATTTTGTAGTTAGTTTTATAATTAAAAATGATTAAATTTAATGAAATAATTATTTAAAAGGTATATTGATAAAATTATTATTTTCATTAAAAAAATTATTTAAGTATATATATATATATATATATATATATATATATATATATATATATATATATATATATATATATATATATATATATATATATATATATATATATATATATACTGTTAACTTCGCTCTAAAGTTGGTGAGACTAATGTTCGACAATTCCCAATTTCTTAGGTTTTATTCCTGGTATTGATCACATCATTTGTATATCTATTTCTAATAAAGATTATGAACCTAAAAAGGGATGATTTTGGTTGTGATTCTATATATGATACTACTTTTTTTGTCATTTTCTATTTTATGGTTTTATTATTTCTAACTTTTTGGTAATGGTTTTATTATTTCTAACTTTTTGGTAATTTTGTAAAGTTAAATTTACAAAAATACATTTTATTTTTATTTATTAAAATAATATTATTTAAAAACTATAATATATATTTATTAATAATGCAAATTATTTATACTTAAATATAAAAATATTGTCATATAATTTTATCTAAAACAAATTGTCAATAAAAAATTATATTTATCATTTTTATATTAAACTATTATATAAATATTCTTCATATTTTAATTATGTAAAATTAAACTGTTATTATAAGATTTTAAATAATTATATTTATAATAAAATAAATTAAAATATTATACTGAATAACTCATTTTTCAAAAATTTAAAATATATATTTATAATAAAACAATCACATTTCTTAAAATTATAAATTTTGATTTATATTTGACTTTTTTTTTACTATTTTTCAATTTCAAATTGTTAAAGCTTTTGGTTTTCACACGACCAAAATAAAATAAAAAAGTTAACAAACTAATTATCTTAAAATATAATATTAATGTCTTTATATTATTATCGTATGAATCTAAAAATATGTATTATACGTATAACTTAAACGAATCTAATAAAAGACATTGGACAAGTATAACAAAAAGTATTAAAAAAATAACTTATATTTAAAATATTAGTTATTTTTCTATACTATTTTTTTCATTTTAAATTTTATTTTTTTATTATTTATAATTTCTTGATCATTTAATAAAATTAAATTTAAAAAATATATTTTACTTTTATTTCTTACCATAATATTATTTAAAAAATTACATATATTTATTGTTATACAATTCTTTACATTGTCACATAAAAAAATTGTCATGCAATAATGTTGTCTTATAAAAAATTGTCAACAAAAAATTACATTTATCTTTTTTATATTAAATTATAATAAAAATATTCTTATTGTTTAATATTTTTCATATTTTTAGTATTAAAAAATGAAATTGGTATTTTAATAAAAAAAGTAGTATTAATCATATGTACATAGATATTGGTATAAGATTTTAAATAATTATAGTTGTAAAAAAATAAATAAAAAAATTGTACTTAATAATTCATTTCAAATATTTAAAATATATAGTTATATAATATTATAAATTTGTTTTTATATTCTTTGAATTCACTTTTTACTATTTTCAAATTGAAAATGTAGAGCTTAAGATTTTAGTAAGATCAAATAAAAGTTAAAAACTAACAAACTAATTATTTTAAAATACATGACTAATGTTTTTATATTGTCACTACACTACAAAAAAAGTGAACTGTGACAACTAAAATTACAAGTTTTAGAGGTTAAAAATTGCCACAAATGAAATTTTTGACGGTTTAAAAAACCATTAGAATTACGCATGTCAAAAACAGTTTTTGACAAAAAAAATATTTAACCGCTGGTATTTCTGTCAAAAAAGAAAAAAGAAATTTCTAGCAGTTAAAGACTGCTACAAAATTTACTTTTAATTTATGATATTTTATTATATTTTGATGGTTAAAAATCGCCACAAAATATATCATATTTTGACGATCAAACCCCGCTACAAAATATATCATATTTTGACGGTTAAAAACCGTCACAAAATATAACGTATTTTGACAATTAAAAACGTTCATAAAATATATCGTATTTTGACGGCTAAAAATCGCTACAAAATATATCATATTTTGACAATTAAAAACCATAAATTTTTTTTAAAATATTTTTCAAAATTTAATATTCTAAAAGTATTTAGTAATTATTTTTCATTCATATGTTAATCAATATTTCATTTATCTATTTTATTTAAAAAAACTATTTACTCATTTATTACAAAAAAAAACTATTCTCTATTTACTTATTTATTAATAAATATATGTGAAAGAATTTCTACATGGGTAGGGTCAATGAAAGAAATTCTAGCTAGATAAGTCTATAAATATATATTAGACGCAGTTAGTCACACACATTCGATAAATATGGCAAAAAATATTAGATGAGTCTAAATATACACATTAAATATGTTCATATAATGATTTGACGAATATAACAAAAAAAATTAGAGGAATCTAGCAATACACAATAGACAAGTTTGTCCATACACTAATTAAATGAGTATAATAAAAAACATTAAACATTAGATAAGTCATTCAATACCTTAATTAGAGAACTAAGACTACACTAATTAGATAAGTATAACAACAAATATTAAACAAGTTTATCGATGCACTGATTAAACAAGTTTAACAATACACATTAAAGGAGCCTATCCATAGGACCACTACAAGAGTATAGCAAAAAATATTAGACGAATCATTCCACATATTGATTATATAAGTATAGAAATATCCATTATACGAGTTTGTCCATACACTGTTAAGATAAGTCTAAAAATATACATTGCACAAGTATATCCATACACAAACTACACGAATCTATTAATACACATTAGACGAAATTGTTCATTCATTAATTAGACGAATTAGTCAATTCATTGATTTGACTAGTCTTGCAATATACATTAAGCGAGTCTAAACCTGCATTGATTAGATGACTATGTTCATACATTAATAGACAAGTTTGTTCATACACGAATTATATGAGCTTATTAATACACATTAGACAAATTTGTCCACTTATTAATTAGATAGGTCTTGCAATACACATTACACAAGTCTAAATCATTGATTAGACGAGTCTAGCAACACATGTTATACCATTGTGTTCATAAATTAATTAGACAAGATTAATAATACATATTAGACGAGTTTATCGACGTATTGATTAAATGAGTATAATAATACGGCTAAGACGAGTCTTTCCATTAACTAATTAGACAAATATAGCAAAAAAATGCATGAGTCTAACAATACTCATTAGACAAGACTATCCATATACTAACTAGATGAGTATAACAAGAAATATTAGACAAATCATTTCATACATTAATTAGACGTGTATAACAAAAATTATTAGACGAGTCTAGAAATAAATTGATTAGATGAGTAAAGAAAAAAGAATATATTAAATGAGTTTGTCGACACATTAATTAAATGAGTCTAGCAAACAAATCCTTCATATATTAATTAGACGACTCCAATAATATACATTTAGACAAGTCTTTTCATACATAAATTAGACAAATATATTAATACACATTAGACAAATTTATTTATTCATTAATTAGATTAGATAAATTTTACAATATATATTACATGAGTTTATTTATACACTTATTAGAAAAATAAAAAATATATATATATTATGTCGGTTCAACAAGCCGCATATCATCTTATAAAAACATAATACTCATACCCATATATATATATATATATATATATATATATATATATATATATATATAATAACTAAATATAACTAAATATAGACAATCTTGAATGAAAATTATGTAATAAATTTTTTAAAAAAATTCTTATAAATATGCAAGACATTGTCATGCAACTTTATCCAAAATACACATCGTTCAGAAAAAAATCCAATACATGTGTATAATTCTAGTAGTAGTCTAAATGTTATCAGAATTTATTTAGTTTATTTGATATATATTTTTGAAGTAAAACATATAATTATTTTTTTGAGTAGCCGGATGAAACCCATATTATGAAACATTAGTACTCAAGCACACTTGAATTAAATGGAACACTGAGACATAAGACGTGACATAACACCTTCCTCTCTACTCACTAATTTATTGATCATGAAACCAAGTTGAAAATGGACCTTGCCGACAGGAACTCCCGCCGCAGAAAACACAACCTTTTTCGTCTAAGATAAACTACTATGGTAATAAATAATATTTATAAACTCAGAACAATATCATACAAATCTATTGAATAAATAAATAAAGAGTATGAGATGACTGCATGAAATGACAGTTTTTGTTTTGTGAACAAAGAACTAGCTTTTCCCAATTTTGATGGAGACATGTCCACGCGAGAAGTAGCATATGTTGTTCACTTCAATCAGACAACACCACGTGACACAGTACTACTGCTTTATATTAATCACATTGAAATCACGTGACAACGTAGCGTTGCTCATTTTTAATCACGCTGAAACCACGTGATAATGCCAGTGAAGAAAAGAAATATCTCTCTCTTGTTCCTGACAAAAAAACATCAGGATATACAAGAGTGTACGTAATACATTCTCGATTCGACTAAACATCATATTAAAGTTGGCGTTTAAGGTAGTTATAAGAACTAATAAACTGTTTTACAGCATTTTTATTGATTGGTATTATTGTAGAGTATTATATATTGTTCTACGTATATATATATATATATATATATATATATATATATATATATATATAGATTTTTTTAAAAGTAGTGTAAAATAATCTTATTTTATGTTTTAGATTTCTTTTGGAATATAAAACCTGTCGATAAAAAAACGATTTTTAAAATTAATATCTCTTTGTTTTTGAAACGTAAAAATATGATGATTTTCTACTGTTTTATTTTAGTTTTCTATTACTCGAGTTTTCTTTTACCATGAGGATACTTTTCGTGGTTCTAGAGGGGACTTTGTTGGAGCATTTTAAACATATATGGAATATCATCTGCTTTTTCTTCTGCATGACTATTATTTTAGCTACTGAGTAAAAAAATATAAAAGGATTGAATAAATTTTGGTTAGAATATGATTTATACTATTTTTGCAAGCATTTAATAAATATGATATTGCTCCTTGGATAAAATTTATTCATATATTTTCGAGAAAGAAATAGGTGTATATAGATAGTTTTGATAGATTCGGTATTTGCCTTTTTGTTGGTTTTATAAACATGTAAGATTTACGATTTATGTAGGTATCGTTTTTGAAGTTTGGTTTGCTTCCCTTGTGTTTATAACCTTTTAATAAATTTTAAGATGTTCTAAATGATCAATGAGGCGCAATCTTGTTGACGGTAAACCTTTACATTGAAAAAAGTGTTTTTTTTTTCTTTTTTATTTAGATTTTTCTCTTTACTTTTACTATTTAAAATCTAGTTTTTGGAAAATATCTATTAAATAATTATTAAATTCTAAAGAAGAAATAATCACAACACTAATGTTGTAATTATTTTGTTCAAAAAAATTATATTTTGCAATTTTTTTATTAATAAAAATAAAGTACTCAATAATAAATTCTCAATGAAGTTATTCTCTTTGATATATTTTGTTTACAATGAATTATATTTATCTTACTATTAAGTAATATATGAGGAGCATATGAATGTTAAAGAACAAAATGAATAAAAACTTACTATTACTAAAAGAGTTGGCAAAAGCATGATATGATGAATTATTTTTACTAAAAAATCATCTTTATATTTAATGTTATTTTTTTTGGAATTAGTAGATAATTGTAAGAAATATGTACTTGGTAAAATTTGTAAATAGTTTTAGATGAGTATTTTCCAAACCCATATATATATATATATATATATATATATATATATATATATATATATATAGTTGTCATTTGGAAGAGTAAGATGAAGCCAATGAGTGCTATAAGAAAAAAAAAAGGCCTAAGATGAAACAAATGAGTGATGCAAGAAGAAAAGAGGTTTGAAGCTCAAGGGAGGAAGTAATTTTCGATCAAAAAAGGACTCAACTCCAGCAAGGTAACCATTCAGAAAAGAGCTCATAAACTCATTGGTTATATATAGGCTCCACAAGGCAAGTAGTGATTTCTCATTAAGTTTATCAAGAAGATGAAAATTCATTCATATTCTATCAAGGCTCTTCTTTCATTCTAACAAGTCTTTATGTTCTTACTAGAAAAGTATGGTTTTTCAGTGGTGAAAAAAGTGGTATTCCTATAAAGTTGAGTTTGTACATCTGAGAATTGATCATCGATTTGTTGATGAAGACTAAGGAGAAATTCATCTACGAAAGATTCTCTAATACTCAAAGTTAGTATGAGCTAGAAAAATTGTAGAATGTATGAATGTAAAAGTGAATGCACGAATTTAGTTCGTACTTGTCATGAGATATCAATATGTGGAGATAGAAAAGTGATTTCAAAGATGAATCATCATTATATTATCCTCTCGAGGAGAATGAAAAAGTAGTTCCAAAGACCAATCATTTCCCCCTTAGACCTTGATTAGGAAACTTGTTTTGTATGCTCAATAATTTTACATGACTTGGAAGTCGAGGTCAAAAACAATTTAATTATTTTTTTCTCCCGTAACCCTTCGATACACCTTTTAAAGACAAATTTGTGGTGATATAGCTCTGAGTTTTAAAGTTAAAAATATTGCATATGTAATAATCGACTTTAAGAATGTTATTTTAATGAACTTTATATTTAAACATTAGTCTCATCTATGAGGATAAAATAAATACAACTTAACGATCAATAATCAAATATAGAGACTCGAGTTCACAAAAATACTACTCATTTTATTGAAGAAGAATCACATCTTTCCGGTAAGAACATTTTTCATCATTTTATTTTTTATTTTGTTCTTATATTCTTGAATTATTCTTCTATTCATTTTTTTATGTCATTAAGATGATTTACTTCAAATATTTTGTTATTTGTGTGAATGTCGTCTATCTCTTAAAAGTCCTTATATAATTTTTTAAAAATTAAATTCATATTTAATGATAAATAGTTTTAAATTGATATAGTTTTTTTTTAAAGTTATGTAATATATTAATTCTATTAAAAAATAAATTATTAGAATTTAATATATATATATATATATATATATATAAATAAATGTGTGTGTGAAAAAATATTAAAAATTATATTTTATTATGATTTATTTTTCATGTAACTTTACCTTTATACATATAGTAACATAATAATTTAAAGGATGATCGTGTTGTTTTGATATACACAAAATTCTAAATTAGCATTATTTTCACAGTCATAAAGTGCACATAGTTGTATACAAATATAAATATGTAAGATTTTGATCTTTTGTAATTTGTGATGTTACTTCCAAAAAAATTTTGCCAACAGAATACAGTTTATATATATGATCTGACCTCCCAACAAAACGTTGAATTTTCTTTTCCTCAATTTTCAAACAAAAACTTTTGTGATCGTTGTTACATACACAAAATATTTGAATGTTTAAATGACGACAATGCAAGTGAAAAGGTATTGAAATTGATTAAAGTCATAGGTTTAGAATGATTACACAAGAGAGGTAACATCACTGATAAAGGACAATTAATATAAAGTATTCTTAACTGTTATTTTTATTGGTGAGATCGATAACTGAGATTCTTCCGCTTTTTTGTTTTTTTATAAAAATCTAGCCTCAGCCAAATATTTTACTTTGTCACCTTTGAACATAAAGGTGAGTCATTCATGTTTTCATTTTTTTACGAAAAAAAACACAAAAAAATAATATATATTTATTAAAAAAAAATGAAATGAATGAAAGAAAGATGAGATATAGACATAAAAGAGATAATCCTATTTATATACAGATATTGTTTTAAACATAAGTTTTCAATTATATAAAGCTTTTCTTATTAATTAAACTACTTCGTTATTAATGGCTATAAGAAAATAAATAAATAAATATAGTAATAAGTAATACATTACAAACAATATTATGTATTACATAAAAACACAATATGTCAATAATAATAAAAATAACACAAATTCATCCATAATTTTAGTTTATCAATGGTCAAAAATTGGTTGATGAAGTGGTTGTTAATAAAATTTACCAACAAATTTTTTCATCGGTAAAATCACCTGGTAAAAATCGTGATTGAGTCTTCTTCCTCCTTCTCTCCTCTTATTTTTCCTCATTTTCTTCTTCGTCTTCTACCTCTCCTCTTTGTTGCACCTCTACTGTTGTTGTCACCACACTCATGTCCACCACCATCACATTCGACTCATCTTCCTTCACTCCTCCTCTTCCTCCTCCTTCCCTACTTTTCCTCCTCCTCCTCCTCCTCTAACTTCAATAGCAACTGTCGCCACACCTACCCATCACCATCGTCGTTCTTGCCACTGGCTTCATCGTACTCCTCTTCCTCCACCTCATTTTCCTTTTCCTCCTCTTACTCTTCTATTTTTCTTTTTCTCTTCCTTTTCACACTCATATCTCCTTAATATATAAATAATTTCATCAGACTTGTAAAGAAATTTGTCACTCAATTTACCAATATTTTCGTCAGTAATTATAATTATAATTTACCTACAAATTTTATTGACAAAATTGACCATCGAATACGTTATTGACGAAAATATTCGTTGGTAATACAAAATATAATTTATTAACAAATCTTGTTGATAGATTTTACTGGTGGATTCATTACCAACAGAAATATCTGATGGTAAATTAAATTCTAAAATCCATTAATAAATTTTTTTGATAAATTTGGTTTTACCAATAGATTTATTTTCTTTAGTAAAAATTCGTTTGTAATTATGAAAATTCTTGTAGTGATATAAAGCTAAAAAATGAAATATTTAGACAGTAAATTATTATTATTATTATTATTATTATTATTATTATAAGTATGAAACAATATAAATTTTATTATAATTTTGAATGTATTGAGCATAAAATCAAATGAACAAATATCATTTATAATTTAGTGTAAATAGTTGCAAGTTATATATGTCGTAAAATAAAAATAAGAAAATATATAACACATGTTGAATGATAAACATGAATGAATTAGATTTAATTTAATGTTAATTTTTGAATTATTTAAAGTCATTAAATTTAGAACATATATGGCTTTTGGTATTTCAATAATTTACCATTTCAATTATTATTTCATTTACTTTTATTTTACGTATAAATAAATTAAAATTTGAATGTGATATTTTTAATGTTAAATTATGTCATTAGTTTAAATTAAAAATAATTTATTTATAAAATAAAAGTATCAGTTTAGATATGTTTTTTTTTCATCAAAATAAGTTTGTTTTTAGTTCTCTTATTTAAAAGTGAATCTTTTTAATAACTCTAATTTCGAGTATTATCTTTTTTATCCATGTGAGAACATAAGAAATAACTTTAGAGTAGTGATGGTTTTTATAAAAATATAACATTGCAATATTTTAATAATAAAAGATTAAGTTATATAAGGTTTTTAATAAGGAAAATTTATTTTTAGAAAAATTATTATCTTTCAAAAATTATTCCTCTAGGTTCTCTCAGCCTTCTCTTTTAGTTTCTAACACCAGGCTTTATCTGATTGAATATCACAGATCATGGAGTTGCTCCTAGGAAGAAGTTATACAAAATCCATTATTCTGAAAGTTAAATAGAATAAGTTCTTGTTTTGTTCTTGTTTAGGTATTTTAGGTCTTAACTTGGATATGAGGCATGTGATTCAATGTTATTTTAGTCACTCTATATTACTCTCCAATCCTAATGGCAGTCTTAACTCAAGAGTGTTAAATTACTCGGTCCAAAGCTCAAAAGAGAAGTTTTGGATACTGATACACTGTTAGGTGCAATTGTCATGCTGTCAAGCGCCACTAAGACAATGACCACTGACTTGAGGCATTGGGTGCCAATTTTGGACTATTGAACACACTCATATCTATAGTTAGACTAGTTAATTTCTCATGATTTCATTATATTTTAGGTTTCTCTTTTATGAAGAGTATTTTTATTTGATGAGTTAGTAGGGTTTTTTTTGTATTGTTGTGGTCTTTGGTTGATCTTGATATAAAAGGATGTATTTTGGGAATGATACATGAGTGTGATATACAAAATAAGCCATGCCAATGTGATGAAATAAATTTATTTATATATTGAAGGGATGTGTTATGAAAAATATGGATGAGGAGGAAATGATTGAAGAGTATCAAAATTATGAAACGTTTCAAGGAGGTAATTTAATACAAAGGGATACGACATATTGTTTTGTATGTATGTTTTAATTGCATTACCATATCTTTCCTAAGGAGGAATGGTATGGTATGTTAGTTAGTGTTATGCATTAATTAGGTACGTCCTTTATGAAGACATCCTTATATTCTATTAGACTCACAAACTTATGTAAAGGACAAAGTCTATGTGGTGAAGAGTGAAGGAGATTCCTAGTTGGTCTTGGGATCATGGACTCCATTTTGTAGAGAATTTGCTCTGTCACGAGGAAGGGGAAATCATGTTCTATTATTGGTTTGTAACACTTGAGATTTGGGGAAACCCGATTTTATTACTAGTTTATAACACTTGAGATTTTAAGGATTTCAATTTCATTTGATGATAGGTGCATGACTTCTAGAGTTTTATAACACTTCACAACTAGATCATTAAATGCTATGTTTCAAATTGGTTGAGATATTAAGTGATAAATTGTCTATGTATGTTCATGTTAGCATTAACTTACCCTGGTTTACTTGTGGTTATGTGTTTTCTTTTCATTTGCAATGATCGTCATTTTGGCGTGACTAGGAGATGTTTCAGTAGGTAGTAGTGATAGCTAGTAAGAGTGCATGCTCTTCTGGTGGAGTTTGTTTCTTTGGTTTGATCAGTGTACATAATATAGAATTTATTTTTTACTTTGGCTCCTGATGGTTGTTTTTGTAAAAGATGGAGATGTTTTATATAAGGCTTTGTAGGAACTTAATTATGTAAGACTATGACTAATACTATGATTTTATATTTGTGCATGTTTAAATCTAATTTCTATGGTCAAGTCTGTTCTATACTCAATCACATAATGAC